>NW_005370700.1:2622958-2654549 GCF_000412655.1 Myotis brandtii
ACACCTCCTACTGGGGATGTGCCCGCAACCAAGGTACATGCCCTTGACCGGAATCGAACCTGGGACCCTTGAGTCTGCAGGCTGATGCTCTATCCACTGAGCCAAACCAGTTAGGGCTATAAATATATATATTTTTAAAAGAACTTATTAGGAAAGTGTGGTTGATTATCTATGCAGTTATGAGGGGAGGGCATACATAGATCTTCCCTTTGTTGTCTCTACTTCATCTACCATTTTTTCCTGTGGCACTAAATCATGATCATTCTTATCTAAAGATGAGGTTAAGTCAAGGGAAAGAAAGATGAGCGCTCAGGGCTGGGATGGCATGAGGAGAACAGGCAGGGGTGGTCTGGCAGGAAAGCATATAGGCTTGCTGGATGGCAACTACATGGCATAGCTTCTAGAAACACTCTGAAAAGCTCTACTTTAACCTAAAGCAACTTAGGTGAGAGGCATCTTGGCCCCTTTATGCTATGGTTATGGCAGAAAAACATCACTGTATAGTTTAGGTGAGAAACCACTCCGAGGATAAGGTTGTAAATTCTGGGAGAGCAAAGGCTGTACATGTAGGAAAAACACTAGTCACATTTAATGACACTTGCCAGGCCCTGAAGCACTTAATAGCGGAGGTGACAGGGTTGGGACTATTGGGGTAAGAAATGGGGACTCCAGAAGTGGTAGGGGAGAGAGATGGCTATGAAAGCCTTACTGCTGAGGGTAAAAACAATGCTGTAGTCACAGCTCTATGCAGTAGCCACTCACAGCTATACACGGTAGCCTTCCCTCAACTACAGGGGATGTGTTCCCAGTGGATTATTGAAAAGCAAATAGTACCAAAGCCTACCTATACTGTTTTGTATATACATGCATGCATATGATAAAGTTTAATTTATAGATTAGGCAGGCTCAGTAAGAGATTAACAACAATAACTAATAATAAAATAAATCAATTAAATTGACATGTAATAAAAAGTTTTAAAAATGTTTGTTTTGCACAGGCAATGTATCATCAGGAGATTTAATGCATGTTAACCTTGTTCTATCCCCTGTGTAGGCTGTTCTTACATAAAAAGCAGCAACGCACTCTCCATTACAGCTTCTAATCAGTGAGGGGTTTTTTTGTGTGTATTTTAACCATTGCAGGCCATTTTCCATCATCTCAGAATCTTGATGACGCTGAGTTCTATTTTTTAGCCTGGACACCAACTCCAAACTTCCATTTCCTTTTCTAACAATAACTTGGGTCATAATAACTGTGTTTACTAACAGTCTCTCAAGTTCCTCATTCATTGGCAATTACTTAGCCACATAATCACTTTACAAAGAACATATGACCAGAGTTCTTATCTGCTTTATCTCACTCGCATGATTTTTATGTTGGGTGTTTTCCCTAGAAATCACTTCTTAAAAATCAAGCATTCAGTTTGGAATTTTTTCTACCTACGGGACATACTTTTTAAAAATGTACATTAAAAAAAATATTTTGACACACACATACATCCATGAGCATATAACTTCAGTTAAGATAAGAAACACATTCATCATTCCAATTGTTGTTTTTTTTGGAAACTTTTTATGCCCCTCCAATACCAAGACAACCAACCACCAATCACCTTCCTGGCCCTATAGATTACTTTGCATTTCTAGAATCACGTAGTATGTACAAATTTTTGACAGGCTTCCTTTATGCGACACAAAAATTTTAATATACATCAAATTGCTGTGTGCAATAGCAGTTCATTTATTTGTATTGCTGAATAATATTCCATTGTATGGATATGCTAGTTTGTTTAGCCAGTTCATTTGTTGATCATACTTGGTTTATTTACAGTTCTTTTTTTTATGGTTAAAGTTGACACACTTATTTTTTTAAGTCTTGCTATGGCCCTTGTTCAGATGTGTCATAAAGGTGATTACATCATGGCTGGATATGTACACCTTTCCTGGGCTGGCTTTGAAAAGCAAGGCGTGAGAGAGCAATTGTGATGCAGACTTTGTTTACCAGACATCAGCCGGGTAGAAAAACACTTCCTATAGAAGTGAAGGTGAATACACTGCCAACCTTCCCAGGGCCTCGGTTCATTGTTATGGTGATGACTTGTGTTAAGGATATCCGCAGGTGCCACAGCCTTTGGAATATGCAGAAAGACTCCAGCTAGGTAGCATTATCCACAATGAACATCTATTCAAAGGCTGTGGACAGAGGGGACTTCTGTCTTGGATATCTCCCGCTGTCCTCCAGGTCTGAAACTTTTTAAAGGAGAGTGCCAAATGTTGACCCCTTTCCTCTTGGTACTGGGAATGGGATGCTTAACTGGGTTGTGCATCCTTTTGCGATTGAGGAGCAAACTCTTAGTAGTAGTTTGGGAGGGGGTGGGGTTGATGGTCCATCAGCTGGGGAGACAGAACTTCCAATAACCCCTGTGGTTATAGCCCGAGAGGCCTGGTCCTGACGCTAATTACATATCATACAGGCCCAGCTCAGGCCAAATGTGCCCCAGGGACCAGAGGAACTCCCAGGTTCTTCTTTACTACTTATGCCAGACGTCTGTCAGCACCCCAGAGATAACCAGGCCCAGTCTCTTTCTGTCACTAATTACTGGCTCTTTAGGATGTTGTCTCTGCGTGAGCCAGACCTGGAAGTGCTGTTTACCAGCCACCTTTATCTATTAGAACAGAGACTCGTCCATCTCTTTCTACTTGATTTACAGCCCAGTAAGGAGTTATGTATCCCCCGCTAGAGATTTAAACTGCCGGCGGGAAGGCTTCATGCCTGGGACAGAGAAGGTATTCAACATTCACTGAATGAATAAAGTGCAATGCAATTGTAGTGGTGGAATCATTATGACTTGGTAGAACATATGGCCAAACAGAGTTGCCACAGGCTCTCCAATTATTGGATAAAAATTCTTACCAACTATTGATCTCCAACAAAGCGCCATGGTAGAGACATAATAGTCAATACAACCTCCTTGCAAGATAGACAGAATGCTCTTTCTACACAGGAAAAGACAGATGCTCAGAGACATTAGGCAACCTGCCTGAGCCACCACACACTGTGAGTGGCATTGCCAGGAAGTTCATATATCCCCAGGGCCCTTGGGAACTTCCCCTCCCTGAAGTTGCTAGAGATGTACAAAGTGAGACTGGAAAGCGCTAGAAAGGGGTCTCTCCTTCTGAACGTCACTGCACAGCGGGTGGGGTGAGAGCAGTGGCCGTGGCTGTAGCATGGGCAGCTGCGCTGGAGCCACAGCAGAGCCTTGGTACCATGCTGAAGGGGTGAGTGACACCCAGGCTGCTGGCCACCCACCCTGTCAGCCTCTTGCCTAAGAGCTCTAGAAAGCAGTCAGGCAATTCACACACATAGATGTTAAATGGGGGTGGAGCGGGGAACAACATACATTTCCTCATTAAAACTCAGAGTCAGCCTGTCTGAGGCAGGAAACATGCATATGGAAATGAGTTGCAACAGGAATTTCTTCCCCCAATTCTGCCCCTGTTTCCACTTCCCCGGAAGTCTGCAGGACAGTGGAGAGGATTTGCTCAGGGCCTTGGTCCTCCCTTGATGCATCACTGGGTGAAGTGGTGTCTTTGCTCTGCCCCTAAAATGTTTGTCTCCCATTCCTTCCTTCTCTGCCAGAATCCAGAAGTGCCCCAGTCCCTCTGTTCCTCAAAACCCAACCCAAGTGTGAATCACTCCTGCACCAGAGTGTAGCGTTTAAGGCACTTAACCTGGAAAGCCTCTCCTTCTAGAAAGAAGAGTTTGCTTACTCCCTCCTCCCCTCCCCTCCCCCCCATTTTGCAGCCACAGAGACTTGAGTGAGCTATAAGAACTGTTGATAATGTGCACAGGTTCCTTTAAAAGCTCTAATCTATTAGGTACTGTTGCCGTTGTCTTCTAATCCAGCGGTTCTCAACCTGTGGGTCATGACCCCTTTGGCGGTCGAATGACCCTTTCACAGGGGTCGCCTAAGACCATCCTGCATATCAGATATTTACATTACGATTCATAACAGTAGCAACATTACAGTTATGAAGTAGCAACGAAAATAATTTTATGGTTGGGTCAAAACACGAGGAACTGTATTTAAAGGGCCAGAAGGTTGAGAACCACTCCATAGCTTCTTAGCTGCTGGAGATGCAAGATTGTTGGACATATAGCAACTGAGGAATGAAGGGAGGTGAGTGAGCGGGGGCTTTACTCTACTCATAGTCGGACGGGGTGCTGCAGCAGTTAATAGGGTGGTCTCAGGAGCCAGGGTTAAGATTGTGCAGCCCTGCAACCTGGGGTAAGTTGCTTATTCCTAATTTCCTTTGTCTCGAAAGTCGGAACAATGGCAGTCTCTGCCTCATCTATGTAGTAAATGAGATAATGAACATAAAGCATTTAGTACATACTATGTGCTTGCTCAGTAGCTCCTGAATATTATTATTACAGTGAGAACTGTGAAAATTCTTGCTCTGTAAAGAATATGCTAGAACTTGCCGCTAACTCTTAACCCATCTACACCTTCCATCCAGTTCTTCGCTATGGATCAGTTGAGATAGATATTATATCTCATGCTCTGCAGTGTTATACTTATTTAAATAACTTTATAATCCTTATCCCAGGGCCTCAAATGACATGCGCTTAACCAATATTTATTTTTATTTTTCATAGCCATCTCAGGCCAGAGATGGGATAGGTAACGATAGTGGCATAAAGGAAGGGACTCTGCCCAGGGCTTACAGTTGGGGCTGGGCTATATTAATTTGCTAGGGCTGCCATAACAAAGGACCATCAACTGAGTGGCTTAAAATAACAAAAGTTTATTATCTCAAAGTTCTGGAGGCTGGAAATCTGCAATCAAGGCATCACAGGGCTCCTTCTGAGTGCTGTGAAGGAGAAACTAGCCCATGCCTCTCCTATAGCTCTTGGTTCGTTTGCTGGCAATTTTGGGCATTCTTGGAGTCTAGAAGCATCACCCCAATGTCCACCTCCTTCTCCACTTGCTGTTCTTCCCCCCCCCCGCTCTCTCTCTCTCTCTCCCTCTCCCTCCCCATCCAAATTACTTCCTTTTATAAAGATACCAGTCATATTAAATTAGGGCCCACCCTAATGACCTTGTTGTAACTCCATCATCTGTGAAGACCCTATTTCCAAATAAGGTCACATTCTGAGGACCTGGGGTTAGGACTCACCATATGAATTTGTAGGGACACAATTCAATCCATGGTGTGGGCCTCACATGCAAGTCATTTAACCTTGCTGCTACTCAGACACCTAATATCCCAGAGTCTTCAGTCTCCAGAATCAGCTATTGCTTTTCCTTCTTCCATTTTTTTTTCCAATGGCAAAAACATTTGAGAGACACCTGAAAATATATGAACCCCCAGGGGGAGGTGAGGGTTGTTCAGTTTTCTTCTCTTGTGCTTAGCAACTCCAGTTTTATTTCTGTGGCCAGGCCACACTCTCAGCAATTTAGTAGCATAGCAGATGGGTCTCTACTGAAGTGTGCTAAACAGCTGGAAATGAAAAATCCTGAAAAAGATAGAGAAATGGATACAATAGAGCACTCCCCATGCCTAATTCATGCAGGCACTTTTGTGTCTCACCTATTTTGAGGCTAGAATCCAAAATAATGCCCTCTACTAGTATTTGGCAAACTATAGCTAGCCACATGTTTGGGATTTAATTTTCCTTTTTTTTTTAAAGTGTCTTCTTTTATTATTACACTAGAAGCCTGTTGCATGAAGATTCAAGTGATAGGTCTTCCTTCCCCTGGCTGCTGGCACCGGTTTTCCTCTGGCACCCGGGACCCAGGCCTTTGGTCTGGCCGCAGAGGGGAAGCCAAGCCTCTTCAGTCTTCAGTCTTCAGTCTTCAGTCTTCGCTCCGTTATGCAAATTAACCTAACCGCCATCTTTGTTGAGTTAATTTGCATAGTCACTCTGATTGGCTGGTGGTTAGCAGAGTGACACCAATTTGCATGTTTCTCTTTTATTAGTGTAGATTTTTATTGATTTCAGGGAGGAAGGGAGAGGGAGAGAGAGAAACATCAATAATGAGAATCATTATTGATTTGCCTCCTGCACACCCCCTACTGGGGATTGAGCCTGCAACCTGGGCATGTACCCTGACTGAGAATAGAACTGTGACCTCCTGGTTCATAGGTCAAGGCTCAACCACTGAGCCATGCTGGCTGGGAGGGTCCTGTGTTTTTTAAAAGCTACCCCAGATGATGCTAATGCACGCTCCAGACCAGCGGTTCCCAGATTTATTTTTATTTATTAAATATAATTTTATTGATTTGAGAGAGAGAGAGAGAGAGAGAGAGAGAGAGAGAGGAGGAAACATCAATGATGAGAGAGAATCATTGATCTGTTGCCTCCTGCACGCCCCACACTGGGGATAGAGCCTGCAACCCGGGCATATGCCCTGACTGGGAATCGAACTGTGACCTCCTGGTTCATAGGTCAATGCTCCACCACTGAGCCACGCTGGCTGGGCTGATTCCCAGATTTTATATGCATCAGAATCACCTGGATGGCTCGCTCACTGGACCCCACATCCAAAAAGTCTGACCCAGCAGTTCTGAGACTGGGCCTGAGAATTTGCATTTCTGATATGCTCTCCCCGGAGCTACTGGTCCTGGGCTCACGCGTTGAGGACCCACAGAACAGAATCTGATTTTATCAAAACTCCAGGGTGATTCATGAGCACATTAAGGTTTAAGAAGTGCCGCTCCAGATAGTCAGTTCCTCTATCAGAGTCCATAAAATCTCACTTTTACATAGATTATACCTAGTACAACCAGAGACACAGGAAAACACTCAGTAAATATTTGTAAAATGAATGACTGCCCATAAGCATGTTCATTCCTGTCAACTGGCTGATATAATGGTTAGTACCTAGAAGCAGGGCTACGTGTGGCTACTTAAGCAGATCAATGAGACCCAGTGGGAACCTCTGCATGAAAGACCCAGCTTAACCCCAGGGAGGACACAATAATTGTAGTAGTCACCCATACCTGAAGCAAGATTAGAGCATCTATTTTGGGCCAGGCCAACACTTAGGCCCTGGGCATAGAATGCTAAGCAAGACTCGGTCCCTGGAATGGAGGAGCTTGCCACCTAGTAGTCCTGGAACGTTTGTCCATTTCTTGTTATGACCACTCAGGCCCAATGTCAGTACAAGAGATAGAGGGATATGGTCCTGTACACCTCCGAGTCCAGCCCAGGGGTAGCCGCAGAGCTCAGCAGAGGACGGTGGTAGCCACAGAGGGATAGTCAGTACTCAGGAGGCCAAGAGAGCAGGTGGGCAACTTCTGGAGACTGTGCAGGTGGCGGGGCCACCATCCAGGTGTCAGAAACAGTACTTCCAGTCTCAGAATGGGGGCTGGCAAGATCAAAACAAAAGAAATGCAGAGGCTGATTACTGGGCAGTCATTCAAGGCAGAGAGAAAGGTAGAGAGAATAGTCAGGACTGAAGAAAAAGAAGTGGCCACATCTTGGGGATCAGACAGAAACTCAACTTTGGACCTGAGACACAAATGCAGTTTTTAGAGCCAGGCCTAGTGCCCCATTGAGAAGGAGGCAAGGAAGGAAGGAAGGGTGGGAGGGGAGAGGAAGGGAGACAGGAAGAAGGTAGAGAGGGCGGCAGGAGAGAGAGAGGGAAGGAGGGAGGTGAAATTATGCACTGTAACCAGTTCTGAGAGCTGACAGCCCAGGTGGTCAGGGGGCACAGGACAACAGCCCTCCTCCTCCCTCTTCATCATTTTTGATTGGTCCCCTAAGGATACCTCAGACCAATAAAGCATCTGGGAGCCAATCCAAGCTATTCAACTCTGAATTACTGAGGTGCCAAAAGACTCTAGGCGTATAAATCTGTCTTTTATTAACTGGTTGACTTAGCCAGGCTTCCAGAAAAAACAGTAAAGTTTTATGATGTACTTTAACAAGCTGACCTCAGAGTCAGGCTTTATCCTGGGTGAAAGTTTCTCCAGGCAGCACTGGAGTTCAGGCTAGATCATCCAACCCTGCCCGGTGCCAGGAGTTGGTGGGCTGAGGTTGTAGACCGTTGAATCTGAATAGATTTCTCACTCAATACAGTGAAACAGCCTTGTATTAATATCCACAAACACTTGGGCTTTTTAAAAAATTGATTTCAGAGATGAAGGGAGAGGGAAAGAGAGAGAGAAACATCAATAATGAGAAAGAATCATTCATGGGCTGCCTCTCCGACACCCACACTATAATGAGAGAGAATCATTCATGGGCTGCCTCTCCAACGCCCACACTAGGGATCAAGCCCACAACCTGGGCACGTGCGGCTGCCTCTCCGACACCCACACTAGGGATCGAGCCCACAACCTGGGCATGTGCCCTGAACAGGAATTGGATCGTGACCTTCCAGTTCACAGGTTGACACTCAACCACTGAGCCATGCCGAGCGGGCCGTAGGCTTTTTATAAGAGGTTTAATTATGAAGATTTTCTGGTTGCGTGGTCTTTTATTGTGGTAGTTTTTAATTCCACTTTAGGGAAGGTAATTTGGAAACAATATTTTCTCATTTCTTTGAACTAATTCCTTTTCTATTGCCAGTTATTACTATTCAATTTCTCTTCAATTTATTAGCTTTTCCATAGAAATGCCATTTAAATACACTCAAATTGTTTAAAAGGTAAATGCAAATAATTGTTTAGAATGTCTACTGCTAAGCCCCCCTCCCAAATAATTAATAATTTGGTTATAATAAAAAATTAAATACTGTTATTTTTAGAAGTAAATAGTATGGTGATTGGCACTTATTTTAGTCACAGTAAAATCATTTTTTCAGTTAAAACTTAATGAAAAAAAGATCTTCAACTTATGTTGAGGTATTTCAACTACTCAACAGTGTCTAAGGGATCTGGAATAAATAATATAAATGGACAAGATGCAATTCTTGTCCATGACAATAAGAAAACTCAAATCTGAACCATTCAGTAAGAGAGTGAGGTCCAAAAACCACCCATGACCTAATCAAAAGTCCAGATGACAATTAATTTCTTACACTCAAAATGTAACATCTTTGCCTAATTGCCCAAGTTTTCATTTTCCTTCTCATTTCCCACCAGTCTGATTAATCTGAGAGTTTTTCTGCCCAAAAGCAAATTCCAGTATCATTTTGTCACTGGTTCAACCTATTAGCTATATAAACACTCATTAGATTGTACTTACAAAAATTTTTCTTAATAATTATAGAGTTTAAAGGCTCAATGTTAGAAGAAGCTAGACCAAAACTTTTATATACAGATAAGAGTAGTTGCCTTCAGGTTGTCCTCATGGGTTTGTTCAATGCTGTCATTGCCAAGAAAGTTCTGGAAACTTCTCAGGACCCAGGGTTGGTTCTTTGAATATCTGCCAGGGTGTCAAATCTTTTCTCTTTGTTTCAACCTTTGCTTTCCAGAAACAACTTAAAAGGTTTTTCTTTCAGTCATGCAGATGGTCCATCTGAGTAAGACCTTTGGGATCTAAAATCCCATTTGGACTCTTGGATGGAGTTTCTTGTGTGGTTTGTAAATCAGTTCTGAAAGCAACCCCAGAACAGGTTCATACATGTTTTAAGCAAAGCAAAAATCATATGCAGGAAAAATAGCTTCCAAAGTGGCTGTTTTAAAGTGCATTAACCTGGCTAGGAATCACAATGCATTTTAAAATAAATTTGTGTGAATTTACAGTCATTTCTCAAACACATACCCTTATTTTTTTTAAATTTATTTTACAATGATAGTTTACATGCAATATGATATTAGTTCCAGGAAATGCACACACTTCTGGGGCTGAAAATGCTTTAGGGAAAGATAAAGAGAACTTGAAAGTGTTTTGCTTTTAATCTACATGCTTAGGGAGAAAATAATTTGATTACCTTCCTCAACATACACAAAACAATGAGATGAGAACTATTTCATTACCCTCCAATGCTGCTATTTTTCAGAAAGATTCAGAAAGTTTGAGAACAGAAATAAAGGGAAGAATACAGGTCTTGTGGTGAGTAGAAAGCCTGCTAACTTAGTTCATGGTTCTGGAGTCAGGTTCTCTTTCTCTCCATCATTTACGCCTACAAAAGCACTCATGCTAGTAACCCCCCAAATCCAGAAATTATAAATTTAACATTGTGAATAGTCTAGACCAGCGGTCACCAATCTTTTGGACCTCACGGACCATCAGTGTCCATGGACCACCAGTTGGCAACCGCTGGTCTAGACCCCAAATGCCGCTCATAACAGCTTGCATTTAAGGTAAACAGAACAGGTAGCTTCTCCCCATTAAGATGGGAATGCTGAAGTACAGAGGGTGGAGTTTTTGCACAAAATTGCTGGAAGACTTAGCAGCTGATACAAATTTCAGATTCTAGGTCTAATGAACTTCTAAGCCAGGGTTCTTCCATGGCAATATGCTTCAGGACTTGAACTAAAATCAGCAGTTTGTTCTGAGGTCTACTTAAAATATAACTTATTATGAAACTAGATGCCCAGTGCACAAATTAGTGCATGGGTGGGGTCCCTCGGCTTGACCAGCGATCAGGGCTTATGGGGGGAGGGGAGACTGGCCCGGGGAATGGACCGTGGGAGGTTGGCTGGCTGCTGAGGGGAAGGACTGTGGGAGGTTGGCTGGCTGCAGGAGGTTGGCTGTGGGAGTGCACTGACCACCAGGGGGCAGCTCCTGCATTGAGCGTCTGCCCCCCTGGTGGTCAGTGTGCATCATAGCAACTGGTTGACTGATTGTTCGGTCGTTTGGTCATTCCAGTAGCTTAGGCTTTTATATATATAGACTAGGGGCCCAGTGCATGAAATTTGTGCATGGGGGTGGGGTCCCTCAGCCCAGCCTGCACCCTCTCCAATCTGGGACCGCTGGCTCCTAACCACATACCTGCCTGCCTGCCTGATCACCCCTAACCACTTTGCCTGCTGGCCTGATGCCCCTGACTGCTTCCCCGCTGGCCAACCGCTTCTGCCTTGGTCCCTGCCACCGTGGCTTTGTCTGGAAGGAGTCCGGAAGATGTCCGGTCTAATTAGCATATTTCCCTTTTATTAGTATAGATGTATTAAGTAAACCAAAAATATAGGTATTAGCACAATGGATATATATAACGGACCATCCAACTGAACAAAGAAATTGTTTAAACCAGAATTTAATCCTCCTTTCAACATTTGAGGTTTCTTTTTTGGGGGTTTTGTTTTGTTAATCCTCACTGGAGGATATTTTTTCCATTGATTTTTGAGAGAGAGTGGCAGGGACTGAGGGAGGGAGGAATGGGGAGAGGTAGAGAGGAACACATAAATTGGTTGCCTCCCTCATGTGCCCAACTGGGGCTGAGGATTGAACCTACAACTTAGGTACATGCCCTTAGGTCTGAGGGCCTATGCTCTAACCACTGGACAACACCACCAGGGCAAGGTTTACTTTCTACTTGAAGACAACTAGCTTGGGTCTCAGTGGAATGGATTTCAGTGGTTTCTCCCCTAACAGTATAAGCCTTTCTTGCCTTCCTGTGAATTGACTAGGACTGTGAGCAGGTGGGGAGTGAGTTGAGACAAAGTCCTGCACAGGCAGTTATTCAATCAGCGCACTAGGAGGTGAGTTAGCCGGCCCCAGAGTCCATCAGGTAAGAGAGCAAAGGGAAGAAGGGAATTCTGCCTCTCCAAGCACTAAATTGGGCCTCCCTGCCCCTTTCCAGTTTCATTTCTTCCCCAAATGCACCTGGAATTGAGTCAGGTAGTGAAGTCAGGGAGCCCCTTCTCACTTGGCCTTAGGGTTCCCCCTCTTATTCTGGTCACTGCTCCACCTTGGGTTCCAGACGGCCCCACAGGAGACCTGAGCGCCCAGCTGCTCTATCTCTCCCTGCCTCTGAGGCCCCATCCCCAGGAGCCAGCTCGGTTTGGCTTTCTGTTTCCTGTGTCCACTGGACACGCATTACCAGCCCATACTCTTTCCTGCTGTGTCTTTCAAAGTGATAATTTTGTAAACTAAGCAGTGGGGAAGGGAAAGGATTAAGGAGAAACCATAAAAGGGATGTTTGTGCATTTGAGCAGCAGTTCAATGCCTTGGGAGGGAATTTCCCAGCCCCCAGTGGAGAATAGCTCCAGGGTAGGGGGTGGGGTGGGAGAGATCTTTCTATGTAAACAGTGGCTCAGAATCTAGGTCAAGGCTGAGAGAGAAAGGGGGTCAGGCTTCACATTTGAATCCTTGATGTTTTCTCCAAAGAACTGCCATCCAAATAATCTCATGGTGTGGAAGGAGAAAGAGGTTAAAGTAACCTCACATGGTGATCTGACCATAAATTCCTAACTGGGCAGATCATGGTGGGTAGTCACACCCTTGTCATATAATTTTTTTTCCAGTAAAAGACTTATCTTTGCCTTAAGCAAGCCCTGTCCATTGTTTCTGTGCATCTAGGTTAACACACCTTTGAAAATACGCCGAACCGGTTTGGCTCAGTGGATAAAGCGTCGGTCTGCGGACTGAAGGGTCCCGGGTTTGATTCCGGTCAAGGGCATGTACCTGGGTTGCGGGCACATCCCCAGTGGGGGGCGTGCAGGAGGCAGCTGATGATCGATCTCCATCGATGTTTCTAACTGTCTGACCCTCTCCCTTCTTCTCTATAAAAAAATCAATAAAATATTTTAAAAAAGAAAAGAAAATAAATCAGTAACCACCCTCAAGAGAGCACAGAATCTTAACAATCCTGTAATCTAATTCCTACCTCCATGTTTCCTTCCTTATATTCCCTCCTTAATTTCAAATGCATAAAAGAAGCATCAAACTGTTATTTTCAGGAGCATTTGAAATCTTGTTCCCTGGCATATGTTGTCAGTTTGGTTCAAATATTAACTCTTACAACAATTCTCTACAGGACGTTTCTTACGTGGTGGTCTTATAACTTCAAGCCTGTGTCTGTTAGCAGATCACAGAGCCTTCTGGGCACCAGGGACCAGTTGTTTTTATGGATTCGGAAATTACTGTTTGATTTTGAAATCTTATTTTAGCATAATTATATTCTATTGTATTTTCCTTTTTAAAGCATTCATTTGTTTAATGTGTACATTCAAAATACTTCATGTTTTTGGATCTTATTTTTCCCATATTTTTATTTTGAAAAATTGAGATTTTCCAAAAGAGCTGAAAGATCATGCAATGAACGTTTTCTTCACCAGCAATTGTTAATATTTTGCCAGTTTTCTTTATTTCTGTCCATATTTCCATATACGAATATATATGGAAACATATACACACAGAGAGACATATATTCTTTTTCTTGCTGACTCATAAATTAAGTTGCAGAAATCATGGCACTGTACCCCTAAAATACTTCAGTATGTGTCTCCTGAGAATAAGAATATTTTTCTAATAATGACAATGGTATTATTATCACATCAAAGGTACATACTGTCAACAAATGGGGAATTATGACTCACCTCCTTGAGGGAAAGGTAAGTACAAAAATTCTTTGGGATTCTTCTGCTTAGGAGACATGCCTCTTTCCCCCCATTTATGCAGGTTAAATTAAACAAGAAAGCCATTGGACTCTAATGCCCTGGTGGCCTGTGAACCCAAAGCAAAGCTTACCAATGTCACAAGATTATGAAGTTGAAACCTAAGGACAAGAGCCCACTAGGCTTTCAGAAAGAGCCCATCAATAATTTCCTCACTTTGCTTCTGCCTTTTCTCTATAAAAGTCTCACCTAGAGCTCCTGTGGGTGGAGCACTCCTAACCACTTCCTGGAGCACTCTTAACCACTTCCGGTTTGGTGCTGCCTGATTGAAATCAATTTTAGTTCAAATAAACTCTTAAAAATTTCACGGTGTCTCAGTTCACATGTTAAACAGTTCTCAATCAGTTATTTATATCAGTGTGGACTCACAGATATTCATTTTATATTCCAGGTTATAATCCAATACTGCTTTATTTTGTTGCTCAAATTGTTCCAGCTTTGGCCATTGGGGGAGTTCTTTCAGTTGTCTCTTGGGTTCTTTTGATATACTCCCATCATGGTGTGTTTTGTTTGTTTGTTTGTTTGTTTTTTGGTTAGGGCTGTTTTATTTGGAGCGCTGTCTTATTTTCTGGCTCATCTGGTGTATTTTCTGCCTTAGTCTTAGAGTCCATCATTTCTCCAAGGTGCACCTGCTTCCTTTTATCAGAGAATGAGATTAGAAACCAAGATCTGGGGGCTAGGGTATCATTACTTCTAGACCCTGTCAACTGACCCAGGACAGATGTGTGTGCACACCAACTTGTGCATAGTCACTTATCTACAAATATTTCTATATGTAACCATCTGTGTCTACATTAAGCTAAATGTGAGTTAATGCTGATGTTTCCAACTCTAATCCATTACCACATGGATTACTTTAGCCTCCTCCCCATTCCAACAGTGAGAAACTTGGCTCCCATCTACTTCCTTAATTGTTCAGTAACTTTAAAGAATTCTAAATGTTAGTATCCACTTCTGCCATTACTGTTTTTGATGCTCAAGTGGTCCCAAATTTGGCCAGTGGGCTCCCTTCCAAGCTGTGTCCTTTCACACATCTCCATCAGCCTTTGAGCACCTCATTGATTTTGGTACGAGAAGATATTCCAGACTTCTCTGTACTTTGTCTCAGACATAAAATCAACCACACTTCAAGGATCCCTAATTCCTTTTACTAGGGAAGCTGTATTTAGAGAAGAAGGTCAGGTTGCCTAGTTTGCTAATTACTTTACTACTGGGTTTTTATTGCTTCATAGCCCTTTCTGTGGACAGAGCTCATTATAGCTACATAATGAGTTTTTAGTGATACCTCCAATTCAAATTCAAAACTATGGGATTTTCCCTTATTTTCCTTTATTCCATAGTCCTTTTTACCACAGCTTGTGCTTTAGTTCCCAGCAATTTTGAAATATATACTCATGTGCTCTATCCTACAGCACACAAATATTTTTTAAATCTCCTCATTTTTAAATATACCTAAACCTCAAAAAATGGAAGTGACCCCAGTTTCCCTCACCTCAATCTCCCAGAGGCCCTGCTTAAGACCCCTTTCATGTCACACAAGGAAGGCCAGAGACAACTCTGGGTGGGCCAGGCCCCAAACCACCAGGGCAACAGAAAATAATGGAAAAAACTAGCAAATGTTATAGAAACCATTCTCTCTCAATTCTGGAGCCTCTTGAGACTATCATGTCCTACTTCTTCATGATACATTTATATATTTTCTTCCATTCATTTAAGTTCCAACGTAAAGGGAGAAAGATACAGTTACTTTGGCAGGGCTTCTTTGGCACTGAATTCAAATTGTGCCACTTTTGCTATATCTGGAGACTCTGGCCAGTGAACTAGGGGAGACATACAGTGAGAGGAAGGCACGAGCTAATCTTTGAGGACCTTAGAGCTGCAAAGGTTTAATGATTGGGATGGGCCCCTGAGAAAGTTAATACCATGGCACCACTGAGGCCCACTGACTGGGAAATTTACTGGAAACCATTAGTCATAGGGGGATGAGCAGGATTACGAAGGGTTTGGGAAAATCTATGAAGCATGGACAATGATTTCATGGAGCTAAAAAGTAGGCCGTCGGAATAAATGTTGTTTTTTCTTTGTCCTTCTTTTCCTCCTTCCTTCTTTCACTCTTTCATGGATATCTTGTGCAGAAGTGAGTTAATCATACTCCTCATTCACAGGTCATTATCATGAGTTATACCAAACAACTTTTCTCCTTCAGACCGCACAGCCACCAGGCATTCTTTTATGGCAGAAATTAGATCATGCCACTTCTTCACTCTCAACCCAAGGTCTCACAGAGCCTTGCCCCTGGTGACCTCTTCAACATTTTCCTTCTCACTCTCTCCTCACCTGCCAGACAATTTGGGTCTCGTCCTTCAACTTGCCTTGGCCCTTGTCATTCCCTCTAGTTGGAATATGCTTCCTTATATCTTCACACTCCCTCTCTTCATTCAGATCTCTGCTCATATCTGCCCTGCCCTATGCAAAGTAGCACTCTCCATCCTTTTCTGCTCATGAGTTTGATCCTTCCCCTTGACCTGTTACTCCTTGACATTGTATTGATCAACTCTTTATCATTCATATTCCACACTAGAATGTAAGCAACATGAAGACAAAGACTTGGAGGAATTCCCACTTGCTCCCCAGCTCCTAGAACAGTACCTGGTATGCAGGGCTGGCTCCATCACTATTGACAAAGGGACCCCCCCACCTTTATTCTCCTTTCCCCAGTTTTATGCCCATTCTGATGAGGTTGCTGTGGGTTCTTACAAATAAGCTTGTAAAATGCTTAGTATTGTATTCGTTCCATCCATGTGGAAATTTTTAGGAGGGTTCTGGTGAGTTTGGGGAAACCTCATCTCTGCCTGCTTGTGGACAGAGCAGTCAGAGTGCCCCTAACCAAGAAGTGAAGGGTGGGACTGGGGCTCCACCAAGGTTGGCTAATTCATTGAGAGGTTTGCTTTGTGGGGAGAGAGGGAAAGAGAGTGGGAATAGGAGTCCTGGGGGATTTGGAGATGGGTTACTGATGGTCTAAGGTTCTGCAAAAAGGCCAGAGAAGACACTTCCCACTCAGAGCCTATTGGGAGGAGGACTGAACACAGGGTAGATAACAGAGGCGCCCTGTTCCCCCAGAGGCGAGAAGAAATGCACTCAGGACAACTTCATGGAGAAAGATGCCGCTTAACGCTGCTCTGTTGGTGTGGCCGCTTCCTGGCCTCCATCTTGTAAGTAATATAGGAATTAAAGTTCCAGCTACTGGTTAAAAAGCCCCAAGTCCACATTTTCTTATCACAGTAGATTGCTTTCATGCTGAGTTTCTTAGGTGGCATATCTGGAGTATCTGAAATGTTAATATGTACTTGATACAGGAACCATGTGTTAGGCACAATACATTTAATCTAAATGAAATGAAAAATTAGAATACTGTTTTAATAACATTTTTTGTAGTTATTAGAACAACTCTAAACATAACCCAGGTATCATTAATCTAGACATAGTTACCACTGGTTATTATCTCAAACGACATCTCAAAGCAAGACAATCATACTGGGCTACTTATGACCTGGGGATGCTAATGGCCAGGATTAGGCCTGTGTTCCCTGCCTAATTATTAACAGTGCCTCCTGGGAGTCATGCTCAGAAGTATCCCAGTTTAAGATTATGTTTCTGCAGCGTCTTCGCCCTCTAGTGGCAAAATAGTGGCAGTGGGGAAAGTGGAGAAAAGTAGGCCTCAGAAATAGATCACAGAATACTAGTAGATGTGCACCCATTTCGGGGAGTAAAGCTAGAGCTGCAAAAGAGATATTCAGTCTCTTAACCATCTCATGGAAATTATTAGATTGTTCATTCAACGTACAAGACAAGAAGGAACCCTCACAGCGATGAGGGGTTTTGTTTGTTATTCTTACTTATTGGCAAAATTTAAAATACATATTGCCCAGACCCAGGAAATACATTTAAAATGTACATGCGAGCACTGTTGTTGGGAGGATAAATCATTTAACCTTTCAGGAAGCTCCATTGGTAATAGGTTTCAAAATGTGATATGTTGATATGGTTTCACCTGGGAATCCTAGCATTGTAGTTGATGAAGGATAGATTTACACAAAAGCCAAAAGATGTATATAAGAGAATATTCATCGTTTAAAAGTAAAAATGTGAAGCCCTGGATGAGTAGGTCTTGTTTAGAACATCGTCCTGATATGCCAAGGTTGTGAGTTCAATCCCTGGACAGGGCACATACAAGAGTCAACCAATGAATGCATAAATAAGTGGAACAATAAATCATTGGTGCATTCATTCATTTGTAACACTAGTCACTGAATGCCTTCTGAGTTCCCCTGTGCTAAGGACTAAGGGTTCAGAAGAGAACTAAACAGACCGGTCCCCATCCACAGGGAACTATCACATAGGAGGTTCTAAGATGGCAAACAGGTGTCAGATGTCACCACCTGAATCTCATCCCCCTGAGGCCATGGTCATTGGAAGGCGTGGGTGGGCAGATCTTTGGTCTTCCCTAGATACTGTGCTGGAGGGAGCACCACCTGCACTTGGGATCAGCTAATCCAGTCCACCCACATGTCACAGCCCAAAACAGGAAGGCTCTGTCACTTTCCTATGGCTTTAGAGCGAGGCCACTCTAAGGAATGTGTTCAGAGGTGTGCTAGACGAAATAAATTGTGCTAAGAAGAGATCATGTGTTCAGGCAGTTACCCGTGTAATTGTGTTATTTTAAGATCTTTCTTACCCCTTTGTTTTGGACCCACAATACAACACATAAAGAATCAATGTTCATTTCACAACAATTCCATAGTGAATTCAAATTTGTAGCATCTGAAATGGTATTTCCTGGAAGACATGTGAGGCAAAAGAGAACAGGTAAAAAAACAAAACATAAAAAACCCCACCACCTCTGCAACACTGATGATAGCAAAATAATGTTACTCTGAATGGCTGGATTTGGGCCTGAGAAATTAACACAGTACTATATATTTTTTTATTTTAAATCAGGTTTGAAATTTACATTTAATAAAGTTCACTCTCTTAATGTGTACAGATCTATGATTTGACAAATGAATATATGGTCATTTGGGCACCACCGGAATCTATATTCCCTCATGCCCCTTTACAGTCCCAAGATACAATATTTTGGAGGTGAACCAACATTCCAGTGGAGGTGTCTCAGCGGTAAAGCCTGCTTTTTCCTCTGGGAAGATGCTATTTGCAAAAATGAAATGTGCACCGAGCAGCTAGCTTGTTTACATTGCTTCTCCCCCATCTATAATCTCTGAGTTCTCCCTAATTGTATCCTTGGGTTAAAGGATTTTAGCGGGACACCATTGTTCTTTTTGCTTTGCAAATTTACTTTTGATTTAAATGATAATTAGACTGGGTTACAATGGGAGCAAAAAAACAAATCTTGTTTAACCAAGAGTCTGAAACAACACGTTATTGACAAGGGGGTGGGATGGGGGGGAGATTGGTGGTACTTAAGATATAATGAGGCTGTAGAGTTTTGGAGGTGGAAGGTTAGGGTTAGGGTGCTGGATTGGAGAAGTGTCAGGTAGTACCAGCCCTGGTGCCCTTCCTAGGAGTGCATTCACCACCAGCTCCCATGTTGAACTTTCCATGTTGGAGAAAACAGAATAAGGAAGAATACAAATGTATTTTTACAAATACTGTCACCTGGAGTAACATTTCCATCATAATCACGTGGGTGAGGACTCAAAATCTCCTGGGAGTTCATTTATTTAAAGATGTTCATTTTAGAATACGACCAATCACTAGTTGTGTGTGTGTGTGTGTGTTTTGTTTTTAAAGACTAAATACAACTCTCTTTTACTTTTGCAAAAAGGCTAGTTTGATTTTTCCTTTTCTAATGTGTGAAGGTTTGACATGTGTGGAAATAACTGGCCAAAACTTTCCCTGGGTTTTTCTCGTTCTGTTGTCTCTAGCAGTGGTTCTCAACCTTCTGGCCCTTTAAATATAGTTCCTCATGTTGTGACCCAACCATAAAATTATTTTTGTTGCTACTTCATAACTGTAATGTTGCTACTGTTATGAATCGTAATGTAAATATCTGATATGCAGGATGGTCTTAGGCGATCCCTGTGAAAGGGTCGTTCGGCCGCCAAAGGGGTCGTGACCCACAGGTTGAGAACAGCTGCTCTAGAGGTAATGGGCACAACTGGGGAAGGTGTGTCTAGACCACCTAGGTTTTTTATTTAAATTCAAAATGATCCGAGTGATCAGGGAAAATCAAGGTGAAGAGTTAATATTACCAAGTTCTTGCAAGGACTTTTGTAAAATGCTTTTGGATCAGAGTGAATCCATAGCAAGCATCAGAACACCTGGGGGGTTATCTCCTGAGATAAGAATCCTGTGGGCGACTACGGGATGTCTTTTAGGACATGCTCTCTCATCTTTTCACTCTACCTTTGTCAGCATAAGGGGGACCTCGGGATTTCAAGGGGGCCACCACAGTTCCACACACCCTTGGAGCCCCAGGCCGAAAAGCAGTATTCCCCCCTCCACCCTGGTTTCTCCCTTCTGTGATTGGAAGGAAGCTTTCCAATGGCAGTATCTGTATGGGAAGTGGGCTGTGTTATAAGAAGGAAGGGGAAGGAGGTGGCTTTCGGGCAGATATACTGGAGTGTCTGCCACAACTTGACACCATTTTTTCACGGACATTTCCACTGGCCTCGGTCACATGTTCCAGGCCAGGCTGGAGTTCAGGCCTGTCTGGCTCTACATTCCAGACTTGCATCCACTACACTACAAGTGAATTTATGGTTCCCATACCAGAGTCAAAAGACAATATTATACAGTCAAACCTTGATTCTCAAATGTCTCCCACCTCGAACAATTCGGTTCTCGACCAAGTTGTTCACAGAATAAATGTCTCGTTTTTGAACCAAACTTCGCTTTTCAAACTGACAACCCTTTCATGCTGATACCTCAGCATGTCAAAAAGTGTCTCTTAGGCAACAAGCAAAAGAGAGAATGCTTTTGCACAATTTTAAAACATAAAGAGGCCATCAAGAGTGCTAATGTTGCCCTAGCTGGTTTGGCTCAGTGGATAGAGCGTCAGCCTGCAGACTGAAGGGTCTCAGGTTTGATTCCAGTCAAGGGCATATGCCTGGGGTTGGGAGCTCAAGCCCCAGTAGGCGGCAAGCAGGAGGAGGCAGCTGACCAATGATTCTCTCTCACCATTGATGTTTCAATCTCTCTTCTTCTCCCTTCTCTCTGAAATCAACAAAAATACATATTTTAAAAAAAAGAGTGCTAATGTTGCTAAGGGTGTGAAAAAAGCAATGGTCACAAGCAATTGAAGAGGTGGGAAAACTTGTTGATTTGGATAAAGGAAAAGCAGTTAGCCAGTGACAGCATTTGGGGGGCAGTGGTAAGTGAACAAGCAAAGATGCAGCATGCTGACCTGAAAGACACCCCTGGAACGAGTGCTGAACGTGATCCCTTTAGGCTGGTAGGGGGTGGTTCCATAGATTTAAGAAAGGAAGTGCTTATTTATAGATTAAACAGTACATTAGACATGTACTGTATATAAGAAAGGTTAAAACAGGGAATCATTTGGGGGTCTGGAACAGATTAATTCAATTTACATTATTTCTAATGGGGGGAAAATGGTTCGGTTTTTAAACAATCAGGAATTAAGTTCAAGAAGCGAGGTTCCACTGTATGTTGAACTTGGTATGGAAACCATGGCTTCACCTGTAGTGAATACAAGTCAAATGTAGAGCTCTAGAAATTTTTGAAACCTTATATTTCATTTTTAAAATGGGTGCAATTTTGCATTTCTACTGCAAAATAGAGCTGTGGCTCATTGTGCTTAATGTGATCATCTGGCCCCAAGTGTCACTCATTTGCAGATACGATCAGACTTCAGGTCGCCAAGCCTGGCCCCTCCCCCACCTGTTGTCCCAACTTTCCCGTGCTTTATTACCCTGTTGTTCTGGGGAAACCCTGAGGGTTATGGGTGCACCCTAATGCTCCATTCTCACAAGCCCATGATCCCCTCACAGTTTGTCTCTAAATTCACTGAATCAACAACCCCGCTGGGGGCGAGTCCAGACAGCAAAGCTTTCTCTGTGTTTCTCCAGGAGCCAGTGAGGAAGGGTGTCTCCCTGGGATTACTCGGTGTCTGGCAGCTCTCTGAGCCCTGTGGCCTGCCATCTGGGGTCACTCTGCTGGCCTTGGGCCCCTTTCTGCCCTGCTGACCATTCTTTTCTGGGCCTTGGAGAAAGGTCTTTTCCTTGTTTCCCTGTGTCATGGAACAGCCTCCTGGGAGAGCATATCTTTCACATCATTCATATCTCAGTCCTATAAAAATGAACCTGCGGGCTCTCCGGGGCCAGGTGGCTATCGAAGGGAGGGGTTTTAGGGGAGGGGCTTTCACAGCCCCACACTATCTGGAATCGCTGCCCCTCTTGTCTTAAACACCTCCAGTTGAGTTTGGCCTGCTGGGCCAGAGCGGCTCACTCAGTGCCTTTTGGTTTGTTTGTTTAATCCTCATTCGAGGATAATTTTTTCCCCCATTGATTTTTAGAGAAAGTGGAAAGGAGGAAGGGGGAAAACAGAGAGAGAAACATTGATGTGAGAGACACATTGATCAGTTGCCTCCTGCATGTGCCTGAGGATGGGGCCTGCAGTCCAGGTACATGCCCTTGACAGGGAATCGAACCCAGACCCTTCAGTCCATGTACCAATGCTATAACCACTGAGAAAACTGTCCAGGGATTTTTTTTTAAAATAATCTCAGGGACTCCATTGTCCTTCTTCGTAACCTGGCTGTCATCAGGGTCTCAGACCTTCAGACATGCTCCTAATGAACTCTCATTGTGAACGGCATTCAAATACTTCCCCAAGGATTCCTGGGTCCCATTCAAATCCAAACCCTTGTTACCATCTCCCCAAACTCTCATTGGCCAATCAGGACATGTCACACAGAACAGAGACAAAGGTAGCCGTCTGGAGTGGAAGAGAGAGGCAGCTAAGAATCTCAGCTCTCACCTAGCCAAGACCCCTTGCACTATCAAAGGTATGCTTTAAATTGCTGGTTCAGCCAAAACCGGTTTGGCTTGGTGGATAGAGCATTGGCCTGCGGATTGAAGGGTCCCAGGTTCGATTCCGGTCAAGGGCATATACCTTGGTTGCGGGCACATCCCCAGTAGGAGGTGTGCAGGAGGCAGCTGGTCGATGTTTCTCTCTCGTCGATGTTTCTAACTCTCTATCCCTCTCCCTTCCTCTCTGTAAATACTATCAAAGGTATGCTTTAAATTGCTGGTTCAGAAGATGTCCTATGCTTCTTCCTGAAATTACCCCGGGGACACACGTGCTCCTCACTGAGAAGGGAACTGCACTGGGGGCGCGCCTTCCCTCACCCAGTGCCTGGCCACACGTCGGTCTACCTCCTTGCTCTTTCGACCTCTGGTCAAAGCTTCTCCAAGATTCAAATGAGCACCATCTTACCCAGAAAGCCTTCCTGGGCCATCCTGGACCCTCAGGCTCCGCTTCAGTTAGAGGCACCTCCACTCTGGCCATGCCATAGCATGTCGGCCATTGTCCTTAATGTAATTGTTTATCCCTTTCCCCAGCCCCCATGATATCATCTTTGCTCAGTTGATGGAGCTTATGTCTTTCATCTCACTATTGCAAATACAGTACCTACAGGAAGTGCTCAGTATAATTTTTTATTATAATTAATTAATTTATTTGCTAACAGTAACAGTAATAAGCTCATGCCATGTTCATGTAATTATTGTTTATGAAAAACAGCTAAATTTTCTAAGCAAAAACATAGTGAGAACAGTGGCTGTCTCATTCTATCCTGGCTATTATAATAGAATGCCAAAAATTTGCTTCTCATAGTTCTGGAGAGTGGGAAGTCCAAGGTCAAGGTGCCAGCAGATTGGGCATCTAGTGAGGGCCTGTTTCCTAGTTTAGAGATGGCCATCTTCTTACTGAGTCCTCACATGGCAGACAGGGAAAGAGGTCTTTCTAGGGTCTCTCTTTAAAAGGGCATTAATCCTGCCCTGGCCGGGTGGCTTAAATGGTTGGAGTGTCATCCTGTACATTGAAAGGATGCAGGTTTGATTCTTGGTTAGGGCACATACCTAGGTTTTGGGTTTGATCCCTGGGCGGGGTATGTACAGGAGGCAATCAATCATCGGAGAGCAAACAGCTAAGCCTACTGCGCCAGCCCCGCTCCCAGGGTCCGAGCGGCGAGCGAAGAGCAAAGAGGGAAGCCCGCTGTGCCGGCTTCACCCCCGGGGCCCCGAGCGAAGAGCGAAGAGGGAAGCCCATCACACCAGCCCCTCCGGGCAAAGAGCGAAGGCCTGGGTTCCGGGCACTGGAGGAAAACTGGTGCCAGCAGCCAGGCAAAGGGGCCCCTGAGGGGCCCCAGACTGCGAGAGGGCACAGGCCGGGCTGAGGGACCCACCGAGTGCACAAATTTTTGTGCACCGGGCCTCTAGTAATATCATATTGAAGATTAGGTTCAACACAAACATTCAATCTATATCATTCCAGTCTTGGCCCACCAAATTCATGTCATGCATTCAAAATACATTCATTTCAATACACACACACACACTCAATATAATTTTAAAAAATGAAGTGTCTGGATGGAGGCATGTGCCTCTATGTGGAAATACAGATATGTCATCCTGTACATTGAAAGGATGCAGGTTTGATTCTTGGTTAGGGCACATACCTAGGTTTTGGGTTTGATCCCTGGGCGGGGTATGTACAGGAGGCAATCAATCAGTGGAGAGCAAAGAGCTAAGCCTACTGCGCCGGCCCCACCCCCAGGGCCGGAGCGAAGAGCACCGGCCCCTCCCAGCGAAGAGCGAAGGCCTGGGTTCTGGGCGCTGGAGGAAAACTGGTGCCAGCAGCCAGCCGAAGGGGCCCCTGAGGGGCCCCAGACTGCGAGAGGGCACAGGCCGGGCTGAGGGACCCACCCGAGTGCACAAATTTTTGTGCACCGGGCCTCTAGTAATATCATATTGAAGATTAGGTTCAACACAAACATTCAATCTATATCATTCCAGTCTTGGCCCACCAAATTCATGTCATGCATTCAAAATACATTCATTTCAATACACACACACACACTCAATATAATTTTAAAAAATGAAGTGTCTGGATGGAGGCATGTGCCTCTATGTGGAAATACAGATACATGGATAATAATAAAAAGTAAATTTCACTTTTAAATCATTGTGAAAGTTCATATTTGATTTCTAATATGAATTTGCTTTGGACTAACCTCTTAAGTAAAATAGCTGATAAAGATCTACTTTCCCAGAATATTCAATCTGCTGTTCATGTTTTCTCTTATGGGTTGACAAGATGAATCTATGGGGAAAGGACTGAGAATTTTTTGCAATCAGTTAATTTTTTTTGTGGTGGGCAGGTATAGAAGAAGGTCACCAAGGGGGAAAGCCCTTGGGTGCCTAGCAAAAGGCAGCAGTAGGGTGGGACCTCCCCCGCCCCCCAGGGTGACTTTTCCTCCCCTAGCACATCACTGGTCATGAAGTTTGGACCCCCTGACCTTTCCTCCCTAGAGATAACATCTAGGCCTCAGATGCATTTCAGCTCCAGGCCCAGAAAAGCCATAAAACCAGACCAGTGATCCTATAGCTGACCTCAGGACCAGCTGCTTTGAATAATGACCCCTGCCCTGGTGCGGACCAATCATCAGTGGAGAGCACAACCCTGAAAGGACACACCTGGAAAGCTGCTGAATATTCTATTAAGATCTTCCCCTGGGACCTCCCCTAAGCTCTCCACCCTTAAAACCCTTAGGACAGAGGACCTAGTGCACTCTCCCTCCGGGAGCAAGCCTGTGCCTTTCCCTACCCCTTCCTCCTTCCCTCCACTGCCTCCCCCCAGACAGGTTACCAGTACCTTCCTCACACCTAGGGCCCTTTCTTTGCCTCCATAACTCATTTCCTCAGCCTATCTCTTGTACAAATTACTTCTTCTACCTCTGGAATTTTATAAATAAATGTCCTCTTATGGTTTGAGTCTTGTCTCTGAATTCTTTCAGAACTCAAGTACCAAGATTGCTGAACCCATATCCAGTCTGACCTCATGGTTCTAACACCCAGAGCCATTCCCATTACCTACAACAAAACAATGGCTCTCTTTCATTAAAACATTTATAATAAATGTTATTGGCTAAGTTGTGACACCTGCCTCCCTTCACATGTTAAAGTCCTACCCCCCAAACCTCAGAATGTGACTGTATTTGGAGACTGGGGCTTTAAAGAAATAATTAATGTAAAATGAGGTCATGTGAGTGGGCCCTAACCTGATATGAGGGGCGTCCTTAGAAGAGATTAGGACACAGACAACATGCAGAGGGGAGACTGTGTGAGGACACAGCTAGAAAGGCCATCTGCAAGCCCAGGAGAGAGGTGTCAGAAGAAAACTGACCTGCTGACTCTTAGTTTGGGACTTCCAGCCTCCAGGATGGTGAGAAAATACATTTCTGTTGTTTAAACCCCCAAGTCTATGCTACTTTGTTATGGCAGCCCTAGCAAATTAATACAATTAGTATTAACAGGTCCCTACATTTCTCCCCTTTTCGTGACATATAGAGCTCCTATTCCTTTGGGATTCACAGGGGCCCACCGAGACCTCACGTTTCTTATTAGTCACCTAGTCCTCAGGGAGGACTCTCCTAGGAGCCACTTTTCCCTCCCTGTCCATCTCTGAGCTTCCACAGGGAAGCAGGGAAGGAGTGAATCATTGTTAAGATCAAGCTGAACCTGGGATGGTGAGGGATCGCTTCAGATGTGTAAGTGCAAAGACTGAAACACCAGGGTGAGAAGCATTAAATTGGCCACCATGTCAAGAAATAAAATCTCTGATTTTTGGATGATAGCCAGGCTCTTTATATTGCAGAAAGACAACGCAAGACCACTGTTTTCCTGTACTTACTACATCTGATTCATTCTCAACCCCTTTCTAATTCTAAGAACAAGTGTGTGTGTGTGTGTGTGTGTGTGTGTGTGTGTGTGTGTGTGTTAGGAGTGGTGGCTGATTGGGAAGGGTTACCTGTCTTTAATAGAACTGTGCTCATTTATTGAGGCCCAAACATGTATCATGTATCCTTGGTTGAGTTAGACTAATAGTACACCGCCCCCCAAACCACTCAAACTCATTTTTTATTTTACTGTTTATAAAATTAAATTGTTACTTTCTGGTCTGGCTGCTTTGTATTTAATATTTCTGCAGGGCACAATTTATTTCCAAATAAGCATCAAAGAAAACAATAAATTTAAAAAATTCTTTAGAAAAATGGGAATTGCTTTTTTGGGGTAACATTATCCATTTTCTTTCTTATTTTCCTGCTGCTCACTTTATTATTTCCAGTCTTTCTGTTTCATTGGTCTCTGAACACTCAGAGCAAACATCTTCAACAGAATTAGTTTGACTAGATTCATAATTCCCTGTTGGAAACTAACTTTTGTGGTTTTGGTTTGTTGCTTTACCCCAAAATGACCAGGAGATGCCTCAAAGTTACCTGTATGTACAGGGTCTGAAATGACTTTTTTAAAGTGATACTTTGGAACACTTTGCTTTCTGAGACCCATGGAAAGACAGCCATGAACTGGGGGGAGGCAGAGTCCGGTGCTGTAAGGATGAAGAACCCCAATCTCAGCAGCCGTGGGGCTCCCATTGCTGTCAGGATCCGGAAGTCCACCTCACATGAGGAGGATTGCTAAATTAAAGACTTGCTCTCAGGATATTGCTTACCAGAGGCAACCGTTTATGCAGCAGCGCAAGACACTGCATTGCACGCTAGGATCTCTAGATGGCGCTGCGAGCCCAACAGGAGGAGCCACCTCCCAGCTAACGAGGGCCGCTGAAATGCAAGGCCTGGGACTTCTTAGATTTGCTTTCTCTTGGCCTTGGTGGCTGCCTCAAACCCCAAATAAATGCCCGTGCCAGCGCATGTAAGAATCTTCTCCTCCTCATCCTCAGAAAGGGCTCAGCTCCCAGACGCACATGATAAAAATACAAGGGAAGACCAGCCCTGTGGATTTCTAATTGTTCGGAAAAGAGAATCTTGCAGGGAGGGGTAGGGAAGGCGGGGGAGGTAATTTATGAATGCTCTTTGGAAAGCTGTGACTGTCATAGAGAAAGCCTGGCACAAATGACAAAGTTGGATGTGGGTGAACGAGAGAAAAACAGATGAACCAAAGCAAAAAAAAAAAAGCAAACAAAAGTAATTGGCATCATAAATCATTGCTGAGCTCTTGGGATGATATTCATCTTCTGCTTTCATGCAATGAAATCATTTGGCCCCGCTCTGTCCAGCTGTTCATGGAAAGTCAATCACTCTGACCGCGGGATCGTTCCATTTCAAACTCTTCTGACAAAATCAGCCTCCAGCTTTTCATCGGTTCCTCTCCGTCACAGTCACCTGCTGTGTTAGGCCAGGCTGCTCCCTTACAAAAAAAGAAACAGAGAACTTGCTGACCAGGTTATAGAGAGCACAGGAATTACAGAGGGGCGGGGCTAACTTCAGACCCGAGACCCTGCCAACTCCTGATTGGCTGCCAGGACACCGCATACTTGGGGAACTGTGTGTGGAAGGTGTTTACTTGAAAGAGACTGTCCCTCTTCCTCAAGCATATTTTAAATATTGTCCTCGTTTCCACCTTCATCTTCTTACCCAACCAATAAGTGTGCTTATCGAGGTAAAAATAATTAGAAAGACAAAGCTATAGTGAACAAAAAACACGCAATAATGTCGGTATAATTTAGAGCTTGAAGGGCCCTACCACGCCTTGCCTGAAGGTGAGAGTGCCACTTAAAATCAGAGATGGCTGGACCCAGCTCCAGGTCTACTGCATGAGAATTTCCAGGGGCAGGGCTCTGTGGTCTGTATTGTAGTAAGTCCCCCATCCCAACGCCCTCCCCAAGTGATTCTTTTCTTAGGAAACGGTACCTAAGAAATTGTCTAGTCCAATTGCCTGTGAAGGGCCAGAGAGCAAATATCGGCGGCTTTGCAGACCATACAATCCCTGTCACAGTGGAGTGGTCATAGACAATATGTAAATGACAGCCTGGCTGTGTTCCAAGGAAACTATTTACAAAGACAGGTTGACAGTTGAAGTATGCTTGCAGCTGGGCTAGTCTGAGTTCATTTTACAGGTGAAGACACTGAGGACCAGAAGAGGGAGGTGGCTTGCCCCAGCTGCAGTGAGTCAGTGGTCCAGCCAGGCCGAGGCTTCGGGCCCCTGGAACAAGGCTCCCTTAACCACCCAAGCCCTGGCTCCCATGTCAAGTACAGGTTCACCGTGGTGGATTGACTGTGGTTGATTGACTACTTTGGAATAAACTTCTGTCAGGCCTCTTGTGGACAGAGACTCTCATGATGGAAATGTTCATATCCCCTACTGAAGGTCCAGCCACCTCCTTTCTCTGGCAGGTGAGTTAAAAAAAAATAAAAAAATAAGAAAACAGAATCATAAAGAATCTACTGGGTAAGTTGAACACAGCCTAGAGATTTGGGGGTAACTGAATTTTCCACACTTTCCACACTTCAAATGGCTTTAGAAATGCTCTCTTGAATTTAATTTGGGAGAGACCAAGATGGCGGCATAGGTAAACACGGATCACCTTGAGACGATACCTAGGTTTCCTGGTAATGTCCACCCCCTGTTTAACAACCTTCCAGAAGCCAATCTCTTCATGATGGCAAACCATCTCCTCTCTCCCTGCTCTCCTGGCAGCGGGCGCATCTGGTTGCCATTTTCTTTGTGCATCTGAAGAACCATCATTAAATCGCCACATAGTTGCTCTTCTGGCAAAGCAGCGGTTCTCTCAGAACTTCCTCAGAAAACCAGGCCTTTCATCCTGAAGGCATTTTTATGAGTTTGGATCCTCCTCCAAGCTGTCTACACCCTCTTCAACTGCGTGGCTTTACACCAGGTTCAGGCTGGTGAGTTCTGAGTTCTAAAGGGCGAACTTCAGAAGATCCAATTGTTTTCCTCTGTTGGCTTCCAGGATCTCCACCTACTCGATGGGTGATCCTTTCAATGCCAACCGCGTTCTAAGTTTATCTTGGGAGAAGCCAGAAAGCCAGAGAGCTGGGCTGCTGGTCACTTCTGGCAGGAGAGTCCTCACTCTCACTCAACCATCAGAAGCTCATGTCCTTTCTCAGTGGGGTAGGGGAAATTTGATTTCGTGTGTGTGTGTGTGTGTGTGTGTGTGTGTGTTGTTTTTTTGGTACCCAGAAAAACTGCCCAGAATATGGAAACAGTCAGGCATTTTTGGAACTCCTGTAGAATTATTTGTTATGCAGGAATTTAGGAAACTTTTAGGAATGGAAAACAATGTAGCAATCACTGCTTTCAAAAAACAGAGAGCATTTGGAATTCAAATGACTCTGGACTCCTGTCCCTTCGCCCTTCTTGCATTCAGGGTACTTTCAGCAACTTGCCACAGCCCCTCCTGTTTTTCTTACCTCACTTTTATCTGCTAAACTTTCAAGTCAGCAGTGAAGTTGAACACACATAGTATACTGTCCATCCAGAGTCACCGGTTGTTAACATGTTCCCACATTTGCTTCACTGTTCATTCCCTACCTTCGTACGCCTACACTGACACCCCCGCCCACCACTCCCCTTTTTTGGCAGAAACACTTGAAAATAAGTTGCTGATATCATAACACTTCACTCTAAGTATTTCAGCCTACATCTCGTGAGAATAAAGCCGTCTCCCACATAAATATTATTTAAATATCACTCCTAAGAAAAGTAATATTAATTCCATAACATCATCTCATACACAATCCATATTCAGATTTCCCCAGCTGTTCCAAAAGCGTCTTTTCACAGCTCTTCTATTTTCTGATCCAGGATGCAGTCTAGGTTCACGTGCAGCGGTGCCTTTTGTCTCCCGGGTCTCTCGCTAATTAAGAACAGTCCTCTCACTCTCTATTTTCATTTATGACATTGATTTTTTTTTAGGGATCCAGGCCAATTGGTCTCCTGGAATATCCCATATTCTGAAACTATCTGATTGCTTCCTTATGATTAGATCCCAGTTGGACATTTTTGCCAAGAATGCCACACTGGTGATACTGTGTACTTCTTTCTACATCACATCAGGCGGCCCACAAGGATGATGCTAAGTTTAATCACTTTCCTAAGGAGATGTCCACCAAATCTCTCCAAGAGAAGCAATATGTCAGTGCTACTTCGAGCCTGTGAATAATATGTTCTCAATAATCTTACACCTGATGGTCTTATTGCCCATTGTTTTTTGTTTTTTAAAATATATTTTTATTCATATTAGAGAGGAAGAGGGAGAGGGAGAGAGAAAATAGACACATCAATGATGAATAGAATCATCCATGGGCTGCTTCCTGCACACCTTCTACGGGGGATCGAGCCCACAACCTGGGCGTGTACCCTGACCAGGAATTGAACCGTGACCTCCTGGTTCATAGGTTGACACTCAACAGGTTGGGCTTATTGTCCATTGTTGATCTTTGCTCGAATCAACACAAGAGGCTGCAAAATGGCAATTTTGTAATTTTATTATTCCTTCTGATTATAAGCTGGTATTGTTCTGTAAAGAACAGTTTTGCTCCTCTCTCTTCCTTCACCCTTTCTCCAGTTCATGTTCTTAACTAAGATGATTCACATAGTGTCACTGAGTTTTGCCAATGTGTCCTTTATGACAAATAACATGGATTGGGTGGTAGTGAAGGTGTCCATATTCTACTCTGTTCTCATAATTAAATCACAGATTTAAGCTGAATTCAGTTTTTTCCTTTTGTTGGACCAGGGCTTCCATGTGGATGCTTAAGGCAGATAAAAAATGCACAAAATGGTGCTTGATGGACAATGACCATGAACTTCCCTGGGCCTGCCATGCTATCTTCCAGTTATTCTGTCTTCCCCCGTCTGTTCCCGCTCTCCCTCTCCTGTGACTGCTGCACACTTTCTACTCTCTTTAACCTTCACACCACCTCAGCTACAGGTCCCCGCTACCTGGGCTCTTCACCATGTACCCCTCTTCCCCTCCTTCGAGCACAGGTAAGCCC
>NW_005370700.1:2657799-2694412 GCF_000412655.1 Myotis brandtii
CAGGAAGGCTCTCCTCTTTCTCCTTCATCATCAAATATGCTCTTTTAATCCTATAGTCACATCACCATCAGCAAAAAACGGTTATTATTTCTCCCCACTAAAGGAAACTCCCCTCTCCAGACCATTTTCCTGGCCTCCATCTATCCCATTACTCTGAGCTGGCAAAGCTCCTCAATGCAGTGATCAGTACTAGTATGTGTCTCCACACTGTCTCCTCCCTTTCCCTCTTTTTTAAAAAAATATATTTCTTTATTGGTTTCAGAGAGGAAGGGAGAAGGAAAGAGAGATAGAAACATCAATGATGAGAGAGAATCATTGATCAGCTGCCTCCTGCACACCCCCCACTGGGGATAGAGCCCACAACCCAGGCATGTGCCCTTGGCCGGAATTGAACCTGGGACCCCTCAGTCCACAGGCCGACACTCTATCCACTGAGCCAAGCCGGCCAGGGCATCCCTTCCCCTCTTTACTTTGTTTTAATTGGGCCTTTCCTCCCTGTTCCCTCTAAGGACACCAATGACTTCCCCATACTTGCTCTGTCAGCAGTGTTTGACACAGCTGACCACTCCCTCTTCCCTGATTCGCTTTCTTCACTTGGCCTTCCGAGCACCTCACCCTCTCTTGACTAAACTTTATTTACCCAACCCTGGGCCTGATCTTCTTTCCAATCAGCTACGCCTGCTCTTTCCCATCTCAGGTGATGTAACTGTATTCTTCAGTACAAAAACTTTGGAGTCATGACTCCTCCTTCTTACTTCACATCTGATCCAAAAGTAAATCATATCTGATCTTCCTTTAAGATAGATCCAGATCTAACCACTTCTCAGGAATTCCCTTTCTACCACCTGGCCATCTTATTTCCATGTGGCTGCGTACCTGGTTTCCCTGATCCCCTAGTCCCCCTCCTGTGTATTCTCAGGGTTTGCTGAACCCTGAATCCAAATACCACCACCTTCCCCACTCCTGACTTTCCCACTCCCACCTTCCTCTCTCTCTGACCTCCTTTCACCACGTTGACCTCCTTGGTGTTTCCAGAACGTGTGGCATGTTTCCACCTTCCAGCCTTTGTATTGTCTCTTTCATCTGTTAGAAGTCATCTCCTGTAAGCTAATGTCCTCACCTCCCTCTCATCCTTTTTTAGTTATCATCTTCAGTGAGACCTGTTATGACCATTCTATTTTAAATTGCCATCCTCCCATCCCACCTGCACTTCTGACCACCTTTACTCTGTTCTACCTTATAAAATACTGCATAATGTATATATGTTTTAGGACAATAGTTTATTGTCTGTTTCTCCCATGAGAATATGTGAAAAGATGGTCCTTTTTCAATTTTGTCCACTGATGTATGCCAGGTGGCCAGAAGAGTAAACTTTCCACAAATATTTGAATTGTACAAATGAATAAATGAAATCAGCCCCCCCACCCCATTTCTTATTAAGCAGTTTTGATCAATTTTAGAGGGAGAAGTATTTAGGGAATATGTACTTGATAAATTGGATGAAAAAGAAGTTACGCTTTAAATAATCCAGAAATCAGACGTCTCATTTAATTTTTATATGTGTGTGTATTTTAAGACTTTTTATTGATTTTTTTGAGAGAGAGGAAGAGGAGAGAGAGAGAGAGAGAGAGAGAGAGAGAGAGAGAAACATTGATGTGAGAGGGAAACATCAATTGGCTGCCTCCTGCACGCCATGGAGCCTGCAACCGGGGCATGTGCCCTGACCAGGAATTGAACCAGCAACCTTTCTGTGAACAGGATGATGCCTAACCAACTGACCCACACTGGCCAGGGCGAATTTATATATTTTTAAAGTTTATGCACATTCACAGTTTTACAAGTTAAATAGTTGCATTGTTTAAAATGAAAACCATCATACCCCTGTCCTACCTCCTCCCAATCTTGATTTTTCAGCTACTTTAGCTGGTTGGGAGACCTATTAATAATTACACCAGGACTACAAGCATAAACCAGAATCATCCAGGGCCACCAGGATGAAAAGTCACCATATTTAAAGTGAACCAGGGCATCCCCAGTGGATTTCTGCTACCTGGACTGTGACATTCTTCTATTTTTTCAAATGTCTCTAATGGGGAGTCACACTTCTGTGGTCCTTTTCTTAAATATGTTTTAGTCATTTCATAAGGAGAACAGAAAAAGAAAAATAAAGATGTGTTTCAGTCATTTGAAAAAGATGTCTTAAATGTTTGTTGAGTGAATAATGCATAAACAAAAGTGTAATTGAAAAATTATTTTCTGTGAATAACAAAATGAAGGAAGGAAGGAAGAAAGGGACTAATACTCACTGAGAAAATGTGACTCATTTAACTGTGTTCTAAATTTGTGTGGACCTTGGTTCTGTATCTCATAAAAAGTAACGCTCAACTAGCCAAGAAGTCACCAAGAGTCCAGTCCGTTCCTGGATGTTTGAAGAGAAACAATCTCCAGCAGGTTATTGACCATTAATACACTTTACAATTGGGGGAGAATTTTCTTTTCTTTTTTCATTTCCTGCTTCTTATCTTAGGTTCTCAAATTGAGGCCATTCCTTGGCCAGAATAGCACGTTTCTGCACAATCTGCCTCCTGCCATTTATCAAAACTTTGTCTTGACTCGTTTCAGTTAATCAAAACCAGGCGGCAGAATTTCAGAAAAGGACAGAGCTGTATTTTTCACATCGAGAGTAGCGTGTGTGTGTGTGTGTGTGTGTGTGTGTGTGTGTGTGTGAGTGAGAGAGAGAGAGAGAGAGAGAGAGAGAGGAGAGAGAGAGAGAGAGAGAGTGATCAGAGGTGGCATTGGTGTTACAACACAAACATAAGCATGGACTTTGACTGGAGGGGTGAGAAGTAAAGGACTTCAAAGAAATGCCAACGTAGGCATCAACTTACACTCTTGGAAGTATAATATGATGCCGTATACTTATTCCAGGGTCCTTGGTAATATTAACAAAGTTGATCAACTTCAACCCCAAACAATTGTTTTATTATTGAATTTGTTTTGTTTTTTACTGAACACAAGGATATGAATTTAAGGTTTCCATTTGTGGTTTCCAAAAAGAAAGCAATTCAGCATTGCTAGTTGCCCACTGAGGGCAAATACAGCATGCTATGGCATGAACCTGGCTTCCTCCTTGTCCACAGTGATTATTATATGTCAGCTTGGCCAGCCTCATTTATCTGCATGAGAAGCTTCGGGACCAGCAGCTGTGACCACGGTAACCCTGAGACACACTGTCACATCCTTTGGGTTTGGACTGTTCGGAGAGCCAACGGACATTTTGCTATGGGAAAATGGAGCACCATCTTCCTTCTGGAGAATCTTCCATAGGTAAGTAGAACAAAGGGAAAATGATGACAGCTAACTTACATTTGCTTCCAGGCACCCCTATAAGTACTTGACATGCATCATTTACTTATTGCTCATAACTCTGATATTTTATAGAAGAAGAAGTTAGGCTTGGAGAGATGAAACATTTTCCAAGGCACGCAGCTCGTAAGTAGTACATGTGGGATTCAAATCTTCGTTTGTTTGGATTTAAAGACTGAGCTCCTAACCACTATTCTATACTACCCTACCTCCCTACCTAGACCTCACCATCTATACATCATTTTCTTTCTCTCACCTCCGCTGCAGTTAGTCATCAAATCCTATTAATCTCCATTCTGTCTTAAATCCACCTTTCCATTCTGATTGGCAAGATACCTCCCTCCGTGGCATCATCATACCAATTCCTACAAGGTGTGCCTGCCTTTGCGTCTCCCCTCTCAATCTGGCGTGTACGTCACAGTCAGACCAATCTTCCTTCTTCACCATTTTTAAAATCCATTCTACCAGTAGAGCTTAAGCACCCCTTTTGTGCTTAGCTTGGCACTGTATAGACCCCATCATAAAGTGAATTAATCCGTTCCAGACCCCCAAATGATTCCCTGTTTTAACCTTTCTTATATACAGTACATGTCTAGTGTACTTTTAAATCTATAAATAAACACTTCTTTTCTTAAATTCATTGAACCACACCCTACTAGACTTAAAGGAATGTTTTATATATCATTGACTCCCAAATGCTATCATCAGCTAACTATGTTTGGTTTATCCAGTCAACAACAGTTTTTCTACCTATTCATTTGCCTATGATTATTGTTTTGTGAGCACTTTCACACCCTAGGCAACATTAGCACTCTTGATGGCCTCTTTATGTTTTAAAATTGTGCTAATATAGATTTCTGCCAACAACAAAAGCATTCTCTCCTTTGTTTGTTGTCTTGAGAGATGCTTTTGTCATGCTGAGGTATCAGCATGAAAGGGTTGTCAGGTCAAAAACTGAAGTTTTGGTCCACAACCCAACCATTTTTTCTGTGAACAACTTGGTTGAGAACCGAATTGTTCCAGATGGGAGATGTTCTAGAAGTGAGGTTTGACTGTACTTGCAATCTTACCTGGTGATTTGCTGGGATGAGTGCAGGCCTGGGAAGGGACTGGCAATACCAACTAGCTTCAACAGTCTGCCAGCCGCTTCCTGCTTTGGGAGATTTGTGACTCTGTGCACAGTACTCAGTTGGAGTCTGAGCCAAGTAGCTAAGAGAGAAGGTAAGAGTGGTCAGACTAAGCACCATCTAGTGGGAATGAGGCTGCAAAGGCCAAGAGTAGAAAAAGGAATGGACTATGCAGTTGGCATTGTGATGCCACCTGAGAAGGAAATTTAAAGCTGGGGGATGGGAGGCAGAGTGGGAGCTGGGCAGCAGGTCAAGGGGCTGTGGCCTGGGAGGAAGGGGAAGGACAGGAGGATCACTCTAGTCGTTAATGGGAAGTAGGAGGAAGAACAGGAATAATTTATGTTATTTGTCCAGGATCCATTCCTAATCAACAGCTTTGGGATTGAAAAAATAATAAAATGACAAAATAAAAACCAAATATGCACACTATTAGTTTGAGTCATATCAGTTTAAACAGTCTGATATATCTTTTCAGTTGAGAAATTGAAAATGTTTTGGTTATCTACATGTCAAATTTTAAGAAGGTAACAGGAAGCACTATTTAGTAATTATAAGTGTCCTAAGGAAATATGAATAGCACTTTCATTCTGTACAGTGGACAGTTAAAGGAGCCAGAGGAAGGAGGCAAGAAGAGAGATGTGTACTTAAAGGAATGGAACCAATACTAAATGAGATTCTAACCAAGGCAAAAAAGATGGCATCATCTGCACCCTATGCTCATTGCGGTGTTATTTACAACTAGATGCCTGGTGCACAAATTCGTGTACTGGTGGGGTCCCTTGGGATGGCCTGCGGGGATCAGGCCCCAGCTCACACCCCCAGCCTCACAGCCCCACAATTCCACCTGGCACCCCACCATGACCTGGCACCGCCCCCCCCACCTGTTCCACCATCCCGCTTGCAGGCGATCAATAGGGGCTGCCCCCTCAACCCCCCACCTGGCTCCCTCAGAGCCTGGGAGTTGGGCGGCAGCCCCACCCCCTGCTGCTGCTGCTGGTCACCATCTGCGGGGCTATTGGCAGGGTGATCGGGCCCCTGCTCACACCTGCCTTGACCTGGCGCCGCCCGCTCACCTGCTCCACCATCCCGCCGCGGTCCTGCTCTCGTCAGGGCCCAGTGGGGCCGACAGCACCTCCACTGCTGCCCACTGCCAGTGCTGTGTCGCCAACGCTTGCCATATTATGCGACGCCCCCTGGTGGTCAGCACACGTCATAGCAAGTGGTCGAACTCCCAGTTGAATGACCGCCCGAGGGGACAATTTGCATATTAGGCTTTTATTATTTAGGATAGCCAAGATTTGGAAGCAGCCCAGGTGCCTATCACTAGATGAGTGAATAAAAAAGCTGTGGTACATTTACACAATGGAATTCGACTAGGCAATTAAAATGAAGGAAATCTTATCTTTTGCAACAGCATGGATGGACCTGGAGAGTATTATGCTAAGTAAAATAAGCCAGTCAGTGAAAGATAAATATCACATGATCTCATGGAATCTAATGAACAAAATAAACAAACAAAATAGAAACAGACTCATAGATACAGAGAACAGACTGACAGCTGTCAGAGGAAAGGGGGGATGAGGGCCTGGGTGAAAAACATGAAGGGATTAAGCAAGAAAAAACACACAAAAATCCTAAAACTCTTGGATACAGACAATAGTATGATGATTACCAGAGGGAAGGGGGTTAGGGAGGAGGTAGAAGAGGGCAAAGGTGGGGGGAGGTAAGTGGTGATGGAAGGAGCCTTGACTTTGGGTGGTAAAGACAATACAATATACAGATGATGTATTATAGAATAGTAAACCTTGAACCTATATAATTTTATTAACCAACTAGAGGCCCAATGCATGAAATTCGTGCAAGAGTAGGCCTTCCTTCCCCTGGCCACCATCACCAGCTTCCCTCTGACACCTGAGAGCTGGGCTTCCCTCACAGCCCCGGCTTCATCCGGAAGGTGGTCTGGTCTAATTGGCATATTATGCTTTTCTTATTATAGATGTCACCCCAATAGATTTAATTTAAAAAATTTCTAAATGGCATCATGGGAATCAGGCCAATAGATTAGAAGGCAAAGTGGCACAGACACAACCCACCATTTTGCATACTTCTTTGTTGAAAGCACATCTGTAAGAATGGGGCTACCTAAACAGATGTGTACACCTCACATTCAGCAGATTGAAAGCCGACCAACATGGCTGCAGAAACCTTTTCCTCTTTCCTCAAAACAAGGAGACAAGTCTTCAAATGAGCAAAAGCTTATCCAATTCTCAATCAAATGAGCATGCTATGGGGCCAGGGCCAACTAATAGTTTGCAGTGACTTTTGTCAGTGCCCCCCATTTAACCAGCTGGACTGTTTTACAAATACCAGGCCTTCAATTCTTTAACATGAAGGATTTGTCTCTTTTGGGAAATCTGCATCTCATCATAAAAATGGAACACAGTGTCCTTGGTTTAGTTATTCCCCAGAGAAGCAGGCTTTATTGCTCTAGATGCCAGGACTATATCGTAAAGGCAGGGGGTGGGGGGAAGCTGATTGCTGTGAATTCATTTCAGGCATGAGCGACTGGGAGATTTCTATATAGATAGATGGATAGATTAGAAACATAAAACTATAGGCTCCACTCCCAGGCTACTAATATTCATGGAACAAACTCTAAGACAGAAATTATTACTAATTCTGTTTTTTTTAAATGTCCAAGAATTCATGAAGATAGAACAAGCCAAGAACAAAGGACTAGCTTCAGAAGAAGTATGATAGATTCAAGGTTTTAGGAAACAAAAGCTCAGTTACAAACACTGGGTCTAGTCTAGATAGGAAACAACATTCCAGAGCTTTTTCTCAAACTTGTGCATTTTTTTTCTTTAACCCTGGAAAAAAGGTAAAGATTGATACCGTTCTTGGACCACACATCTTTTACTAAAGTAAATCACAGACTAATTTGAAATTTTAATATAAAAAAATAAAACCATGTAAGAACCACTGAAAAAATGCAGGGAAAATAATAAAGGAAAACAGAACAAAACAACAACAACAGAAATACAGGTGAATATTTCTGTAATCTTGAGGTGCAAATATGGCTATTTGAAGGATAAAAACAACAGCAAAAACTATAAAGGAAATGAGAGTTAGATTTGACTTTATTCAAGTTAAAAAAAAACATATTTGTTCAAGATAAAAACACCATAAGCAAAGGCAAACCAACTTGGAAAGAATGTGTACAAAATTCTCTTCAAGTTTCCTTTGGGTTGCTCATAAGCCACTCAAGGCTGGCTTATTACAAGAGAAAAAGGACAGAAGATAAGGGTTAGGAATATCTCCCAGACTCCAAGGACAGGAGCATAGCTGCATCACAGGAGAAATTGAGAACCAGGGCATACGAGGCCCTTGGGAATGAAGGAATGAAGCGGCTACCCTCAGAGTTGTCCTGGGACCAGAATCTCCTGCCATTCATTTCTCGGTCTACACCATTACTTCCCTCCTTTCTCTCTCAGGCTGTCTGTCCCCACCTCCATGAACCTAACTGCTCCTGACCTTGTAGGTCCTCACTTCCACCCACATACAGAAGCTGCCTTTTCATTGCAGTCCTTTGTCCCCATAACAGAGAAGATCACTGGCCAGTTTTTCTAATTGTAAATTCCTAATCCAGACAGCTGTGACCAGGGCCCATGGTCACATGGAACACACACAGATGAGGGTAACTGGGCTATTATCAGAGGAAAAGGGTCACCACGGACTGATCAGAGACCAGAAATGGTGACTACTACAACCTTGTGGGGATACTATTTGCTCTTGATCTTTTACAAATTAATTTTTAAAAAACTAGTAGAGAAAGAAACAGAAGAATAAATGAAAAAGACCAATACAATAATCTAATAGAAATGTTAGACCTACCTTACTTGCAAACAAAATAATGACAATTAGGATTCAAAAATTCCTATTTTTATATAAGATTTTTTATATAAAATTGGTGAATATTAAAAATATAATAAAACAACTATTATAACTATATATGATTATAGTGATTATTGTATTGTAATAAAATTCTACTTATAATAAAATATTATTAAAGTACTAGAGGCCTGGTGCACCGGTGGGGTCCCTTGGCCTGGCCTGAGCCCTCTCACAATCCGGGACCCCACTGGTGCACGAAAGGGGCTGGGGAGGGACCATGGGAGGGCTCCAGGGCATGTTTGACCTGTCTCTCCCAGTCCTGATTGGCTGGACCTCAGAAGCAAGCTAACCTATCAGTTGGAGCGTCTGCCTCATGGTGGTCAGTGCACATCATAGCTACTGATTGAGTGGTAGAACGGTCGAATGGTCAAACGGTTGCTTAGGCTTTTATATATATATAGATAGATTATAACATCCAGGATCTGCAGACGGTGTAGAGAATCAGGTATTTGCACGTGCTACATATATGGCCTTTATCATGTTAAAGTTCATTCCTTCTATATCTAAGTTGTTGAGAGTATCATGAAAGAAGCATTTGTCAAATGCTTTTTTTGCATCGAGATGATCATATAATTTTTATCCTTTGTTCTGTTCAGTATAAGTATGAACATGTAGTGGTGATTGCTAAAGCATGGAGGAATATTTACCTGAATTTAACATCGCCAAAATGAAAACCACTACATGTTAGAGACATTTATAAAACAATAATTACATAAGCTATTTCATGAATAGATTTTATTATAAAATTTAGTACAGTCTTGACATGTGTTGTTATGCACAATAAACATATCTGATACAGTTTTCCTGCTATTCATTGTGAATTTCTAGATCTAACACTGTTCCTTTAGCAAAAGGAGAGTGGTCTCTGGTGGGGAAAATAATATTCTAAGTGAATGTGTATAACACGCATTAAAGTAATGCAAAATCTTACATGGTTTATGTGATTAGTACACATATAATTTATGCTGAATATGACAGTATTGAGGTGTAATAGAGAGTAATGCACAGATTCAGTGAGAATCACATTCTCTTTAGCTGGAAAAGTAAAAGAAATAAAGAACAGATGTTTACTGATATTGACTTTGGAATATGAATTTAAGGAGATTGCTATTTATTTACAATACTATTTAGAATGGTGCTCTAAAGTTTGTGAGAAATCAATTTGCATCTCATTTAAGTCCTTCCGCATTTTCTTTAATTCAATTTTTCAAATTCCATTTTAAGCCTACTACAATAATTGCCAAAAAAAATTTTAATCTTTACCTGAGGTTATTTTTTAAAATAAATTATTGATTTTAGAGAGAAAGGGAGAGAGAAAAACATTTATGTCAGAGAGAAATATCAGTAGGTTTTAGATTGCTTCCCATATGTGCCCGACCGGGGATTGAACCTGTAACCTTTTGGTGAACAGGATGACATTCCAACTAACTGTGCCACTTGGTCAGGGCCAATAATTCCAAAAACTTTGAGAAGACATTCTGTATCAGAGGAGAGTGTTTTATAGTTCTTTATGTTTTTGGAGGTAAAGAAAGAACAGTATAAATCTATGTCAAATCATACACAGCCACCACGTGTGGGCATTTTGGCAGGGGAGCAATTCAGAGTTGAAATTGGTGCGGTGATTTGTTCCTCTGTTTCAGTGGTTCTCAACCTTGGCTGCACATTAGAATCACCTGGGAATCTTTTTAAAATCCTGATTTCTTAAAAAGATTCCCAGGTGATTCTAATGTGCAGCCAAGGTTGAGAACCACTGAAACAGAGGAACAAATCACCGCACCAATTTCAACTCTGAATTGCTCCCCTGCCAAAATGCCCACACGTGGTGGCTGTGTATGATTTGACATAGATTTATACTGTTCTTTCTTTACCTCCAAAAACATAAAGAACTATAAAACACTCTCCTCTGATACAGAATGTCTTCTCAAAGTTTTTGGAATTATTGGCCCTGACCAAGTGGCACAGTTAGTTGGAATGTCATCCTGTTCACCAAAAGGTTACAGGTTCAATCCCCGGTCGGGCACATATGGGAAGCAATCTAAAACCTACTGATATCTGCACATTAGAATCACCTGGGAATCTTTTTAAGAAATCAGGAGTTTAAAAAGATTCCCAGGTGATTCTAATGTGCAGCCAAGGTTGAGAACCACTGCTCTATTTTGAGGGCAACCATGTTAGTAGATAATATACACTCATTTAAAAAAATTTCTTCAGTGCCTGTCTCTATAGTTGACTGAAGCATCGAAGGTAAGAAAGACAAAGTGGCAGCCTTCAGCGAATGTATGTGGTGATACATATGAGCAAGGTTGGTGCCCAGGAGGGAGGGGCCAAATCCAAGGGGTGGGTGGGTGGATAGGCAGGAAGAAGGAGGAAGAGGAGGAGTCAGGAAATGTCCCAGAGAAAATGTGCCATCTTGTTCCTGCTCCCAGCTTGACCAGTGGGGGAGAAGGGTGTAGATAGGATTAAACTGCCTGGGCATCCAGGAAACAGCTGTGGAGACTCGGTGGGTAGTTTCTCCATCTTTTCATAGAAGCAGAGAACAAGTGCACCTGAGGAAAGAGCACCAAACTGCATGGAGAGTGACCTGCCGCCCAGGCTGTGGGAGTGACTAAGCACACACGGCCAGCCCCAGCCGGCATGGCCCAGACCCTCAAAGCCTGGGCTTGCTGAGGTTCCCTGGACCCAGTGCCAGGTACTTGCACGAGGGGCTTAGTGACTTTCAGCCCCAGATCAGTAAACAGCATTTGGGAATGATCTCACACTCCTCCCTTCCCTGGGTTCAGCTGCCTTTGATCCGCAAGTGGGAACAGATGAGGACTGTTTGCTTTGAGAGAGGCCTTTCCTGCGGTCAATGCAGGCCCTGAAGCTATTTGTTGTGCTGCGGGTTTTCAGTCTTGGTTCAGAAGAGCCCCGGGACAGATGTGTTCCTCTTTTCCTCAGTTGCATAGTGTTCTCTAAAACTGATATTTTGACTATGGTTCGAGGATGGGGAGATAGACCCCTCAAGACTGGACTGCAGTAGCTTTATACATCACGTCTGTAATCAGTACTGGAAGCTGACTGCCCCTCATACTGCTCTTCCCAAGAAGAATTAGGTGGTGAGTGTCCAGTGGGCAACTTTACAAGTGGACCTTTAGAACACAAGCCATTTCTCTGCAGGGTCTGATTTGTGTTTGTTTGCTTGTTTTTATTTTGAGAGTATGTTTATTAAAGCTGGGCATGGTGAAACAAGGGCTTAAGATAGAAAAAGCAACAGGAGAGAGCTTAGGCGGGAGTGCTTTGGCTCAATAGAAATGTTATAGGCCCTGGACAGAATGGCTCAGTTGGTTGGGTGTCTTCCCATGCACCAAAAGATGGCTGGTTCAATTCCCAGCTCAGGCACATACCCAGGTAGCGGCTCAATCCCCAGTAGGGGGCGTGCAGGAGGCAGTGGATCGATGATGTTTTTCTCTCATTGATGTTTCTATCTCTCTCTCCCTCTCTTCCTCTCTCTCTAAAGATAAATAAAAATGTGTGGTGTTTTTTTTTTTTTTAAAGAAATGTAATAGGCTCCCGGTCTGGTTTTTTTTTTTTTTTTTTTCCAGGTCTGGTTTTATTCGTCTCAGGAGAGAAGCACAGTGGAGAGGATTGCTAGACCTTGGCTGTGGTTTCGTTTACTCTGTGTGCTCAGTGTCTGGCATGAAGCCTGTACAGTGGGCACTCAGTAAAAATGTGTGGAATGAAATAATTGTAATAATTAGGAATTAGAATGGGAATTTTCCAAATGCTAAGTATTTGTGTCTAATCCTTCATATTTTGTTACGTATCGTTCAGAATATTGTTTCTGATACTAAAGTGATTTTAGAAGTTTCAGCACAATGCTAATTGCATTAAACCTTATTTTGGAAATAATGAGTACAAAATTCAATGACCGAGTAGGGCTTTCTGAGTTACACTTACAGGGAACTTCTTTTAAATGCAAAGCCTTCATAGGAGACTGCCACAGTCAATATGTGGCCTCACAAATTAATTGCACACCGAGTACTCAGAAGACAATAGAAAGATTCTCAAATCCCATTGACAGAAGAAAGAGTAAGCTATCTAGATTTAAAAAGAAAAGTTAATAAGCAGAGACAGCATGAATCAAAGTAGACAGTCACTCCATGTAGTTCTGACAGTTAAAGGGTGTGAGTGCCTACATGGCAAGAGTCACATGTGTTGTGCTTCTAAGGCACAGGGCCCAGAGGGGTGTCACAAGTCAATGCGGCTGCCGCTGATGCTTAAGTCTCAGGGATGAAGGATTTTCCTGCAAGGTGCTGTTTGCTTCAGTATTGAGAGTCCTAGCAACCAAGAAGGGGGTAAGCCTTCAATTTAATCCTGTGCAGTACATGAAAAAAGCATTCCTCTCTGGGAATAAATGGCACTAAAGTGTGTTCAAGGCTTGTTGAGACCTGAGAACCATGCCTCTGATATCTGGTGTAGTTCCGGAGATAATCACAGAATTGCAAAGGCAGGAAGGGAGAGACTGGGGAGGGATGAGGAGAGAGGGAAGAGGAGGGTGAGGAGGAAGAGGAGAATGTAAAGTAGAAGATGTGAGAAGCCAACCCAGATGTTCAGGGCTTGGTGAATTTCTGAGCTCTCCAACAGTGACAACCCATGTGGATTTGGCCTCCCCAGAAAAATTCTGAAGTTTTCCCAGTATCTTCTCTACCATCAACACTTACTTGTTCTATCCTTACTTTCCCAACTCCTTCTCTATCATCAAAGCTTACGGGTTGTGTCCCTTAAGTTACTCAGGTCCCAGATATGGGACTCACAGACTCGATAACTGAATGAGAGGAGGTGTTAATGGCTGATATCAGCAGCATGGTGCATCCCCAGCAGGCCTCATTTCCATTTTAATTGAGGTCTTGAATGCCTTAATCTGAGAGAGAAAGAAGTGGTTAACGTGAGAACCTTAGGCTCTATGGGAAGGCGTGGGAAAGCTAATTGGAATGTGGGTAATGAGTTCCCATTGCCATTTTTATCACATCATCAAAGGGATGGGGGTGAGGGGTAGGGGGAGGGTAGGGGGGAGGCTGTGATCTACTCCGGTGAGAAGCCAATATCTAAGCCTTCCAAAGTGGATGGTTGGATATTCTTTGGAAGGTGCTCTAGGAACCCATGGGAGCTCATCTCTGGGTTTTATTGTCTAAGATCAATAAATCCAAATGTTGAATTAAAAAGTCTTCTTTTTAAATTTGAACTCGTTTTCTTCTGTTTCTATCTCAGTGAAGGTAGGCTGAAATTGGGCTGTAACTCTTCTCGTTAAGCATTGTTTTATATACAGAAGACAGTCTTTAAGTATCGTCCTCTCTGGCAATATAACCTCAACTTCTCTGTATTTCTCTTAATAAGAACCCCGTTGGCATTGCTTTAACACTATCATCACCTTTTTCCGGAACTTGCTCTATTTTTTTCACATAATATCTAAAATGCAAGGGTTGTGCCTGGTTGTTGCTGTGTCACTTGGAAAGCCACCAGTCAGTGCAGCCTACGTCACAGTCAACAGAGTTGCTGCTTCCCAGAGACATTGTTGGTCAGCAGCCATACCTCCCCAAACGTTAAACTTTTAAGTAAAATAACTGAAATCACAGTGTCTCTCTTGAGTTTCCCCACACCTCGCCAAAGTCCTCTAGTATGAAGATACAAAATTGGGGACAGTCTTCATGTTTCAATTACTTGTACATTTTTAATAGCCCCTAGCATGCTGTCTTGACTATAAGATGCTCCTAAAAAGAATAGCCATTTCAGCTCAAACCATCTTTTCATTTGGTCTATTTCCCATGTCTTCCAACATTCACAGTTAAGAAACAGACCAAATGTGGACTCTAAACTAATGCCACTTATGCCCACTGTTGACTGAGGGCTTAATTTTTGAGTTGGCTTTTAAAGCACAATGATTAAACACTAGGGATGGTTTTCTTGGATGAAAGCCAGTGCTCTTGGGAATGTCAGTTCTGGAGAAAACTGAGACTGAAATCTATCTCAGCCAAGTTTTCATCACATCATCATAGAGTGGCTGTCATCTGTTCAGATGAGAAGTCTTCCCAAGTGGATAGTGTGTATTCTTTTGAAGGTTCTTTAGGGATATAGAAACCACAGAAACTACTTTGGGGATGGAATGAAACAATTAACAGAAATATAATAATGTTGGATAAAAATAATGGTTGTGAGGGTCATGGTTTTTTATTTTACATATTATTATTATCATTATTATTATTTAAAGTACTAGAGGCCTGATGCACGAAAATTTGTGCAAGAGTAGGCCTTCCTTCCCCCTGGCTGCCGGCACCTGCTTCCCTCTGGCACCCTGGACCTGGGCTGGCTTCCCTCCAGCCCCGGCTTTGTCAGGAAGGACGTCCGGAAAAGTCCTGTCTAATTAGCATATTACCCTTTTATTATTATAGATATTTTTATTGACTTCAGAGAGGAAGGGAGAGGGAGAGAGAGAGAAACATCAATGATGAGAGAGAATCATTGATGGGCTGTCTCCTGCATGCCCCCCTCACTGGGGATTGAGCCTGCAACCTGGCCTGTGCCCTTGACCAGAATAGAACCTGGGACCCTTCAGTCTGCAGGCTGACACTCTGAGGATCATGATTTTATTTTATTTTAATTAATTAATTAATTTTTAATAATTCTTTATTGTTGAAAGTATTACACATGTCCCCTTTTTCCCCCATTGACCCCCTCAGGCCAGCCTCCACCCTCTCAGCCCCAGGCCTTCAGCCCCCTATTGTCTGTGTCCAGGGATTATGCATATGTGCATATAAGGTCTCTGGTTGATTACCTCCCACCTAACCACCCCCCACCCCTCCTTCCCTCTGAGATTCTGCACTCTGTTCCATGCTTCTTAACTCTGGATCCTCGCTGTTCATCAGTTTATTTTGTTACTTAGATTTCACATGTGAGTGCGATCATGTGATACTTGTCTTTCTCTGCCTTATTTCACTTAGCATGATACTCTCCAGGTCTGAGGCTCATGATTTTAGACCGCCTCCTTACTCCCTTTGGGGCATAGTTCAATAGTCAGATCACTGCAGGCTTACATATCCATTCACTTCTGAGTGTGGCTGACTGCAGTTCCCCACTCTCCAACAGGGTTCGGAACCCCTAAGCCATACCTCTTTACCCCTTAGTGTTTTATTGTGTTTACTCCAGAAACAAGATATTCTCTTATATAACCACAGGACAGTTATCAATTTTAGGAAATTTTATATTAATACCATAATTTTATCTAGTCTGTAATCCATATTCCAGTATTGTCCATTATCCCTAATAACGTTTGGTCCAGGACGCAGCCCAGGATTACAGTCTCCTTTACTCTGGAACAGTTTCCCAACCTCTTTTTGTCCTTCATGACAGTGACTTTTTAAGAATACAGGCCACATATAGAAACTTTCTCAATTTGGGTATGTTTGGTGATTCCTCAATTACATTCAAGTAGATTTTGAGGGCTCTTCCATGGAAAGTTAAAAATCATGGGGCTCTTTCAACAGCTTCCTATCACATTGAGAATGAAATTTATACACTTTACCAAGCCCTACAAGGCCCTGCTTCCCCACTACTGGCCCTGGCTCTCTCTTTCTGCCTCAGGCCCTTTGTACTTGCTGTGTTTACTTCCTGGTACATTCTTCACCTTTTTTTTTTTTTCTCTTGTTCCCTCACTTCATCCAGGTACATTTAGCTACAGAGTGAGCAATAATATCAGATTCCAATCCATAGCATTCTTTCATTGTTTGCAGCCCTCCCATCCCAAGATTCTGAAACCTTGTCTCCTATCCCCAAAGTGTCCGCATGCGTAATGTTGATTAATACATTGTTCTTTGGAACCAATCTGGTGTTCCTTCAGTGCCAGGGGTGGGCAAACTTTTTGACTGGAGGGCCACAATGGGTTCTTAAACTGGACGGGAGGGCCGGAACAAAAGCATGGATGGAGTGTTTGTGTGAACTAATATAAATTCAAAGTAAACATCATTACATAAAAGGGTACGGTCTTTTTTTTTTTTTTAGTTTTATTCATTTCAAACGGGCCAGATCCGGCCCGGGGGCCGTAGTTTGCCCACGGCTGGCTCTAGTCTTACAAAGGAGTTTGCATTTAGAGCACTATTAATTAGGTGAGAGTGACATCTAGTGGACCAGTAATGGCAGTCTTTGAGTTAAAGGCTCTCCATTAGCCCTGAAGACTTAAGGAGGGGCAAAACAACCAAACCCTCCACGAAAACTCCACCCCGATTCCTGGATAGGTTCCATGGTGAGATCTGGAGATTTCAGTGAGATTCCTGTTGACATTTGATATGACCAGCCTTCCCGGTGACCCTGGAGGAGCGCAGGCAACTGTAGCCTTGACCGCAAGCCCATGTTGCTATAACTGGCCTCACTGGAAGAAATGTGGTGAAGGTCTGTCACCATGGACTGGTCCCCCTATGGTTTTCACTCAGTTTGACTTGTTTGGAGCAAGGCTCATGGAACCGGCTTCTGCTTTTCGGTATCTGTCTGTCCCAAAGGAGTTCCCACCTGTACTCCTCAGGCCACCCACCGACCCACACTTGCTTCCCACTTATTCTTTCCTGGTTTGATCCCTGACTTACCAGGTGAGCACCTGCTGAACCACCACTCAACTGAGCACGCTTGGCCCTCTGGACTTCCCACCAGTTCTTCTCTAATTTTAATTTATAAATTGATTCACACAGCCAAAAACTCTTCATTTTGGCAGGGAGAGGCCCTGCCCGGCCGTTGGGGACCTGACTTAGCAGCCGGTCTCACCACAGGACAGGGGACGGACCGAAAGAAGATGCCGAGTTTCCTGGGAACATCCCTCCTTCCTCACAATCCTGAGTCCGGCAGGCTCTGCTGCGATTAGGAAACCTTTGTTTTATGCACCTACGTGCGGCAGACATTATTGGCGATGGCTTTGTACCACAGAGCGCTAGGCTTAGGGCTAAGGAAAACTCCATTTTATATGTTCACAAGGTCTCCCCATTCTGAGCAAATGGTTTGCTGCTCACCATGTGAAAGAACAAATTTTCTCTTTTGAGACTTCAGGGGAAATCAAAGGAAAAGTGAAATGAATGGATCAAAGAGAGTTGGGACAACAAACTGAACAAACATTTGCTTTCCAAACGCATGTTTCAACATTTTCTCTTGAAAATCTTCCCAAAGTTTATAAATAGCTCCTAGCTAGCGGTTCCAGATCAACCTTGGAGAAGCACTTCCAGCTTTATGACCGAGTGTGTGCCTGTGGCCAAATGGGTTTGGAATGGAAACTTGTTTCTGTCATCTGGCGTATTGTTATTCCCTTCTGTGGCCACAATATTTGTCTGGGCCATGGGATTACTCAGGCAATTAAATATTTATTGAGTAACCAGACAAACAATGGAAAAATTAGACTTGGCCATATTGTATTCCATACTATCTGCCTTAGACTCGTCAGGCAGCTGGGATTATGGACGCTCATCTTTTGCTTTGGAGCTTAGAAAAGAACCTAGGTTTGGCTGGAAAAGGAGAAGATGTATGTGCAGAAAGACATTTTTTTTAAAAATCTTCATCCGAGGATATGTCTTTTATTGATCTTAGAGAGAGAGAAAGCTGGGGAGGGTGGGGGCAGATAAACATCAATGTGAGAGGGAAACATCTATCTATTGCCCTCTGTAAACACCCTGGCCGGGGATCGAACCTGCAACTCAGGTATGTGCCCTGACGGGAGATTCAACCAGCAACCTTTTGGTGTACAGGACAATGGCTCCAACTAACTGAGCCATCTGACCAGGGCGGAGATACATCCTTATGACATTTTACAAGTAAAATGTTCACACTTTCAGTTTCCCCATTCTAGTGTCTGTTTATGAATGTTTTTCTCCATTTTGGCCGTTTTCTCTGTAAATGTCGACTGTGCCAATGGCATCCACTTGAAACTGGAAGTTCTGGGAATTAAATTTTAGCCTCTTCAATTTACTATAGGAACAGGTCCCTAGAGACGGTAAGTCCAACATAAACAATGTGTGTGTTGGGGGGAGAGTATATTTGTACACATATTTTTACTAAATGGGTGTGGAAGGAATCACTAGTGTTATTTGCCCATATTTCTGCTTCTCCTCCTTCTGGGACATGGGAAGATTTCACTTCTCTGCCCATATGAAGTTAGGGTTGGGCCTATGACTTGCTTTAGCCACTGAAAAATGAGCAGAAATAAAAATGTGCCCCTTTGGGGTCGATGCACAATTTTTAGTGTTCTTTTCTCCTTACACAGTAAGTCAGTAATGTTCCAGTTGGTAGAGATTCCCCACTGTGGGTCCAGGAGTGAGGATAATATAAAGAAGTGCCCACACTAACTTGAGAGGGACATGGAGCAGGAGACAAAAAAATCATAAGATTATTCCAGGCTGCTGAAATATCAGGGGTGTTTTTTCCTGCAGCATAACCTTGCATATACTGAATAACATAGCAATTGGTCCACAGAAGAGGGCTGCAGCTATGTCATAAACCTAAAACAAATGGCATGGATTTAAGGGCCAGGGAGTGGGTGGCAAAGACATTGTGTCTGTGGCAATTTGGGATATAGATTTTACCCCATGGGTCTGTGCTTTTAGGGGAAAAGAGTAGGAAGAAAAGATGATTGTTCGTAGAGTGTGTTGTTTGCTGATGACTGCTTTTGGCAAGATGTTACAAGAAAGTGGTGAGCTCAAAAAGGAAGTGGCTTATGTTCAAGCAGGAATGTGAAAAAAAAAAAAAGAGTTCAGGGACTTAAAAAAGACTGAAATAAGACTCAATCCTAAATAGCAAATGATAAAATGAAGAAAATTGAAAGTGGCTGAGACCAATTAAAACTCTACCTTGTACCAAGGGGCAAACTGAGGGTTTGGTAGTCATACTCATTATTAAAATCTGTGAATGAATTAAGACCTCTCTGAGTAAATTTCCATTAATGGTGTGGTGTCCAAAAATCCTTTTACTTCTACAAAACGGCTCAGGAAAAGAGAAAAAGAAAGTGTGTGTCTCTCTCATTGAAGCCTGATGGCCCCAGGGAATTGAAATTAAATTGATAAAGTGATATGAGAGCAAGAAAGCAGAGCAATATAGTAAATATGAGGATTGTGTCTCAAAAGGAACTGTGGCTATTGGCATATGGAGATGACCAGAAGGAAATACACAAGAAGCTATGTTTTTCACAGAGTTGTACTAACAAATGAAATATCCATCAGCCTGGATGAAAGAGAGGTTTTTAAGACCTCATGTGACTTTGGGACTCCACCTTATAGCAGGAAGTGGGCGGAGAAAGCACCTCATCCCAAAGAGGAAATATTCCCATCGGTCACCTCAAATGTGGCCACAGAGGACAATGAGAATGGAAGACACTCTCAGAATTGGAGCCAGGCTTCAGGAGAATGCTTGGGTGAGAGAGCTTTTCCCGGGAAACAGGATCAGAACATAATCGAGGGATGATCCCTACCTCCTGGTAGGAGCCCTCAAAATGTCTGATTTAGAATTGCTATGGACTAGTGTCTGCCACCTGTCTCTTATCCTTCCCTTTTCTGAATGGGGGTACTTACTGTAGTTATCTTGTTCCTGTACCGCTGTTGAAGGGTGGTTATGTGGGTGGCATGGGTCCCTGAATCAGTAGGTGCCATCTCCAGACCTCACAAGAAAATGGCTGTGCACCTCCCCAAATCCTGCATTTGGAACTCAAACCCATTTCAGGAGGAAACTTGCCAGCAGTCTTTCCTGGAGGAAGAGATGAGTGTATTTTGTATGCACAAAGGAAAGTGAACTGAATCTTCCGTACAAAAAGGACAACCTCTAGTAGTCATGGGGCTGTTTGCCAGTATCTCTGGGTCTTCTCTTTTCAAGCATGAAAGGAATACAGCATCTCTTTTTTTAAAATATATTTTTTATTTGTTTCAGAGAGGAAGGGAGAGGGAGAGAGAAAAAGAAACATCAATGATGAGAGAGAACCACTGATCCATTGCCTTCCACATGCCCCTTACGTGGGGATCGAGCCCACAACCTAGGCATGTGCCCTGACTGGGAATCGAACCATGACCTCCTGGTTCCTAGGTCAATGCTCAAACACTGAGCCATGCCGGTCTGGCAGACTACAGCATCTTGCCATCATGATGTTTAGCAGGCCATGTGACTTGCAGTGTCTATTAATAAGTAAACTTGGTTTTACTTAGTACTCCCTGTTACTTGGTGCTCACATATTTGTTGAAATTTTAGTGAAACAAGTGATCTACTGTTTTAAGACACCTCCTTATAGGGACACTGGAGATTCAGTTATATATGAATGTCCCTTACTCACATTGTCAGGTAACATGTTTTTCTTAACCTCCTGGCATTTGGATTAAACCATGATTCAGCAACATATTCAGTTTTATTTGTTTAAAACTCACATCTTCCAAGATAGTACACAATATTTTTAGACATATGTAAGAAGAAAATAAAATAAACACACTCATTTTTATAAATTTATAGGAAAAAGAGAGCAGTCCTGAAGCATTTGGTATGAATTAAATTACTGCTTTTGAGCTTAAATCAGCTCCTGGCATTGGGTTATGAAGTTGTTATTGCTTGATAACAGCAAGTATACAAATTTGTCCAGGGAAAAAGTCTTTTTCAGATTATTTAAGGATGGATAACATGGTATGCAGTGTGTACAGTGCATATGATTTTGCAAAGATAAGAAAATATTCTTCAGATTAATGTTCTATTTCTCTTCTCTAAAGTCCAAGGACATAACATTAATCTTAATTCTATGGAACCTGATCTGTGGGGAGTGAAGATAATAAAGTTCAGGGTTGTGGCTTTCTGATGATCTACTTTACCTCAGGGATTGGGTTTATAGGATCTAGAGAAATGGAGAAATAACCTATTTCCTTCAAATCCCAGATGCTTTAAGCAAACTTTGGCAAGTGCTGAGCTACAGTTAGTTTGTGATGGGTTCCATGACAAATGCCTGAAGTGTGTGCACCCTCACTGTCTTCTCTTCCTTCCTTAATGTTGTCTCCTCAATTTGGAAAGTCCCTTTCTTCTCCAACCATCAAAGCCCTTCTTGTCTTTCCAGGTCCAGCTAAAAGGGTAATCCTTCAGGCAATAATAATAACAATAATAATAATAATAGATGACATTTAAAAAATATATTTTTATTGACTTCAGAGAGGAAGGGAGAGGGAGAGAGAGATAGAAACATCAATGATGAGAGAGTATCATTGACCAGCTGCCTCCTGCACGCCCCCTACTGGGGATCGAGCCCGAAACCCGGGCATGTGCCCTTGACCGGAATCGAACCCGGGACCCTTCAGTCCACAGGCTGATGCTCTATCCACTGAGCCAAACCAGCTATGGCATAGATGACATTTTTAACTAGAAGTAAGACAGTAATATTTAGGTTCCCATTGTGCCAGGCGCTGGGTAAACGCTTTGGGTGATTATCTTATTTGAATCTCACTGGAAGCTTATGTCTTGAAACTAATACTATCCACACTAGGCATTCTTTTGCTCAGAATCCCATAATTATAGAACTGCTTTATCGTGACTTTGCAGCAGACATACTTGGGTTTAATTCTTAAGTTTAAACTTACTAGACTAGCTGTGTGACCTTGGACAAATTATTTTACTTTTCTAAACCTACGTGCAAATAATGAAAAGAATGAACAAGTCAGAAGCATAGATAGCTGTTACCTGGGACAGTCCTTTATTAACAACCCAGGACACCGTGTGCCTCCCTTCTGTGTTAAATCCCATGCCATCTTGATTCTTGGCTTACTCTTTTATTTTGGTGGAACACATGCTCCAGATGCTTTCTGAGAAGTAAACATGAGGCAGAAGGCTATGTTTGTGAGACCTCACATGTCTGCAATTTTATTTATTTGATTGCTGCTTTAAGAGGTGCCTGGAGCCTCCTCTTCCTGACCATTTCTGGGGTTCACCCACGTTGATTGCTTGTTGCTGGCTTTTCCCCTCTGCCAATTAGGTTCTGATTTTCGTTGGTTTGACTATTTATCCATGTGCTTACCTTCTGAGATTGTATAGCTGTCCTCTCTTCACAGTCTCATTATCCTTGTGGGTTTATGCTTCTTTTTAAGTGCTTTTATTGTAAGGCAATTCTGATGGGGTTTTGGTGGGAACAGAAATACCCACAAGTATTTCATTCACTAAACTGAACCAGACGTGAGGACTGTTGTTATTTTAGCATGAACACGTGCAAGGACAACTAGAGTTTCCATCCATATAGAAGGTCCACCTCTTTTGCATCAAGGTTGGAATATGGTAGGGGGAGTTAGGGTGGGGAGTTAATGATTTCCATTTGGGACAAGTTGATGTTGAAGTTCCTAAGGGAATGCAAATAGAGATTTCTTGGAGATGTTAGGAGCTTAGGAGATAATTCTGGGTTAGATGAAGATGTATGCAAGTTATCAGTAGGGAGGAGACACTGAGGAGAGCAAAGGCTGGGTGGAGGGGAGGCAGAATCTCAGTAAGGGTCAGATAGAACAGAGCATTTTGACAAGGAGACTAGATTATTTCCCAGGGTTTGGTTTTGTTTTGCTACCCCCTCCCCACAATTTCTGGGATTAAAAAAATTAAAGCAAATGTTCAAATTCTCCTCTTTTTTATTTTTCCAGCCTTTTGAACATTTAAAGCAAATGTTCAAATTCTCCTCTTTTTTATTTTTTCAAATAGACTTTATTTATGGATGGGGGGCGGCAATTAAAATTGAGCAGAAAGTAAAGAGAATTCCCAAATTCCCTCTGTCCCCCCACACCCACAGCCTCCCCCACTATCAATGCCCCTACCAATGCCCCACTATCAATGTTACAATTGATGAACTACACTGATACATCATTATCACCCAAAGTCCATGGTTTACATTAGGGTTCACTCTTGGTATTGTACATTCCATGGGTTTTGACAAGAATACAATGACATGTATTCACCATTTCGGTATCATACAGAGTAGTTTCACTGCCCTAAATCTCCTCTCTGCTCAAGTCTCTTATTTTTTAGGGAGTTACGCAACTTACTCTGCTCTCCAGTACTGCTTTCTGAACCTCAGCCTACATAAAACTGGAACAGAGATAATAGGGATAAAAAAAGCTAAGATAGATGGAGGGTTGCTCCAAAAACTGTGGATTACCTTAAAAGGTCTAAGTGATTTATAGCATGACACTAAAAACTGCCTTCCTCCTTAAACACCCACAGACAGGCTAGAACCAGCCTCCCTGCCATAGAAATGGGTCATCCTCGCTCATGATCCAAAAAATGCTGACGGGAAGCCAAACACCCTGACAACAGGAGCAAGGCAGTGCCTCAGTTACTAGGCAAAGTCACACACACACTCTGGCATTCAAGCATAGTAACATCCTTTGAGGGGAAGCTAGTTAATCACTTAACATGGGAGGATTTGCCTCCGACTGTCCCAGGAGTTGGGAATTATTGCCATGGCACGTCTCCTGTGGAAGGAATTAGAAGAATACTACTCTGTGCTGATCATGAGTTCGATTAGACCATCAGACCTCAGAAGTAAGGTAGGGGAGGGTGGGGGTAAGGGGGAGAGATCAACCAAAGGATTTGTATGCATGCATATAAGCCCAACAAATGGACACAGACACCAGGGAGTGAGGGAATGAGTGGGGGTAATGGGGGGATAAGGATACATATGTAATACTTTAATCAATAAAGAGAGAGAGAGAAAAAAAGAGTTTCTCCAGCAGGGTCAAAATATTTCTCCAGACAGGCCTTTGAATCTTCCTGGGTGTGAGGGCAGGTATTTGATTAAGAGCTCCAGGTTCTGTGCCCTGAAGCAAGATGAAGATACATTTGATCTGAAAACCTTAAAGGGCAAATGTTACCAATTTGTCACCAAGACAATAAAGAGATCACAATGCAGCCTTGCAGACTGTCTGATTTTAAGTGAAATTACCCAACTCTAATGGCTGCTCATTAGAATCACCTGGAGAACTTCTAAAACCAGTGATTCCCCAGGTGTCATGGGTAGAGTTCTGATTAAATGGGACAGAGTGGGCCTGGGCGTATGTTCATCTTCAAAGCTCCTTCTGGGGATTCCACATGCAGCCCAGCTTGAGACCCATTGTATGAGTTAGCTCTGCCTGTGCTCCCAATAGCTGAAGGATGTCCATTCAGATGTCAGCATCCACTGACAAAAGTGAGCCAGTCACAAGGCTAGAGTGACATGGTCTTTGTTGAATGAACAGATAAGAAATTGAAGCTGAAAGAGGAGAAAGCCTCACTGGGAGTCACAAAGCAAGACCTGTACCAGGTCCAAGATCAAGTACTCCGCTAGAGACAGACTTCGTTCTTTTGCTTCTTTGTCACTTTGAATTCTATTCCAAATTCCATAAATCAGCTCACCTGGCAGGTTTCAAAGAGCCCTAGCATGTTAGTATTGGTGGGACACAGTGTGGCCTCTGGTAGCTTCCTTGAGTGTCTTAGGGGCTTGTTTTATGCAGAGGAAGCTGGGGATGGGCAGAGATGGAGAGAAGGATCAGGATAGACCAGGATCTGGGTGCCCCACCCCTGTTTCCATCACAGCAACTCCAGTTTTACCTGTTTTATAGTTTGGTATCCCAGACAAGAAAATGTTTGGAAGGAAGTGTCCAATCCTAAGAAACAAAAGGAGGATAAAAAGTAATGGTTTATTCCAATCAATCCTCTACTGTTATAAAAGAGAAAACAGGCTAAGAAGCTAAAAGACATCTAAGACCTAAGCAGATGATGTTGCAGTAGAAAATAGCTTCTCATGGTCTCTCCATATTGTCAGTTATAATCATGGACCATGCAGTGACCGAAACTTCCAGAAAGATGTTAAGTAACAATGATGTTGAGCATTCTTGTATAATTCCTGATTTTATTAAAAATACCTACAATGTTTGAGTGTTACACATCTTTATTCTTGATAGATCTTTTTTGGTGATTTAAAAAAATCAATTATAAGAAAGTTCATTAGAATTAATGAGAGAATTATAAGCATCTGAAAAGATCATATGATTTCTCTTAGTTTTAACATTTTTTGAAATAAGTATAGATTCACAGGAAGTTGCAAAGATACTACAAAGTGATCCCAAGTTCCCTTCATCTAGTTTCTCCCAATGGTTACATCTTCTAGTAACCATTACTATATTTCTGTTTTGATGCATTTGCCTGTTTGAGGTTTTTAAATATATTCTTGATTTCAATTTACAGCATTGCATACATATTCCTAATTATATAGTTTTATCATGTTGGGTGCTTTACCAACTGCTTTCTACACAGATTGAGGAAAATGAGGAGATAGTCAAATGGTACAAACTTCCAGTTATAAGATGTATAAGTTCTGGGGACCTAAGGTACAGCATGGTGATTACAGCTAACAATACTGTATTGTATACTTGAAGTTGCTGAGAGGATAGATCCTAAATATTCTCACCACCGTCAACAACAAAAAATGGTAATTATGTGAGTTGATGGATGTGTTAACTAACCTTATTGTGGTAATCATTTTGCAGTGTATCAAATCACCACCTGTACACTTTAAATTTACAGTGTTAGGTGCCAATTATATTACAGGAAAGCTGGGGAGGAAAGAGAGAAGCAATTAAATACTCAAGCTAAGCAATTGACTTTATTTCCTCCTCTCTTGGATGATATGGACTACACCCTTTCATTCAAGTTGTCCAGTTACATTTATCATTATTAGAATTTCTAAAACAGGCAAAGAGAGAATACATTCCCTTTTTTATAGACTTGGGATAAAATATAATACTACTTAGCTTTGCAAAGGAAGTGACTGTCCTCTTAGCCAGCCCTGGTAATGGTTTAAAGATGAGGCACTATGTTTAAGTAAAAACAACTAGTAATATAATAAAGGGTAGCTTATTTAACTAACTGCTCTCTTTATCAGGGATCATTAGTACCTTGATTGTTCAGTAGGTTTCATAAAATAATGTGCTCTTCTTTATTCTTTGCTTAAGGCAATATCCTTTTTAGCATTTTTATGACCCCTAACGAGGACAGTAAGTTACAACATGAGACTAGCATTTTCCAAAATGTGTTCCAATAGATATTGCAGGAACATTTTTTTCTGTGGTCAAATACATTTGGGACACATTGGATTAAATTAATTTAAACAGGTTACTATAGGACTTCTCAAACATTTAATATGCTGTGTGTATTATAAAACTTAGTAAGTGGAATGTAACATGCAGTGCTTCCCAAACTCATTTTTCTGTAGAATTCCTCTTTCTGGGGCCAGATGATAGGCAAGGAGGCTAGGTGCCAACAGAGCACACTTTAATAAAATAAAAATTAGACTAAGAACAAGAGGAACAACAAAGGCATATTATTTAATTTGTTGAACATCAATGGACTTAAATTGCCAGACTTCAGCTGTAACATATTTAAATCTGCTATATTAAAGGATGTGTTGACTTTCAAAATATAGCAGACAACTGGGGCATACCGCCAACAGAGAGTTGCCAGTCAATGGTTAGTAATGAGGTAAAGAATGCGTGGAAGCATTGCTCATACAGATGCAAAGAAATTTTGAATTTTCTTAGGAGTATAATAAAGCCACATGATTGATTTTAAACTTGTGAAAAGATCTAAGATAAAAGAAGTTGTCTTAGACCTCAATAAAAGGACACAGAGAGCAATAACACCAATTATTGATGTAAAAAAGTTTATATTAAGAGAATAATCATGCTGTCCTTAAAGATCAAACAGTTCTTAAAGATCAGAAAAGGTAGCTTAATAACAGTATTAGTAAAAGTTCTCCAAAGAAACAGAAACAAGATTTATATATCTCAATTGACAGAGAGAGCAAGTCAGAGAAAGATTCTGTTTTATTTTAAGGAATTGGCCCACACAATGATGGAGGCTGGCAAATCCAAAATCTGCAGGCCAGGCCTTTGGGTAGAGCAGGAAAGACGGTTTCTATCTCTGTTAGCACATTTTCTTGATCCATTCATTCATCCACTGATGGACACTTAGGTTGTTTCCATACCTTGGCTGTTGTGAATAAGGCTGCAGTTTTCATAGGAGTGGTGGTATCTCTTTAAGATACTATTTTCATTCTCTTTGGAAATATGCCCAGCCTTCTTGGCCACCACCTGATAGCAGTTTTCTCCCAAGTCAAGCAAAACCTTCTCTTGGGTTGCATCAACTCTGAGCCACAAGTCCATCAGCTATCCAGCCACCACAGAGTGGCTCTATTAATCTGACTCAATTCTTTCTGGAGTTGGGGCACAAAGGTTGCTTGGTTTCCCGGTCTCTTAAAAGTTCCAGGTAGAATGCATGTGTTTCTTAAAATGAATTCATATTTATTTTGCTTCGAGCCATTTGTGACTAGTGAGATCATCTGGAGTTCTAATTTTAGAATTCTTTTTTCTAAATGTTATGTGTTTGCAAACCCAGAAAGAATATTTCCTTGTTATATCTCTTGTAGCTAAAAACAAAAAGTTTGAATGGGCCACAGCTGAATATTCAAATAAATAGGAGCATTTTTCTATTTCTAGTTTCCCATTGGTGTCTTATGGCAATAGCACCCATTTGATGGGACCATCCTACTGAGTCACAGACAGGCTGCTTCACAGAACAGATGACTAACAAACACAACATGCATGGTATCCACAAAAAGAAAGGGGAGGGGAAGGAGGCAGAGGAGGAGGAGGAGAAGGAGGAAGGAAGTAAGGTGGGGAAGGAGGGAGGAAGGGAGGGATACTCAAATTCAAGAAGACAACTTTAAGACTATTGTCTTAGGTCCATGTACCAACTGACATTTCCAGAAAGTCTTGTTGGCTCAGGCCCTTTTCACCATTTTATTGACACGGAAACAGTAGCATCCCATGTTATTCTATCTCAGTGTTAAATGGGATCCCTGGCCAAATTTTCATGTTATATCAAGAAATAAAGACAAGATCCCTAGACGGTGTGGCTCAGTGGATAGAGCATCGGCCTGTGGACTGAAGGGTCCTGGGTTTGAGTCAAGGGCACATGCCCGGGTTGCAGGCTCGATCCCCAGTAGGGGGTGTGCAGGAAGCAGCCAATCAATGATTCTCTCTCATCATTGATGTTTCTATCTCTCTCTCCCTCTCCCTTCCTCTCTGAAATCAATATCTATCTATCTATCTATCTATATCTATATCTATCTATCTATCTATATAGATATAGATATAGATATAGATATAGATATAGATATAGATAGATATATATATTGGTGTGCTTTGATTGTGTGACGGTGAATTTCCTACCACTAGAGCAGCAGTTCTCAACCTGTGGGTCGCGACCCCGTTGGCGGTCGAACGACCCTTTCACAGGGGTCGCCTAAGACCATCCTGCATATCAGATATTTACATTACGATTCATAACAGTAGCAACATTACAGTTATGAAGTAGCAACGAAAATAATTTTATGGTTGGGTCACAACATGAGGAACTGTATTTAAAGGGCCAGAAGGTTGAGAACCACTGCACTAGAGGGATCTAAAGAGAGGATGGGTGACCACGTATGTGGCTTCAATAGGAGGTGCAATTGGAAAACATTATTCTCTAGACCTTTCCTGGTTATTTTATTTAAAAATGAACTAATGTATGGGGAAAAAAAGTTGAAAAGACTTAGCTTTATGTATGTCAGATGATGTCAAATACAACGATGAAAACGTGAGCAGCAAAAGAGTCTTTGAAAGCTCATGTTTATATACAGTGCTGGCATGCAATGAAAGTTGAATAAGAGAAACAGAGCTAAAGCTTTTATTTTTATTTATTTTTTTAAAAAATATTTTTATTGATTTCAGAGAGGAAGAGTAGGAAGAGAGAGATACACCCTCTACTGGGGATCAAGTCTGCAATCCGGGCATGTGCCCTGACCAGGAATCAAACCCTGATCTCCTGGTTCATGGGTCGACACTCAACCACTGAGCCTCACCAACTGGGTCAGAGCTAAAGCTTTTAACTACAAGAAGAAAATTGCCCCAAATTTTCCTTGACCCTTCACCCATCTGCATTTTAGGACTTCTTTGGAGGAAAACATGGGAGGTTAAGCTTGGCTAAGGGGAAGGAAAGAACAATGAGTATTCACCCAGAACAAGGACGAGTTTTAGAGCTGCCCTACAGAGAGAAAGTGATCTTGGCTCTGCCCTCTTGACCAATGGGGAGCAGTTGTGGGCTCACATGTATGTCCCACAGAGCATGACTGTGAAGGTTCTCTCTGCATGGGGAGTGGGGGGGAAGAAAGCTGCAGGTCACCTGGGCCTGCACTTAGAGTTTCCTGCTCAGTGCCAGTGAAACGGAGATCCAGAAAGCAGCCTACAGAGAGCTCAGGAGGTGACAATTCTTAGATTGTCCTAACTCTTGAGTTACGCAACTTTGTACGTGTTAATTTTCAAGTAAATATCATGCATTTTATACATATGAGACAAAATATTAACACACACTTTAGAGCTAGAAGCATCTTAAAAAACATATTTATTCATCATTAAGTAATTATGTGTCACCAACCTTGTCCTGCAGGTCACATATGCCACAGAATGGTTAGTACACTCAGGATTACTCAACCAGGGCCTTTCTTGAAGGAATTGACATCCCATTTGTACTGAAACTACCCGTCCTCGATGGTCTGCTGGAGAACCACACTTATTTGAAGAGTAATCTTTCTTGGCAAGGGCAACAGTTGGTGGGGGTCTCCATGAAAATCTTCAACAGGTTTTATTCTGATGATGATTAAGAGGGTGAGCTAATGTCTTGTCTGACCACTGGAGTATGAGGCCAAACTGTTAACTATGATCCCCGAGTGTTCCTTAGAGACAGCAACTTTCAATAGAGAGAGAAAAAGAGAAAGAGAGAGAGAGAGAGAGAGAGAGAGAGAGAGAGAGAGAGAGAAAGAGAAAGGACCCCCAGAGACATCACAAATCTGTTCTGCTCAGGACATAATGACCACCAACTGCAGAAAGCCAAGGAAAATCCCCAGGACTGAACCAGAGATGAGTGAAAAGAGTTGATAAATAAGGCCCAGGGTTAAAGCAGGCTTAGTTACTATTTTCCAAATGGGGAAATTTGTGGTCAGGAAGTGGTTCAAGTCTGTTCAAGGAATGCAAGTCTATGGAAGACCAGAGTGAGGAATTAGGGAATATTCATTTAAAATAAAGTAACCCACAAAGAGGAAATTCTAATTCCCCTACTATGTAATCACTTGGACTTCTCCTCCCTTAGAGGGGACATAAATACTACAGTATCTAATAGAGTGCCTGAAGGCTGGAGAGGCAGATGAGAAAAGGAAATTTATTGCGAAGCCCTTTCCAATGGCATTAAGACATACTTTATCATCTACTTGTATGAGTATGAAGGATAAAGTGAGGTCTGGAGGTATTGATTGTACATCATCCCTAAAGCAATCTAAAGGTGATATGGGACAGCACTGGCAGAGGTGAGAAGGAGGCGAAATGTCAACAAATGACCAGCTTGAAGTTCCCATTTGGTATCCCTTTGGAACATAGCTCCCAGAGGTCGCCTAAGGAGGGAGTCTCTGGGAGGACTGCTTTGTTTTCAGGCCAATGATCCAATGTTCCCACAGGGAAGCAGATCTTCTGTGGTCCATGCCCATTCCTCTTCCCAAGAAGGAAAAGAAATATAAGCTCTTCAGGCTGAGGTCAAGACATAGCAAGTAATATAAGGATGGGTTGAAAATCAGTGAGATCCCATAGAATTTTCTTTGTCTCATGAGCTAGCAAGGCAATTCTATATGTCATGACTACAAACACAAAGCATTTGATACTCCAAAAGGGAAGCAGTGGGAAAGGGGGGATAATGGAAGTCAAGAGGTCAGCCCAACACTTGTGACACAGTAGCAGGTTCCATAGTAGAGGTCCCAGCAATAATCCTCTCAGTTGCTGGGTTCATCCATGCCACTGCTCAGGAGTTTGTAGAACACACAGCTATTAAAAATAACCTCTCAAGGCTGTCAGTGTTGAGTTACAAAGGGCCAATACAAAGGCCTGTGAGTTTTCAGAGCATGAGATAAGCAAGGACAGACTCTTGAGTTTCTGTCCTTTAATTTCAGATTAAGTGGGTGCTCCAGTGACCTCTAGTTTTGGCCTTGGCCCAAAAACTTCAGCTAGAGATCTAAGCCCAGTCTACAGTATGTAAACCAGGACTGCGCAGCCATTGTAAAACCAGTCAGATAGGCAGTGTCCTAACAATGGTAGTGATTAACTGAAGAGAGGAGACTCCGCCAAGCAAGCACATATTAACTGATTCTTAAGTAGGTCACCTACCTTTTTCCCCCCTATGAGTCTATTTATGTTTTTAGGATCATAGAACCAATTTAACAATGGAAGGGCAATTGTAATTTATTAAACTCTCTGCCTAAATTCTGTGGCTAAGATGAGAGAAAATAAAATAGAGGTCTTTGGGGAACTTTATAACCTAATTTGGAATTTATGTTCTAGTTTGGAACATCAGATGAATATACAAAATGAGTTGATGCTTAAGGGGGTGGGATGGGGGTGTGATGTAGCATGAGAGGCTAGAGAAGGGACATGGGTTCGGGAGCCAGGAACGCACCCAGAGAAGGGCTCAGGTTAGACATATAAGGTTGGGTTGCATTTGGGATCTGGATGCCTGGCAAAGGGAAAGGCAGGAATCTTTGGAACACAGAGTGAGCTACCTAACAAGAATAGTAGGTTTGATATTGAGGAGTGACTGGAAAAAAGAGATGGCGAGTACTACAGTTAGGAACATGGGTTCAAAGTCAGATTTGAATCCCAGCTCTATTTTCTTGTACCTGTGTGACCTTGAGCAAGTTACTTAACTTCTGAGTCTCAGTCTCTTCATCTGTAAGTTGGAGCTGTATTCTTCATCAGGCTGTGAGGATGAACAGACAACCCAAGTTAAGTACCTAGCACAGTGCCTGGACTTGTAAGCTGTCAAGAAATATTAGCTCTTTACTTTATTAGTTTCCATGAGAGTAGGGACTGTCTGTCTTTCTGTCATTGTTTCCTAACACAGCATGTAGTGAACTGTCAATATATGATTTTGAATAAAAGAATGAGTGAATGGCCCTACCAGTGGTTGGCAAACTGCGGCTCAGCAAACAGCGGCTCGCGAGCCACATGGGGCTCTTTGGCCCCTTGAGTGTGGCTCTTCCACAAAATACCAGCTCTTCCACAAAATACCAACTTCTGCACATGGGCCACAAAGTTTCAATTGCACTGTATGTGTGCGCCTGCACGTGGTATTTTGTGGAAGAGCCACACTCAAGGGGCCAAAGAGCCACATGTGGCTCGTGAGCCGCAGTTTGCCGACCACGGCCCTAGCTGGTTTGGCTCAGTGGATAGAGACTCAGCCTGCGGACTGAAGGGTCCTGGGTTCAATTCTGATCAAGAGCACATGCCTGGGTTTCGGGCTCAATCCCCATTAGGGGGCGAGCAGGAGGCAGCCGATCAATGACTCTCATCATTGATGTTTCTATCTTTCTCTCTCTCCCTCTCCCTTCCTCTCTGAAATCAATAAAAATATACATATTTTTAAAAAAGGAATGAGTGAATGAACAGAGGACATGAAAGGACAAAGAAATTCATGTGAGCACATTGGCAATAATGTATCACCAAGAGCACCAAGTTTCTTTCAACCCATTGCCACGTTTATTTAGACAGAATTTCCTCCTCAGGAGTATTTCCTTCTTGAGTCATGGGAAAAGCAAACAAACAAACCACAAAGAACCTGATATCTCCTTGATGGCATTATAATTACAAAGAGGATTACCCAAATAAATGATGTGTGGTAACATTATCATGTTAAAATAAATCCAATTATTTATTTGTAAAAGTTCAATGAGTGATCAGGTTTCTCTACAGAAAAACAAAAAAGATCTCTATTATATAAAACCCTTGCTAATTTGTTCAGACACACAACAGAGAGAACTATAGCACAATGTTAAGAACAGTTGTTTTTTGTTTTTTTTTTACTGATAATGATACCCCATGCAATTCAATTCATTACAATAACTTCCCCCCAAAGTCAATTTGATATTCACTTCAGTAGGCTAGTTTATTGTAACGTAAGTTAATTGAAATTTTAACTCTGAGTCTGGGCATGTACCTAGAATGTTTTATGTAGAGTCTGACTGAAGAGAATACATGGATTTGGCAAGTGTGCCAAGAGAACAGGGTTAATGATGTTAATGATATTACCCTCCATTCGCTGGGGGCTTCCGATGTGTCAGGCACTTGGAAGAACTTCAGTTGTACTTACTCATTTAATCCTTACGACAACTCTACAGAGTAGGTACTTTTACCATCCTCAATTACACATGGGAAAATTAAGTTACAGGGAGTTTTAGTAACCTGCCCAAGAGCACCCACCTTGCTCAGCTGCAGAGCTGGGAAGCGAAGCCAGGCACTGGGACGTGTGAGTCCAGGCTCAGTGGTTTGCCAGCGCTGTCCCAGCACCACCTCTGTGCCTGTGCACTGCCACCTGTCTCTTCTTCTGTGCAGGACTGTGAGTGCAAAAGGGGAGGGGTGACCAGCAGGTGGATCCGTATCCACTCTGAGACCTCGGAATGAGACTGCTTTGGGGGAAGACTGGGCTGCTAGAGAATGACAGTTTCTTTCTTTCTTCCTTTCTTCCTTCCTTCCTTCCTTTCTTTCTTTCTTTCTTTCTTTCTTTCTTTCTTTCTTTCTTTCTTTCTTTCTTTCTTTCTTTCTTTATATATTTGTATTGATTTCAGAGAGGAAGGGAGAGGGGGAAATATCAATGATGAGAGAGAATCATTGATCGGCTGCCTCCTGCATGCCTCCTACTGGGGATTGAGCCCACAACCCAGGCATGTGCCCTTTCCGAAATTGAACCCAGGATCAAGGACCCTTCAGTCTGCAGGCCGATGCTCTATCCACTGAGCCAAACCAGCTAGGCTCAAGTCCCCTTAGGTTTGTTAGCAAAGCCTGGGGTCTTCTTTTAAAAATAATTTTCCAGCTTTATTGAGATATAATTGACAGATAACATTGTGCAAGTTTAAGGTGTACAGTGTGATAGTTTGATACACATGTATATTGTGAAATGATTAGCACAATAAGGTTTATTAATACCTCCATCATCTCCCATGGTTATCATTTTTTGTGTACATGTGGTAAGAACATTTAAGATTTTTTTAGCAATGTTTAAATATGCATATAAATTGTCAACTATAGTCATAATGCTGTACATTAGATCCTCAGAATGCATTTTATAACTGGAAGTTTGTCCCCTATGACCAGCATCTCCCCATTTTCCCCACCCTCCAGCCCTTGGCAACCACCAATCTACTCTCTGTTTCTGAGTTTGGCTTTAGAGTATACCTATACTAGTAAGTGAGATCACTGGCTGGCTTATTTTGCTTAGCATATGCCCTCAAGGTCCATCCTGGGGACTTTGAAATTATGCTGATTCTTGGGCCCTGCATGCCATAGATTATGACTCAATAGTTCTGGTAGTGGGACTCAAATCTGTATTCTAGTACGTTCCCAGGGGATGCTGACACAGATATTCCCCTAGCCACAGTTTAGGATACTCTTTTCTGATTTACCTTAAAATATTCCACCCATCTCTCTCTCTCTCTCTCTCTCTCTCTCTCTCTCACACACACACACACACACACACACACACACACATATACACAAATGGGTAACAAATAATAAATATATGGTTTGAAATTTTCCATGATTACAAATGTTAAATAACAAAGATCCCTCCCTGTTCTATGTGCTATATACCATAGCATGTGATAGAATTTTAGATCTTGTACTGAAACTAATACAGAACGCTGTATTAGTTTTCTATTGCTGTGTAAAAAATTACCACGAATTTAGCAACTAAAGACAGTATCCATTTATTCTCACAGTTTTGTCAGTCAAAAGTCTGGGTGGGCTCAGCTGAGCTCTCTGCTTAGGTCCCAACAAGGCCAGACAGAATAAGGACTTTGGCTGCACTGGGGTACATCTGGGAGCTCTGACGAAGTCTGTTTCCAAGCCTTTCCTGGCTGTTGGCATTTAGTTCCTTGCACTTGTAGAACTAAGTTCATTTTTCATGCTGACTATTGACTGGGGTCACTGTCAGCATCTATAGGCTGTTCTGCTGTCCTTGCTCACAGGTCACATCCCTCTCTGAGCCAGCAACAGTGTGTCCAATCCTTCTGGAGTTTCCAATCTCTGACTTTCCCCTGCCATCAGCCAGAGAAAACTCCCTGCTTTTAAAAGACACGTGATTAGTTTGGGAACATCCAGATAATCTCTCTTGATCAGTTCAAAGTCAACTGATCAATAATCTACTTACACCTACAAAATCTCATTTGCCTTATCTAATATATGAAAGGCTAATATGCTAAATGTCAGATCATCTGACCAGTTGCTATGAGGTGCATTGACCACCAGGGGGCAGGCACTCAATGCAGGAGCTGCCGTGACGCATTCTGGCCATTTCTAAAGAAATGGCACTGCAGACCTGGTGCCCACAAAGCAACACTCAGCTTCCCCCAAGTGGGACACAAGCCCTACCACCACCCCGGAGCGACACCCCACCAAATTGCAGCCGACACTACTGAGACCACATGATGCAAAATGCGGCCCACAGCCCAGCCTAGCCTGGAAACGGTGGCTGTGGGCACCGGGTAATGATGTCACGTAGCAATGCCTGGCTTCTGCTCCCTAGCGACTAGCCTCCTTGGAGTTTCTTCAGCCCAGGAACATGACTTGCTTTATAGCCAGGTGGAAACATTTTACATTTTAATCAAATGTCTGTGAAGCATTTTCCTGTGCCTCATTTCATTTGATCCTCACAGAAGTCCTGGAGTAGGTAGATAAGAGACTCGGTGGAATCCTATTTTCTTTTCATTAGCCAGAAAACGGAGATTTAGAAAGCTTAGAAACTTGACCCGACTGAGAAGAAGTAAGAAATGGTGGACTTTGAAAATGACTTCAGGTTTTCTCACTGTGCAGAATATAGTCAAACACTGCTGCAGTTAAGTATTTTACCATTTGTTCTCCCTGCATAATCTAAAATAATAATCTTTGTGTTGATATTTACTGCTGTGTTGCTGACAATTACCTGAAAGAGAAATTGGGGTCCTTCACTGGGCTGGAAAAAGTTTAGCTAAATCAGAAAGCAGGTCTAATTAAGCAAGTTTATATATA
>NW_005370700.1:2695102-2715421 GCF_000412655.1 Myotis brandtii
GTGTCCCGGATCAGGGTGGGGGTCCCGCTGGGTTGCCTGGTCAGCCTGGGTGAGGGGTTGATGGCTGTTTGCAGGCTGGCAAAGCCCCCCAGCAGTGACCCTCACCCCATGAGGGTGTGGCCAGTCTGGATGAGGGGGTGAGGGCCGTTTTCAGGCTGGCCACAGACCCTTCAGGGTGGGGGTCCCCACTGGGGTGCCTGGCCAGCCTGGGTGAGGGGCTGAGGGCTGTTTTCAGGCTGACCACATCCCCTTCAGGGTTTGGGGTCCTGCTGGGTTGCCTGGCCAGTCTGGGTGAGGGGCTGATGGCTGTTTGCAGGCTGGCCACAGCCCCCAGCCACCCAAGCTCCCAGTGGAGGCTGGCTGGAAGCAGGTATCTGGGATTTATTTATCTTCTATAATTGAAACTTTGTTGCCTTGAGCAGAGGCCACAGCTGGCCAGGGCAGGCGGGAAGCTTGGCTTCCTCCATTGCTGGGACAACCAAGCCTCCTATTTGCTCCAGCTCCGTGGCTGCTGGCCGCCATCTTGGTTGGGTTAATTTGCATATAGTCGGTCTGATTGGCTGGTGGGCGTGGCTTGGGGTGTAGCGGAGGTGTGGTCAATTTGCATGTTTCTCTTTTATTAGATTAGATAAAGCTGTCACTGGTGCCAATCACATGCATGTGTTTCCATTTGTCATTGTCGATTGTGAATTTGGTTGACACTTCTATTATAGAGAAAGGGTGAATAGTGATATTAAAATATTTCTTCTAATTAATTTCCTTTCAATGCACACGAATTCATGCACTGGGCCTCTAGTAACATAACATAAGCACAAGTGTGATATCTCACCATTTTCACAGTTCCAATAATTAGGGCAGGAAGTCATCTAAGTCCATTTTGGAACTCTTTCTCCAGTAAGCTCTCATTGTTAGCCATGTTTCATATTCTTTCATATCACCCTATGGGCCTGGTCCAGGATCTTTCACAGAGACCCCTCTTCTAAGAGTAAGTTCTCCTTGCTTGCATTAGTCAGACAATTGCTGAGCTCAATTCTTTTCTCTATTTCTCCTGGAAAGACATAACCAAAGTTTCTTTAAGTCAAGTGAATCTTTAAAATATGCCCCAGACCCCGTTTTAAGAAAACTGAAATAATGATTAAATTAGAGAATTATGAGAATGAATCTTTCAACTTATAATGATGCAAACTTCCTTCCTTCTAATGCTGCTCCAGGGGCCCAACATATTTCAATAGATACAAATTGGAATTGGAATCAAAAACTTTTGGCCAATTAGTAGCAGGTTTTCCAGAGAAGTATTTTTTACTGACATCGTGGAAACCAAAATAGGCTTCTCCCTCAGGGTCATCAAAAGAGTCTGGAAATATCTATCAGCCCTAAACACAGTCCAAGACTTTATGTTTTCTGGTTTTTTACAATGTCAGTTTTGATTTTTTATTGAGCAACAAGAAATTTGGTTGTTTATTGGAACAAACAAGGCTAGAAGTAATTCTTTCCAAGTGCTGGATCTTTCCACTCACTTAAACTAAATAAAGAATTTCTGGTATGCCCACGAGAGACAGGAATGTGGAACTGTGGAGCATGTCTTAGAAGAGTCCCAATGCCTCCCCCAGGTCATTTCCCCACGATCAGCCCATTTGCATTTTTTAAAATATCTTTAGCAACTCGAATTGGATACAAATTCTAACTCCCTGGTGGGGCAGTTGGAAGAAACTTTAAAAAATGAATAAATCAGGATTTGGAATTCTATGGCTACATCTTCATTTTAAAGCAAACAAACCTAGCATCATGTCCTCGAAGGTAAAAGCCTGGAGACTCCCACCCTGAAGAGGAGAGACAGGGCATGTTGTGGGGGACGAATTGGTGGGCGCCTTGGTGGTGTGGCCTGTCAGTGTGAATGGTGACAAAGAATCAGTCACTGACACCCAGGAAGAGAGTGTGAGCATGTTGAAGCTGTAGCTTAGGCCTTTCCCTCATTTGATTGAAGGGTGAGAAATTCATATATAGTGTGACATCAATTAAGTAAAACAAAATCTGTGCATAGGAAAATGTTAATAGAAACAACTGTTGTGTAGTGGGATTTCAAGTGAATTTTTTATTCTTTATATTTTTAATATATTTTTTATATTTTTTTATACTTTATACCTATACTATAATTTTTTCTAAATTCTCAACATTGGCAAAAATGACTTCTGTAATGCAAAAGCAATTTCATGTTAAAACTAAATGCACTGAAACATTCATAGTTGTTTTTGGCAGATTGTAATATTGTGAATAATTTTTCCTTTATTCTAGTTTTTCTTTCATTCTCTTCTCTCAACAGAACCATGGTTTTTTTAAAAAAAATATATATAATGTTGTACAATCATCACCACTACTCACTCCAAAATATATATTAAGCATTCCCTATATCATTAAACATGCTTTCCAAACAAAATATTAACAACAGTCAAGCATTCCAGCACATAGAGGTCCTCTATCCAATCATTTATGTAAACTATTTTTATCTTCATCTGTCAATCCTCTTAAGCTAATGCTTTCTGCATTGTTTATAAAGCACATCTTTAAAAAACAGGTAAAGATGAAGGGAGTATATCCCTGTTAGTGATAAAATTCTGGTTTTAAACAATATTCACTAGTAGACAACTCAACTATTAGCCAGGCTAATCAGGATGGGTGCCAAAATTCACCAGTGCCAACAAAAGACACAATAATTCCTTAAAAGTCCATAGCTGGCTCATGTATTACCCTAGTAATAGTAACATATGTTTTCCTGGTGATATTTTCTAGTGATTTTCTTCTAAGGACTGACAGTTTGATAAAAACTCTATTTGGTGATTGTTTAACTAGATGAAGAGACATATTAAAACTTTAAATCATAGAATTTTGATAGTTTATAATGTCAATTGCTTTTCCTTATAAGGACTTTAAGTATTAGCAGATGTGTAGCCCCCTGCTGGACCACTTAGGGTGTGGCAATACTTATTGATGAGGCTGGAAGTGTTAGTAGATGCAAATGGTTTAAGGACTAATTTTTGAATATTTAACCTAACTAATCCTTTATATACTAAAAATAGACATCCAATAGAATTAAAAGTACAAACCAGGTATGTTAGTTTCCTAGTGCTGCCTTAACAAAGTACCACAAATTAGGTGGCTTAAAACAACAGAAATGTATTATCTCACAGCTATGGGGAATAGAAGTTCAAATTCAAGGTGTCAGCAGGGCCATGTAGGGGAGAAGCCTCCTTGTCTCTTCTAGTTTCTGGTGTTTTCCAGCAGTTCTTGGCTTGTGGATGCATCGCTACAATTCCTGTCTCTGTGACATGTCAACACGGCCATCTCCACGTGGATGACTTTTCTCCACTTTATAAGGGCATCAGAGATATTGCATTAAGGACCCATCCTATTCCAGTATGACTTCCTCTTAGATGATCACATCTGCAAAAACCCTATCTCCAAATAAGGCCACAGTCTCAGGACCTGGGGTTAGGACTTCAGCATAGTTTTTTGAAGGACACAACTCAATCCATGGCACCAGGAAATCGAAAGTTAAAGCCCTGAGTAACTGAAATTCCCCATGTGAGTATTTGCTCCTATTGTTTAGCTGGAAAGAGTGAATAAATAATAAAAACATGTTTCTACAATTGTGGGATGGCTTTAATTAATAGAGTGATGGAAAGTTCTCCTTTAGTCACTTACCAACCCACATTCTATTTAAATTCCAAATTTCAAGAGTATCATGTGAGCATTCTGAGAGTGTAGTATCTCTACATAGCATGGTCACAAACTTAGTAAGGGAACCTCCTGCGTTAACTACTGTTTTCTTGGAATTTCCCAGATTTCTCTGAATTTCAATATGAGTGATATGATCCAGAGTAACAGTACTGTGTGATATAGAGTGATCTGGCTGGAAGGCACAAATTTTCCTGGCTCTTCATCTGATTTGCGATTGAGTCCATCTCAGTTGCACAAGAGCCAAAGGAGAAGATGTTTCCCAGAATGAGCCTTGATTAGAAAAGTCTGCCTCAATGCACTCCAGCTACAGGCTAACTGGCAATGTCCTGAGTCACCAAAGACAGCATTGCAATGTGGCTTTCCTCGTCATTCTCCTCATCATTCTTGATAAGTAATTACTGGCCACTTGGATATTTCAGAAAGCACTCATTTAAACCCCAAAGCTCATTGATGAATTGATTGTCATGTAATAAATTAATTATACACAGACATTGTAGCCAAATTGTGCATGCTTTATTTAACCAACTGTGCTTATAGAATACCCGTGGTGGTATGAAGAATCTGTAGTATGTAAAATAAGCTTGCTAGTAGAATAATTTATAAAATACCCCTAGAACAAGCTCAACAAAGAGACTTACAAAGGTTAAGATAATTTTTCTTAACATTAGAACTGATGAAGGATAGCAGAAGGACATTTTGTGTTAATAATATGCTGAGTCTCAGTAGAATGTACAGCACTATCTAAATGTTATTTCATTAATTGTCCCCATCATTGAGGTAGGCATATCCGTTTAAAGAAGGAAAATCTGAGACAAAGAGAGAATTAAGTGACTCTCCTATGATCCAGGTGTTGGATAAAATTCAGATCCTTATTTATGACTTCTCCAGTCACTAAGTGCACACTCACAGAAAATTGTGTGCAGTATGTTTACTGAGCACACTTTGAATGCTCAGTACTCTCTCCTGTGTGGGACTTTCATGTATTATCTAACCTCACAGTAACCTTACGTAATGGGATTTATCAACTCCATTTTAAAGAAAAGGAAACTGAGAACTAGAAAGGTTAAGTGGCTTGACTATGACCCCTAGCTAGTAAGGTACAGCATAGATATGAACCTATGGGGGCAATTCCACCATCTGTTCTCTTCCTAAGTCTGGTTTATTCCCCCTCCTCTAAAGAGAAGACATCCTGTGGTTGTGTTTCCAGTCAATGCTCATTCCAGAATTCATCATAGATTCAAGTGTGACCTTAGTTATGTGAGCTGAAAAGTTAAGGCTCAAAGATGCAACAAGCAGCATCTGATCAGAACCAGCATCCTTGTCACTGCCATTGTCATAGGTTGACCATGATGTCCCTGCTGAAGGTCAGGCATGCACTGAAGTTTGGGCTCAGACAAGTCTGTGTGCAGGACCATCGCTTCCTAGCCCTCCCAGGAGGCCAAGCCTCTTCTAAATTGGAAGCAGGCTGCAGGTGTCAGGAGAGCCAAGTACCTCCCTTGCATTCCTCCCAACTCACATGAGCTGCTATTCTTGCTGTGGAAAGCAACCCCTGCATGTGTTCAGTATGAGAACAAGGATTATGAGAGATTATAAATAACACCCCACCCCCACCCCTCACCGTAAGCATATTCCAGGAAAACACTTGGGGAGCCTGGAGGAAGATGAGTAAGTAGGAATAACCTTGGCCAGCTGTGACTTGTGCCAAAACATGCGTTTTGAAGTCAGAGTGTTTCTCTTTTCAAGTCGGATTTAACTCTGTAACAGTGAGCTGCTGTGGGGACCACCTTTTCTCTCTGATTTGTTTCTAAAATGTGTCATTCATGTACTGAAATAGTCCCCCAAAAGGCAAAGTAAACCCAAATAAAAGAACCCAACAGCTGACTTCATGAATGGATTACACGAGGTGTTAGAAAACTTGGGGTAACATCCCTTGATGGGGAATGCAAGAGGTGGTCTCAGTGGTTTGTTGGTCATGGAGAATGGGGGAAGGCACTGTTCCCTTCTGATACTCATAAAATGTTTATGCAGCTTTTATCCTTAAAACTGGGGCCATAGCTTCCCAAGGAAGTGATGTTGCCCACAAGGGGGTGTATTGAGTATGAAGCACACAGATGTCTCCTCCCCACCCCATCCCTGTGCTGTCTGCTCATCCTTGCCTCTGGCAGACCTCACCATGATTGCAGTAACCTCCCATCAGGGACCAGGCCACTTCCAACAATCACAACACCTCATTAACCACAACTTCCAACCTCTCCCATTGGGCCGCCTAGCAGAACTGTACCAATAGGGAAAGCTTCTGATGAAATTTTCATTCTATTTCCTTTTCTTCCCCCAGACTTGTAGAGTCTGGTGAGGTGGCTACGTAGTGAAGAACTTCAGGGAAAACTGGCATCTAGAGGTCTAGAAGCCTACACTATCTGTTTATTACATGAATAATAATTGATTGAGCTGTGAGGGTTGACTCAGATTCATGGAGAGGGGAATGGGGTCCTAATCCCAGGTCTCATCCTTAACACTGGGTGCACAGAGCCCAGGACTTCATATCCAGGTGCCTCTGCTGCAGCCTCCTGCCCACCCGGGGAGCCAGCTCTCAGCCCCTGCTGGGGTCAGTGTCTGTTTCCCATTGAGCTTCCCAGCCCATTTCTCTCTCTGAGGTCCTGTTAAGTCCTTTATCTTAGGGTACCCACACACCCAGTCATTCCTCTGCTGCTTGTTTTTCCTCAGGAAAGCCAGCTATAGCTGAAAATCCTCAGAAGCTGAGTTGATGGAAAAGAACCAGAAAACCAAATAGCCGAGGACCGAGCAAGGTAGCCAACCTATCCTATAGCCTCCAGCCAGCTGAGGAGGAGGTGGATATGGTCGGGGTGAGACAGGCTGATCTGGACACTGGCTACTAGCTTCAGTTTCATGCCTGGAGCAGCTGATCTTTATCACTAGATGATGATGATGATGATGATAATGATGATAAAAAAAACTTAGCAAATCTTTTCACAACTGACTCTGATCACTTCCTTCCGATCATGGTGGAATCATTTAACAAATAGGAGATGTACATCCTATATGAAGAATGCTACCATGCACTAAATAAATCTTTTTTTTCTTTATCCAGCAATCAGTTGTTAGGAATATGTTATGTATAAGGCCTACAGAAAATATTCAAAGATGTATAAGGTTTCTTGTCTTGAGTCTTAAACTTGGGCTTCAGGCTCTAGTCAAATCCCCAGTGACCCTGACTGTTTTCTTGTCAATAATGTAGTAACATGTCCTTTTGTTCACATGCATGTCCCTAGTCCCCAGACATGCTTGAAGTAGCTTTTCTGGTTGTGGTCATGTTTGCAATCATCCATTTTTATGTGCTCACCAAGGTCCCTCCTGACTCTTCATGAATTTGCAGATGGCTGCCTGGAATTACGCACACAGCCTGTGGCCACGGAGCCCAGCACAGCTGTCTGGCTCATACAAGAACTGTTTTATGAACCTTGGTGCCATGAGCCACCCAACTGGGCCAATTAATCGTGAGTATCAAGAAGGCACCACAGGACACTGTGGGGAATGAACTCTGGATTCCCTTCCTCTTTCCTTAAGGGACTCTCAGACCTTGTTTGCAGGCAACGCCCAGGCTGCCTGGTGACTCAGGTCTCCAAGGACTCAGTGGAGATCAGACATGTCAGGAAAACAGTAGTGACAGATCCAAACGAGGTTTCTGCAGAGGGGTGGCCTAGGCAGTGACTCCTTGTGCAAAATAGTCTTTTTGTCTAGAGCCAGAGCCGGGTGGTACAATGGCTAAGCGTGAGCTCTCCCAGACCATACAGGCCCCACCGCTTACTGGCCAGGTGACCTTAGATGAGTGACTGGCATTGCCTGCCTCAGTTGTCCTCATCTAGAAAATGGAGATCATAACACTTACCTGGCAGGCTTGTTGTAAGGACTGGATGACATCACATCACTAAATCACTTGGGACAGCCCTCGGGAGGGAGTGAATGATCCATCAAGGATTGTCAAAATTGTTGGGGCATGACAGGGCACAAGTTCAGCCGTGATGGGGACACCGGGAGGCCGAGTTCTCACCACAGGCACATTACTTGCACAGAGCCGTGAAGAATGTGCCTCTAATCTTCAGTCTGGCACCAGCACCCCAGCCTGGCAGCAGATAGTGGTATCACAAACAGGATTATGGTCCTTTCAGGGACACCCACACACCCACACAGAAAGGCCCTGCTCGTGGGAAAACAGAAGGTGAGAATGCACAGGGAAAGGAGTTTCAAATGGGTTTTGGGCTCAGTTTGATCTCGGGGAGGGGGGATCCTCTTCCTTTTCAGGGACTTTTCGGTACCCAAGTCGCCCCTCCAGGAATGATAGTGTTTTGAAGGCTTAGGCTACATCTTCCTGTTTTCCTTCAACCCCCTAAACTGCTGCGCTAAGTTTTCTTAACCTTGCCCTTATATTTCAGGGAAGTCAGGCCAGAAGAAAAATAAAGCCGGCCTCAAAATAGTTACTGTTGGCTACGGATTCCATAATATTGGGAAGACGTCCTATCCCCAAGCGGGGGCAACTTTCCCACTTTTCGTAAATGTCTTGATTTCCAGAGGTGAGGCCTTCGTGCTGCCGACAGGGTCGAGTTTCCTTTGGTAGCAACACAGCTCAGTGGCTTTGACTTAGTAATTGCTCCAGGTTTGGAGAACAAGTTTGGTCTTAAGAGAAAGACAGTATTTTTTGTAGGGAGGGGCTGGTAAGCATAGGTAGTAAAAACCACTTGCCTTCTGACCCCTTCCTTTGAGACTTGATTGAACATTGATAGTGTTTTTGTAAGGAGTGAGAAATAAATAAATACACAGCCATGGAGCTGTCACAGTGGCATAAAAGCTCCTGAGTCATGGTGTTTTGTGCTTTGGGGTCAAACATAGGAATCTCCAGTTACAGTGGTCTTTTCCAGAATGCTGGGCTTTAGTGCTGGTAGTAGGGAGATGGGAGGTGGCAGGCCTGGGTTCTGGTGATGGTTCCACTAAGCTATATTGTGTGTCCAACTGGATGGCTGCACTTCACCGTCCATTCATCTGTAAAAGAGGGATGTTAGATACCAGGAAGGAAACTGATGATTGGCAGTCTCTGATTCCTGGTCCTTGCTTTGCTGTAGCCTCACACATTCATTCAGCTTTCATGGCCTGCAAACATTTAATCAATAAGCTGTACATTGGAGTCTTTGGTTTTATTTTATTTCAATTTTTATTTATTGATTTTGAGAGAGGTTAATGTCGACTTGTTGTTCCACTTACCTATGCATTCATTGGTTATTCTTGCATGTGGGGATGAAACCACAACCTTAACCAATTGAGCTGCCAGGGCAGGGCCTCCACTGGAGTCTTATAAAAAAGAAAAAAAGAATAAGCTCGTTGTTTCTTTCCTTCCTGCATCCAATCAAAACTTTCTTCCAGATCCTGCAAAAGGAACAAAGTCCTGCTGACACCTTGATGTTAGCCCAGTGAGACTGACTTCGGACTTCTCACTTCCGGAACTACAAGGTGATAATGTGTGTTGTTGTAAGCCACGATGTTGTGGTAACTTCTTCTTCTTCTTTAAATGTTTTTATTTATTTTAGAGAGAGAGAGGAAGGGAGAGGGATAGAAACATCAATGAGAGAGAAACATCAATAGGCTGCCTCCTGCATGCCCCTTACTGGGGATTGAGTCCACAACCCGGGCATGCGCCGTGACCAGGAATAGAACTGGTGACCTCTTGGTTCATGGGTCGATGCTCAACCACTGAGCCACACTGGCCAGGCTGTGCTAACTTCTTATAACAGCCATAGGGAACTAATATAAAGGACTTACACCACGCAGCACCAAGTCCGGGTATGGGCACTTGCCCTGCTTGTCTCCCGTTAAAGCCGGAGCTCCTGGAGACAGTTGTTCTCTTGTTTACTTTTGTTATTACCATCCCCAGTATTGCCTGCCGTGCAGCAAATGCTCATTTGATTTTTTTTCAGTGAAGGAATGAAGGTAGGAGAAGGTGTTTCTCCCCTCTCTTAGAACAGGAAATGAGTCCGTACTACCACACCACACCAATGCAAGCAACACAACCATCAACATCATGAAGACACGACAGGGTGGCCTGTGTGGCCAGCAGTGGGTGAGCAGAAGGAGGTTAGCTAGATGGAGCTGGATGCTCAGAGCAGATGGTGATGTGGCTGCACCTTCGGGCACATGTGACATGCTCGAGAGAATTTAAAACCTGAAGCTTAAGAGCTGCCTTGGATTTGTGAAGACTTGGAAAATAAACAGAATTCTAAGAAAAATATTTTCACAGTTCCTCCAGCTGAGAGATAAGGAAACTGCTGAACTAAGGTGAGAACACAGAGGTAGGAGGAGGAAGAGTCTAGGTCCTAGGAGGTGAGATCTGACCAAATGTAAAGGCATAAAGGAGACGCAGCCAAGGAGAGGAATGCATGGCCAGGAGGAAGCGATAAAGAGAAGATGGGAAATAGCCCTAGCTGGTTTGGCTCAGTGGATAGAGTGTCTACCTGTGGACTGAAGGGTCCCAGGACCGATTCTGATTAAGGGCACATGCCCGGGTTGTGGGCTCGATCCCCAGTAGGGGGCACGCAGGAGGCAGCCGATCAATGATTCTCATCATTGATGTTTCTATCTCTCCCTCTCCCTTCCTCTCTGAAATCAATAAAAATATATTTAAAAAAATAAAAGAGAGAGAAGACGGGAAATAAACTAAAGGGTGGCCTGGGGAGGGAAGGGATTAAGCAACTGGGATTTGGAAACAGGAGATAAAAATCGAGTTGAAAGATGGACAGATGTCTGCTTAGGGTGGGATTTCTCAGTCTCAGGCACGTTTGACATCTTGACCCTGACAATTCTTTGTTGTGAGAGAGGGCTGCCCTGTGTACTACAGGAGGCTGAGCAGCACCCTGGCCTCTACCCACTAGAGGCCAGCAGCATCCACCTCCCCACTTGTGACAACTAAAATGTCTCCGGCCGTTGCCAAATCTCTAGGGGTGATAAATTGTCCCCCAGTTTGTAGCAGGCAGTTAGACAGGCATGAGCAGAGCAGGAGCTATAGGCTACGTGCAGAGGGTCACCAGGGTGGAGACCCCTAGGTGCTTAGCAAGGGGCAAAACTACAAGCCCTTGCAGCAAAATCAGATCAAGTGATGCCATGGCTGACATCAGAACCAGCTGCAATGGCCAATGACCCCCAGCCCTGGCGCCCACCAATTAGCGGAGACCATGAGGAGGGCACACCTGGAAAGCTGATTCCCTCCTGAGGCCCCCAAATAAAAGTCCGGTATAGGGACCCAGGTAGGCTCTCTCTATGGGGCATGCCCGAGCCTTTCCCCACCCCCCCATCTTTCCCAGGATGCACTACACCTCCTCCCTCCTCCCCACGTGCTGGAACCTTTCCCCCTCTTCTGCCCTACAGGCGCAATTTCTCTGTTCTTTGTCTCTCTCTTTCTCCTAAGCTGTAACTGGTTTCCTGAGCTCACTTCTACCTCTGTGACTTCCTAAATAAACTTCCTCTTATAGTTGGAGTCTTGGCTCTGAATTCTTCTCTTAGCCAGAACTCAAGTACCAAGGTTGCTAAACCCAGGTTAACACCCGGTGCTGACTTTCTGCCACTGGCAGGTTGAGAACCAGTGATTTTGAGGAGGACACAGGATTGGGGGAGGAGAATACTTGATACTTGGGTACTTGGGGAAGGATGGACACTAAGGAAGAGCAGCGAAGGGGAAAGAAAATAACACAGATAAGATAAGGAGATAGAAAGTAAAAGTTGGTGGGTGAAAGGGCAGAATCTGACCAAAGGAGGAATTACAGCAAAATGATTGATGAAAAGAGAGGGACGAACAAGGAGACAAGCAAAAAAGCAGAAACAGGACTCAAAAGGAAATCAGGGATGAGCGGCCAAGAAGGAAGGACGCAGCCTGAGAGGGAATTGACTTCAAAGCAGGTCACTTGTGGGGTTTAATGATGGGTTCCTGACATGAAGGGTCAGAGCCCATTAATCTTCTATCTGGAGGTGAAGGTTCAAGAGCCAAATACATGTCAAAGCGCATACACATGACTTTCAGGCTCATTATATCTACACCACAGATAAATGCTGGAACAGGGAACATTCGAAAGGCCTTAACTCCCTTTCTGATGAATTGTCAGGATGCTCATCAGAATCAAACCAAGTAAACAACACAAAAAAGATACACTCAGGTCTAAACATCACTGATCAAGCAGAAGGAAGGTAAACAATTGTCCGGATGGGCCCCAAACAAAAAGGGAACCTAAACCAAGGCAGCTTATTTTATCTGGCATTCCTTGGGGCTTCTGCTTTGTTGGTAAAGATTAGAACTGAGGAATGCAAACCCATGCTGATCTTAAACATCCCCTGCAGACTAGCACAGCCTCTGAGAGCTGGGGGCGGGGGAGATCCCAAACTCTTCCGACCATGCAACTGCTTACCCTCCTCTATTCGTTCCGAATCTTTGAGAGGAATCAGTGTCCAGTTGGGAGGACATTGCATGGGACTATGCCGGACTCAGAAGTTTTCAAAACACGTTGCCTCGGTATTTCTTTGTAATGACTACAGAAATGCTTTTCCCCGACCCCGCAAGAGCTTTCCTAATCTCTACATTCTATGCGAGTTCTAGGTCTGAGAAAGACCAGTACGAGGTCCAGGAATAGAACTGGAAGCATGGTTTGCAAACGTGCCAGAGCTCCCAGAGTTCTGTGCTCCGAGAGCTCTGCCATATTCCCACATAAATCAGCAGGCTGTCTGCCCCATGAGGACAGTCTGGTGCATCTAGCTCAGCTCTGTTGTAAAGAGAGGGGTCAGCTGATACACAAAGGTGAGAATTTATGGCAAACGGGCTGGCCTAGAGCAGCAGAAGAAGGATTATACCTGAGCATGAACCATAATAGATCCGTAGGGTTATGGGTTATGGTGGCAGTCCTTTGGCTTCCTTGGTTACACCCCTGGACAAATTTCCAGGATGCAGTCTGTCTCTTAGGACAAAACTGCCCAGATACTTAGTGTAGTGTTGAGAGCATGGGCCTGGGCGGTCCAAAATGCCCCAATTCAAACCCTGCTCAGCTTCTCATAACTCTGGATCTGAGGCGAATTAATTGCAATCTCTACCTCAGTTTCCTCATCTGTAAAATGCAGATAATAATAGTGACAGAGGACTGTAGTAAGGATTAAATGAGATAGTGCTTTGTGCTTTGTCTCAAGTGCTCAAGAAATATTCTTTGTGTTAAATTCTTGGAAAATTATCGTGATCCGTTGAAAGTTTGCAGGAATGTGGCTCTTTTGGTATCACATCATGAATAGGTGCCAGTTTAGTTCATGCATCTCATGTTCTATTAGAATCTAACAACCTTTAACTTGAACTCTAAGATGTTGCTACACAATTGCCTTGGAACGTTCTTTATATCTTCTGTTTGTTTGACTTTTAATCCTCACCTGAGGATATTTTTTCTATTAATTTCCAGAGAGAGTGAAAGGGAGGAAGGGGGGGGGGAAGAGAGAGAGAACATTGATGTGAGGGAGACACTTTGACTGGTTTCCTCCTGCACGTGCCCCACGCCCCCACCAGGTATGTGCCCTTGACAGGGAATTGAACCTGTGACCCTTCAGTCTGTGGGTTGATGCTCTAACCCAGCCGTGGGCAAACTACGGCCCGAGGGCCGGATCCGGCCCGTTTGAAATGAATAAAACTAAAAAAAAAAAAAACCGTACCCTTTTATGTAATGATGTTTACTTTGAATTTATATTAGTTCACACAAACACTCCATCCATGCTTTTGTTCCGGCCCTCCGGTCCAGTTTAAGAACCCATTGTGGACCTCGAGTCAAAAAGTTTGCCCACCCCTGCTCTAACCACTGAGCTAAACCTATCAGGACTGAAACGTTTTCTTAAAACATAACTGCCCTGCTGGGAGATTGTGGCCTCCTCAGGCAGAGGCCCTTCACACTGGTGCAAATTTTCCAGACCTGACCCGCTTCTGCTGCCCAGGAATAACACAATTCTACCAATGGATAGCTTTGAAGAGAGTGTTTGCTCCACTCTAGAATTGACCACAGGTGGGTTTTCACTAGCCAGCTCCTTTACATTTAAACCATGATTTCATTTAGAATATATGAAAGTCAGACAGCACAGTACCCAGAAGCACAGCTATTCTCCACGGGGAAGTATATACATTCTAATCTCCAGCCACTGTTATTAATTTCACTTACCCAGAGCCTTAATCACTCCCCAATGTCTAATTAAAGCACAGTGGAAACGACACTAATATCAACCCAGCAGCTTAGTTTAGTCTGTTCTGTGACAGGGCATCTCCACGCTGGCCATCCACTTCACAACATATCTCTCTTAGGCAAAGCAAATGAGATGAGACAGGGTGGATAATTACATAATCACATCCACATTACTGAAGAAAAGCAATTAAAATTATATTAGCTATCATTTATCATCTCCGATGCGACTTCATGCCTGTTATAGCTCTCATTTACTCTTTTCAATGATCCTGACTTGGAGATTATTGCTTCTATATTTTTTATGGATAAACTGAGTCCCAGGATGGTTATGCAATTTGCTCAGGGTCGTCGAGGTTTTAGGTGGAAGAACAGGATTTCAAACCTTCCTAACGCTATTTCTCAAAACCCATTTTTTAAAGGAGGGAGGTAAAGTCAACCTCCTATCCAGAGGAAAAAGTTGTTTTTCAGGATACTAAGTACCCATGCTCTTCTAGCATGGGTAATATAGTTATTCACCATAAAAGATATCATGATTCAGATCAGAAAACTTTCAAAGTCAACATTCTTATTACCTGTCACACTGGCTTGATACCATATTACAGGGCTGAGTATCTTTCAGTTCTCACTAAATGTCATATAAGAACTCTTACCCTCAAGGAGATAAGGCATATGAACAGAATTAGCTCTACACAAGGAAAGCAGAGAAGCTGTGGGATTGGAGTTGACACACTCAAAGGAGCCAGCTCATAAATCCTGGGAGAATCCCAACACCCTTTTCTCTATCAGAGACTTTGTCGTGTGGGCCAGAAGCCCTGCCTCTCGTGCTGGCCCCTTACCCTCCCTTGTTCAGGCTGTGGGGACCACAAGAGATGGCGCCATCCCAACCGCATGTCCTGCTGTCTCCACTTGTCCCAGAAGGAGTTACAGAATTGAGTGGTGTTAGAACCCAGTTCTCGGAGAAACCCAGGGTTTGGTCCTACAGTTCTCACTGGTCAAGGAGACTGCCAACACCTATTGTCTCAAGGAGCTCCTGGTTCGGGAGTAACCCGAAACAGGGACTCAGTATCAGAACTTTTAAGAATATGATACTAAAATCACAAGAATAATTTTTCTTGACTTTTTTTGGAGACATTCAACCAAGTAACAAGAAGGTTCTCTTTTTTGGTATGGTTCGCACATTTTCTGTCAGCAGCCTGTATACACAGAAGGCTAACTCACCTTTTAAAATTGTTTTTATTTCTACGTTTGGCAAAAATGGTGTGATTTTGTTATACACATAGGAATCAGATGTTTCTTCCTGTCTTGGGAGGAAATTCCAGAGACCTATAGCTTCAATGTACTGCAAGTTAAAACTAAGGTAGAGTAAGTGCAAAGATAATGTACACACCCCAAAAGCAGGGCTTTAAAGCCCTTTTACTGTATTAACATGCTGGATTGTTGTTGCCTCAAGCATTTCCTCACAATGGCTTGGAAATTGGCACACTTTACCACTTTTCAAGGTGTAGCCCTGATTCTCTAAGTCTGTCAATCAAAACTGAAACTGAAGGAAAGGATTCAAGGCAACCTGTTTATTGTCGAGAAATTATGTTGTACGTACATCACTCACAATTCAGTAGGAACTCAACCCATGCTTGTTGAGTCTTGTTTCTGTGAAAGACATTTACCTGACAGCAGATGGCTGTTGTAACGTTTCAGGGAGATCTACAGGAAAAATCTGTAATTTTTTTTTTTTAAGGAATTTATAGGTTTTTCCTTTATGGCAGCGGTTCTCAACCTGTGGGTCGCGACCCCTTTGGCGGTTAAACGACCCTTTCACAGGGGTCGCCTAAGACCATCCTGCATATCAGATATTTACATTACGATTCATAACAGTAGCAACATTACAGTTATGAAGTAGCAACGAAAATAGTTTTATGGTTGGGTCACAACGTGAGGAACTGTATTTAAAGGGCCAGAAGGTTGAGAACCACTGCTTTATGGCTACCATGAAACTTGTAACTGATCATGTAATTATCCTGAATGGACTTCTGAGAACCTGAGAATTGAGTGTGATCAACTTTAAACAGCACGGGACTTTCTGCTTATATGATCCTGTAGCTTCATTTTATTATCCAGTCCTGATTTTTCCCCCTTTGCCTTAATTGCTTCATTCAATCTTGTGCTATGCTATAATATGTCTAATATGCACAGAAATATACATACTGTATAATAATATGTATTTTTATCAGCCACCAGAAATCCTTTTAATTAGGACATTTTTAAACAAGCAATAGCAAAATGATTTGTGCCCCTAATTAGTGGTGTGTGTTTTTCTCTCTAGAGTAACTTATTTTTTTTATTGATCTCTCTTTTGTAATACTATGTTAATTGTCTCCAAATGAGATGCTGGGGTCTCTTAAAAATGAGTGGGCAAAATGGGTGAAGATGAATGATACAAAGATATAAATGTCCAGTTATAAAATAAATAAATCAAGGGAATGTAATATACAAATAGTGACTATAGTTAATATCATCTATTGGAAAATTGCTAAGTAAATCTTTAAATTTGTCATCACAAGAAAAAAGTTGCAACTTTGTGTGATGGTGGATGTTAACTGGACTTATTGTGGTGATCACTTCGCAACATATACGAAATCAACTCATTATGCTGTACACCTGAAACTAATATGTCATATGTCAATCTGGCCTCAATTGAAAAATAAATAAAAGTTAAAAAAAATGAGTGGAAGAGGCCACTGGTTTTATTTAGAAGGACACTCTCTGCTCGATGGCCCCAGCTTTTCTTTTCTTTTTTCCTTTCACGTTGGCTTTGTATGCTGGCCTCTGTATTCTGCAGCCCATCTCCTCATCCCCACCCCACTGCCCACAGACAACACTCCGTGGTCCTTAACAATACCCGGGCCACCAGGGAGTCCAGCACATGGCACGGTCCATGCCCGAAAGCCCTGGACATGGTAAATTGTATAACTACCCACTCTCTGGTTTGTTTCAGGGGAGCTGACAGGTCTGTGTGGAAAACCTCGCAGAGTGGTATGCTGAAAAGAAATAATCACACAGAGCCTCCCCTGGGGAGCACTGAGGTCCACATCATTAATCTTTGTAACACTCTGATGGGAGAGGCAGGAGGCGAGTCCGCTCATCCGGTGTTTCAGAGAGGGGGACGTCGAGGATCCTCATGACTTTGATTAAATTTTGTTTTAAATCCTAGCTCTAGAAATCATCTCTGTCTTTCTGTCTATATCCCTCAGAGACCTAGTCTTTCCCCCTGATAATCAACATCCCCTAAGGCAGCAGAGGAAGGTTGCCCAGACCTGCCTAATGGTCACAGTCCCAGACCCCTGGCAGCTAAAGATAAACTTCTTGATGTAAGTTGTGTTTCAGCTCCTGAGCCCTAAGATGAAACAACCCCCTGGCTACTTGTTTAAGAAACCAGACAGAGAGACACTGGAGAGGACCTCAGAGCTGTTCTCAAGACCTGAAGAAATAATTCACCACCCTTACCTCACCTCTGACCAATCAGCTCCCAGCAAGACCCAAACCCCTCACGACTTTGCCCTGTATAATCTGTAACCTACATGCCATCGGGGAGTTTGGGCTTCGAGCATTAGCTTCCCGTTCTCCTGGGTGGCACCATTCATTACAAAACAGACAATATTTCTCCACTGCAGTTCTCAGGTGTCGAGTTTTGGGCTCTGCTGGTGCCAGGAGGATGAACTTTCTGTTTTGTAACAAGGAAATGGGGAGGGAGAAAGTCAGGGTGTCAGGAGAGCAAACCTAAGACTCTGGAGGTCCCTATTACACTCAGCCTCATTCTGACATGTCCCATGCAGGCTGCAGCCTGAGCAGATGCAGGCTTTGTCTTTTACAGGAGTGTTTACCTCCTCAGGGGACTGTTATCCATACATGGCCAGTCACATCTCCTTCTGCTTGGCTCTGCTCTCTAGCCAGCCCCTTAAGTCCCATGCTGAATGTCACACTGTCAGTAGCTGCCAATTCATTTAAGTTCCAGGCTTCCAGGCAAAGGTTTTCAAGAGGTCCCTGCTGCAGCTCACCTCGTTCATAAATGCTCCGACCACCCTTGGGATTGCCTCCCCTGGCAAACCCAGGCTGTTAGCTTGGCCTGGGCACCTTCTCTGACACCTCATTCTTATCTATGCTCAGTGTAAGGGGCTGAAAATAAGGAGGCAGCAAAGTTGGCTTGGCCCCGATCTTCTGCCACACAACTGTGTATATGGACAGTTTTGCTTTTATCAACTACAGCCTGAGTTACTTTCTCTGCAAGGCAGTGTGTCCCCATGTGTGGCTTACTAACTATTTAATGAAGCTGATAGCTAATCCCCTACATGGGTCTCTATTATCTGCAGAATTAGCATCCACAGTGCAGCAGTAGAAAAACAAAAGGAGTAAAGATGGGGGGAAAGATAGCAAGATATTAAAATAGAGTAATTGGTAAGCAAATAAAATCACAACCTGCTAGAAAATGGCCTCTTCCCTGCAAGATGAAGATTAAACACTTTTGTGGGTCAATCTGGAAGTGATACACTCTTTATAAATTCTAGGGTGGGTTTATTTTTCATATGCTTGTCTCTTTAGGAACCCAAACAACAGTTGTGAAATAAACTCTTATATAGCCAGAAAGGGAAAGCTTAAAAGTTAAAACTGAAATTTCTGTGCAATGATTTATGTAAAAAACAACAACAATAGTTAGTGTCTACTGAGCACTCAATATATCCCTGGCACTATAAAAAACGCTTTATAGGCATGACCTCATTTAATACTCACAGATATTTATGAGGGAGGTTTCCCCATTTCACAAATGAGAAAACTGAGTTTCAGAAAAGTTAAAGGTAACGTGCCCAAGTCCACACACCTAGGAAGCTCACAGCCTGGGTTTGAATCTAAGGTGTGTTGTTGTTTTTTTCCTGACTACGTAACAGCCACTCTCAGGTTTTGCAAACATCTGAAGTACCCTCTGAATCACTATGTGAAAATACACTTATTTTGTGTAGTGCTGTATTTAAATATTTGTGTGGTTTATGGTCTCCCATGTCTAGGTAAGATTTGCAGGGGGTGAAAAACACCTCACTGAACCAACAAGTCAGACTCATAGCTTCAAGGACTATTGTGAGTGTCAAATAAAATCATAAATGTGGAAAATCCTTTGGAAAATATAGAAGCATTCTGCAGAGGAATGAGGATGTCATTGCTGTTAAAAATGTCGAGGTGTATGTGACAGGCACGGTAATTCTCAGTTGATCAGACTATTTTGAATCAGAACACCTGCCTACCTAACCAGTTAGCACCCCCATAACTTGTGACAAGCTACCTCCCACCTCATGGTCCTGGGGCTGGAGTTAGACATTACAACCTGGCGCTCTTCCTACCATCTCTGGGCCAGACCACTTGCTTGGCACTTCGGGGCACGTTTATATCGTAAGCTTCTCGTTATCAGAAGAGAACTCCTAACGTGCAATAAAGTGTTAAGATGCAGACATATACGAATTACAGCCGAGCCCCCACCACATGCGCTGATGGACGCCCCCAGCCTGGTTTTCAGGCTACCCATACAGCGCTGTGTTAACTGGATGGGGTTGGGGGTGGACCTTCAGCCTCTCACCTGATCTTCCAGGAGTTTCCAGCTCTCACGTGTGACATATAAACAGCATTCAAGCGGCTCAGGGTAAGAGGATTTAGAACCCCTGGAAAGAGCCGCTGAGAGCTCATTACTGAATGGAGCGGCCCTGCTAACGAATGAAGCGAAGCGAGCCGGGAACTTTCTCCTGGGATTCTAACGGGGGCAGACTAGCGATCGGGCGTGAGAGGCAGTTTGGAAAAGCAGTATTAGTCTCCCCACTACCTCCTTCCTCCGTTCAGGGAGAAGGCGGCGGGAAAGCCCAGGGCAGGCGCTCCAGGAGGGAAAGCCAACGTCCTGGTCCTGGTCATTAGAAGCCAACTGACGACAGGAAGGAAGCGTGTTAACCCCTCGGCCCCCCTTCTCCCTGGGGGAGAAGCGGCTCCTCCTCCTCTTGGTCGGGCGACCCTGGTGTAAGATGCGAGCAGCCGTCCGCTTTCCGCACCCTGCCCTCCGCTCAGCCCAGGACGGAGGCAGGAGGGAGCGCGCAGCGCAAGGCTGAGTCCAGCGAGTCTGGTGACAGCGTGACCATCCCGCCCGCGACGTGGACCCCGTCACCCTCCAGGTCGTTCACCAGCCGGTCTACGGAATTTGCACTCTGCACCCCAACTCCTAGCCTGGTCCCCCAGCAGCCCAGCCCCTGTGCCTTCGCAGGTGGCGCAAACGCCCCTGCCCCCCGGCGCCCCCTGCCGGGGAGAG
>NW_005370700.1:2715697-2716051 GCF_000412655.1 Myotis brandtii
TGGCTCCGCTGCTGCTGCTCCTGGCGCTGGGACACACGTGGAGCTACCGCGAGGAGCCTGAGAACAGCGACAGGTAAGCGCTGCCGGCCCCTGAATGGTGCACGCCAGGCGCTCGGGGTGCAGGGACCCGCACCCTCGCCACCCATCAGTCACGGGCTGGGCGCTCAACTGTCCTGGGCGACACTCAACTCTGCCCGGGGGTGACAGTCTCCGCGCCATCAGCCTGGGCTTCCCCCATCTGTGATACCTCTGCCCCCCACTCCTGCCGCTCTCCTGCGATCCGCTTCTTCAGCTCCAGTGCCCCTGGGACTGGGTTCGCTCGGTGCCACCCTCTCCGGAGGCCGCTGGGCGTCC
>NW_005370700.1:2716172-2740860 GCF_000412655.1 Myotis brandtii
CGCGCACTGGCCTGCGCTCTCACGTGGGGAGTCAACGACTTTGCCTCTCTAACTTTTTCGTAGAGAAGTCTGCTCAGAAAACAAAATCGCCACGACCAAATACCCGTGTCTGAAGGCCTCGGGCGAGCTCACCACGTGTTTCAGGTAAGCCTCAGGCTGTGTCGTGTCGCCGCTGGGCACCCAGGCTAGTGGGAAGGCGGCGCCGCCAAGGAGGGGGATGGAGGTGCTTTCGGGCACGGGGTGCTGGGATGCGCTGGGTGACTTCTCCGTGGTGCGCACCTTTCTCTGTGTTTTCTGGGCCAGGGCAGCAACAGGCACCCGAGAGTCTGCACCTAGAGTCTGTGCCCTAAGGGCCAGAGGCTGTTTGCTGGTCTCGGGAACTTTTGCGTGGCGGAGGTTGGAGGGGAAGAGGTGGAAAGTTTTTAAGGAAAGTGGATCGGATTGTGGTTGTAAACAGCGAGGCAGAGACGAATGACTGCTTTTATATCTTGTTTTGAAAACACAACATCAACAAGTAAATACTTGGCCTTGGGCTGTCCTGTGACCTTCTGCCAGGACAGAGTGTAACACTGTCAGGGCCTCTGTGGGCAAAGGGGTGGGGAGATGGTTGTGTTGATTGAAAACAAAAACAAAATGTCAAGATTGTTGAGCCATCAAGAAGAGGAACAGTCTTTTTCCTAAAACGTGGCCCACAGAGCACCTGTGTGCTTGTTAAAGCTAAGCCTGGATGGAGCTAGGGAATCTATAGTTTGGAAAATGCTCCCCAGTTGTTTTTTTCTCAACAAAAGGAAGGGGAGGCACTGTTCTCTGCTTGCAGCTTTTTGGAGGTGAGGGTTGATGTGGTTTTCATCATGTGTTCTTGGCTTCTATTCATTCCAGTGCTCTCACTGGACGGAGGAGGCGTGCACCCATAAGCGTGTCTTAGTTGCCTGCTTTCTAAAGGTGCTGTGGGAGATACTGTGATCCCCATACACACCGGACTCATCTCCGTCTTTGGGATCCATACACTGTTTGGGGTGCCAGGATAAATATTGGGCAGTGCTAGGTAACACTGCAACCCCCAGAGATGAACTTGAAAGAAAAGGAAATTTTACTATTTATAATGTCATAGTGGATGAATCAACCATGATTGTTTTCAGCTTGCAGGAACATGTTATTTCATGGGCTCAGAGGTTCTGGTGTAAGTGGTTTCAGGGCTGGTCAGTTTAGTGGTACAAAAGCGCATCAGTTACGCCAGGTGCCATGCTTTAAAATCTGTCCTTGGCGGTGGAATGATGATGGGCTTTTAGGCGAATCAATAGTCACTCCTTGGGAAGGGCCGCCTTCTCCAGACATAGTGTGTGAGTGTGTGTGTGTGTGTGTGTGTGTGACCACTGAACAAAATACGTGAGGGTTAGTGGGACATGGTATGTGTGTGTGACCACTGAACAAAATACGTGAGGGTTAGAGAAGGAGGAAGAAGTGTGTTTAGTTGGCAGGTAAAGACTGGAAGAGGTTAACTGGGTAAGCAAGGTCACCCAACTGGTGAAATGACTTGGTGGCACTGGCACCAGAATTGCTTGCCTGGTTCTAGCCCTGTGTTTCATCCACATGACCACAATATTTCTTCGGACGCATTGTTTTCCTATCACCACAGTAGAAAGCCTCTAATTTAACATGGAAAGTGTCCCTGAGGTGGTTTGCTCATTTGTTCAGAGCCTGAAGGTCTGCCTGCGCATAAATCAGCGAGTTACAGAATGCATGTCCAATTTGCAGGAGCCACGGGTGCCTGATGAGTGTCCTAAGGTTAGGACAAGTCCATTTGTTAGGACTGTTACTGTCATTTTTTTTCCCCTTCAGATGTTTGAAACAGCAGGGTTTCTTTCACACCTAGACTCTCGGCAAGAAACACTAGCAGCGTCTCGATGTGTTTCCACTAAGAGGAATGGGAGAGGATGTTTCCAGCTGGAGAAAATGCCCCGTGAATATTCAGTTATTTGGGTTTAAGTTACTTTATGGGAGTGGAGAATTCTAGGTGTACTCCATTGCTTTAACACTACTTCCATAATTTAGTGCTTTTTTCCCTTTGTATTCTCATTCCTTTATTTTCTATTTTAGATCCCCCCCCCCAAATTGAGATATAAGTGACATTGAGCACACAAATCTAAACTCTGCAGTTCCATATGTGTACACCCATGCAACCTCCACTCGGGGACAATACAGGGCAGTTCCAGTGGTTTAGAAGCTGTCTCAGGTCATCCAATCAGTACATCCCACCAAAAGTTAGTAATTTTGTAAAGATAGTGTCTTGGCAGTTGCTGCCCCATTTTGTTTTTGAACCCTGAGAATGGAGGAATACTATGGACGCCTTGGTTTGTGAATTGTGGTTGTCCTGGCTCTTGCTAATTCGACTGTGGTCTGGACACCAGCCACGTGGGGATCATCTGGAAGCCTGTTAGAGTCCTGGACCTCTGGAACCAGAACCTGCAGGTTAATGAGATGTGATTAAAGCTGGGAAAGCTTCAGCTGTAGAAGGCAGGCTCCTCAACCCGGGTCAGGGTTGGGGTGGGGGGGCGCTCTGCAGATGGACCGCATTCACCTTAAACCAGACGGAGAACCAGCCTTCCAGGAAACCAACTCTTCAGCTCTTAGGCGACCCCCAATTAAGCTGTAAGTACCGCAGCAACGCTACTGCTCTGGGAACTCTATCTGATTACGTAGGCCCACTCTTTACTAGCTGCCTTTTGGTGAACAGCTTTAGCACAGAGAAAGAACTTCTTGAACTTGTTGAAAATGACTTAAGAAATTATTATTATTGATATGGAGATGGGTTTAATACTAAAATGAGTATGGTAGATGCAATAAATCTGATCTCCTACCTAAAAAGATAGGGAGATGAAAAAATGAGAATAATCTTTATTCTGCCCCTCCCCCACCCCGTACATTTCTACGTGGCTTCACGTAAGCAGCATCTCTCCATTTTAGCCTTTTGCAATATGTTAAATAATGACAATTTGAGGATTGACTATGTATTCAGCACTGTTCTATGCACTTTGCATACATAAAGTCTTATCCTCAAAGCCACACTGTAGCATTTGTATTCTCAGTTTTGCAGAGGAGGGAACCCAGACTCAAAGGGATTAAGTAAACTTGCCCAGAGTCACAATTAATACATGTGAGAGCCAAGATTCAAACCCAAGTTTGTCTGACTTCAAAGTCTGGGTCCTTTTATCTTCCCAGAGGTGTCTACAGATGAGGCCGAACTTTCCAGATCCTGGGATCTAAGTAAGGAAGAAGACTAAATTCAAGTGACTATAAATTCAAAAGAAAGTTTAATAGAAACCCAGGTCATGGTGCGAACCCATTTAGATGGGTCCCAACATTCACCATGACCATAGTGGTTTATGCCCTTGAGATCTGTCTTAAACAATTAACTCTGTATTATCATATTATACACAAAATTGGTTCATACATGTATAGCTTTCCTTCCTTGTAGGATTTTACCTTAATCATAGGGTCTGTCTCTAGAGATTCTCTAGGGCAGTGGTCGGCAAACTGCAGCTCTCGAGCGACATGCGGCTCTTTGGCCCCTTGAGTGTGGCCACGAAGTTTCAATCACACTGTATGTGCACACCCGCACGTGGTATTTTGTGGAAGAGTCACACTCAAGGGGCCGCAGTTTGCTGACCACTGCTCTAGGGCAGTATACATTGTGCCAATACCCAAAATGTACTACGCACTGTTGAATGAATGCCAATGACACCTTAACAAGAGTCCATATTTACTTAACATTATCATCTGACATAGGGCATACTCTTTCCCAGCTAAGATGTCAGAGTTGGTGTGGGATGTAGCTGAGTTTATTAGAGCCAAATGAAGCATATAAAGCTATCATGGCCTTACTCCTCCTGTGACTATTAAAGCTTTTCCCACAAGCTGACTTTCCCTTAACCGCCCCCCCCACCCCCCAAACCATGTAGCTTGAATGAAAGTTTTGTGTTTATTTTCACCTTCCTTTATGGGTCTCATATCAATAAAAGGAAATGTTAAAGGCTTTTTAAAAATAAGACAAAAGGAATACATATGTTATGTGTATGAATTGTCAGTAAAATCCAGTTTTTACTGAGTGAGGCTGTGTCTAATAAACATCCTAGTTAAATTTTTTGGTCTATTACAGATTTATTGAACATCTATTATGAGCTTAAAATAGTCCTAGAGCCCTAGCTGGTTTGGCTCAGTGGATAGAATGTCAGCCTGCAGACTCAAGGGTCCTGGATTCAGTTCCTATCAAGGGCATATGCAATGGGTGGCAGGCTCAATCCCCAGTGGGGGATGTGCAGGAGGCAGCCGATCAATGATTCTCTCTCATCATTGATGTTTCTATCTCTCTCCCTCTCTCTCTGAAATCAATAAAAATATATTTTAAAAAATAGTCCTAGAAAATGAGCACAGAAGAATAAGCTACAGTTACTGGTTGCAGTTTACAGACTTGATTTTCAGACAAGGCCTTTGAAACTGTAACCAACACACATGGTACATGATTGAGTTCAAAGTCATGTAGTTTACACTATACTATCAATGATCAGGGAGAGATTCAAGCAGCTGGGAACGAGTTTATGGGGAAGAGAGCATAGCTTTGTTTTTCAGCATGGCTGTTTAACACAGTGTGCTCGGTGTTTGTCTAAGTTGCATTAGCTATGATTTTCAGCATCGGGGTTCATGGACCTCCAAGTGGAGGCCCCCAGCTGCCCCTCAGCTGTATTTGTTCAGGCAGTGGTGTCTTACTAGGCACTGCTCTTGCTCAGGGTCATGTTCCCATAGGAAGTAATGACATGGGGAGGCAAACCTCCCACTTCTCTTTGAGATAATACAACAGCGTTGCCAAATCCTATTAAAACTTGGACGTTAATGTGATATTTCTGCAAATGTGTTTACTTGGAATTTGGAGAACAAGAAGGTCGCTTAATTAGAGCAGCATCACCAGATGAGAGCACCGGACTGTAGCTAAGGCTACACTGCGGGAAGGCCTGGAGAATGCACTATCTGGTAGGTCACCGGGTTCCTACAGAAGACTTCGGTAATGTCAAACATGCATAATAGTAGAAACTCAGCCAGGGTTTGAATTCCAGCTCTACCATTTGTGTTGTGACCTTAAACAGTTTCTTAATCTCTGTGCTTTAATTTTCTCCTTTGTAAAGTGAGGATCACATTAGTACTAGAGTTATAAGGTTGCCATGAAGATGAAATGAGTTAACATGTGTAGGAAGTGCTCAACAACGATTACCTCTCGTGACCGCTACTGTGTCTCCCTATGTCTGGTGTAGTGAGTGCATGTAGTAGATGCTCCGTGGACATTTGTTAAGTTTTATTTGTGAGTTTGGGGCTTACTAGTAGACATTTTTGAAAGTGCAAATTCAGATGACAGCCAGAAACACTGAGAGTGTTTATGTACCAGTCACACATCAATTGTTTCTAGATGCCATTCCAAATGTGGCATCACATTTGGGAAAGTTACAAAAGAACTTATCTTTGCTTCCTGCCTTCTACCTGACTACTCAAGGTGCCCAACTTGTGTGACCATAGTATCAGGTAGAGGCCCAGTTACCCCATTTTAGAGGATCTTAGCGGTGAATCCCTTGCATAGGGTCATGAAGGAGTCTTGTTGGCAGAGAGAAGACTAGAAATCAGATCATTCAGTCCTCAGCGCAGTTCTGGTCTCTCTTTCTGCTGCCTCCCTGTCTTGTGGCCCACATACTAGTAGCTCAGGACAGGCACCGAGGGCAGCTCTGTGAATAGTTGGCTTATTTTAGGGCATGCGATCCCGCTTTAAAAAAGCATTTATATCTTAACCGTTGACACCCTAATGTTAAGGAGAAAGTGGTAACGGATGTTGGGAAGAACAGAGCAGGGGACAGGTGAAGGTGGCTTTATGCAAAACTGCCTAAATCGCAGGCATGCTGAAGGCAGCCTGTTTCCCTGTGCTGGTCCTGTCTCCCATTGGGCAGTCGGCCCTCAGAGGGCTTGAATCAACTGTCCCCTCATCCACAGCTGTATCCCTGGAGGTTAGCCCTATGCCTGGACAGTCCTGCATACACATTATCAAATGACCAAGAGAATGAATATGTGAACATTACAAGTAAATAGTGATGAGATTTGACTTAAATCTTTCAGGCCTTTCAGCAACCCGATTACCTGCACCTCCGTGAGATGCTGCCACAGTTTGCATTGGTTCCCAGTTTGACTGGCTTAATTTTAACTGCTGATGTAGTTAGTACAGGGCTGATTCTGGCAGCTCTGGCTAACTCCATGAGCTTGCTATTTTAAATAACGCCTGAAGAGGACCTGGGTATTCCTGCTCACGTGACAATTGCCCTATAGACACTGGCTTTGATGGGGAGGATGATAGTTTCAAAGGGAAGCCCGCTTCCTCCCACACTCTCTTATTTTTTAAGCTGAAGAACAGGTGTTAGAGGAGGGAAGGTAGCGGGCATCGGCCAAGGCAGCCTCTGTATCACTTTTCACTCATTCTTGGAGACACAATACAAAGTGTTAGGAAACAGCTAACAATTGAACTCGCCACCAAAGGCTGTGCTTTCACTGGTGTGTTCTTTGAGTCCGGGTCCAGTTGCTACTCTCATTGTCCCTGAAGTAGTTGATGCCTGACTTCCTACATTAATTCACTTCATCTTTTCTAAGTGAAGCTGGGGTGGGTGCACCCGGAAAAAGCAAATGTGCTCTTCCTTTGTTCTAGAATACTCTATCTTCTTAGGAGAAAGCTTGCATTTCAATCAGTAGTTTCCGTGTCAGTGGGTTCAGCTTCCGAAAGCCCCTACCCCGCTGCTCAGCAGGACTCTTCACTTTTGTGCGTTAGAGGGTCTGCCTGCTCGGGCAGTTGCAGAATATCAGGAGAACAAAGGTCTCTAGTCTGTTCAATTTATTGCTTTTATTTGGGGGATGAAAAAGTAAACAGCTATAACATCTGCAGCTTCTTTTTTTGCCAAGCTAGGCTCTTCCTTTTCTATGAAGCCATTTACCACTCTTCAAGTTTTACCAACAGTTTTTTGTTTGTTTTTTTTAATATATTTTATTGATTTTTTACAGAGAGGAAGGGAGAGAGATAGAGAGTTAGAAACATCGATGAGAGAGAAACATCGATCAGCTGCCTCCTGCACATCTCCTACTGGGGATGTGCCCGCAACCCAGGTACATGCCCTTGACCGGAATCGAACCTGGGACCTTTCAGTCCGCAGGCCGACGCTCTATCCACTGAGCCAAACCGGTTTCGGCCCAACAGTTTTCATTCATTTATTCAACAAATACCTGTGAGCTTGCTTTGTGTGCCAAGCACAGTTTCTAGGCACTTGGAATACATCTGTGAATAGAGTAGATACAAAACAAACTTCTGCTATTATGGAATTTATGGATTTTAGTTCACCTTATCTTTCAGTAAAGGAATGTTGAGCCAACAATGACCTTTGGGACATTTTAAAGAGAGCTGTTTTTGGCACACATCTGATTAATATCACATTTTGGGGGTTAGGGACTTGAAATTTCCTGTGGCCCAGCTGTATCCTTTCAGCAAAAGAACCACCACAGGTCCAAACGGGCACGAAAACATGAGGTTGGTGGGAATCGAAGATTTTTCTGCAGAGGTGCTAGCAAGAAATTACCACGTGCCACAAGTTTCTCCTAAGCATGATTGGAATGTGAAAGCATTACCGGGAGGTGGCAAATTCTCTGGTCATGTGCCCTGACAGGTGGCCAGTGGCATCAGAATTGGCCCATTAGGGACAGATACCTTGGCCAGTTCACCTTGTATTTCCCAACAGTAACTTTAAGCAGAGTGCATCCACCTCCAACATTCCCTGATTCTCCTAATGATCTATTATAGATCTATTCTCATAAATGTATTAGGACCTTCTGGACAATTTCTGGACCTGAAACACCTGTAGGGGGTGGAGTGGTGTTATAATGTCTACGTGATAATCCCCATTGAGCAAAGGAGTGCTTTGTCTTCTTTCCAGCTTCAAGGTGTGATCCGTGCAAGTCAGTAGCAGGTGTAAGAGAGCTTGTCTGGGTCTATACGTTGCCTCCTTGTTCAGTGGGATAGAAAACTAAAACATCTTTTCATGCCCTTTATGATCTCAGAAACTTGATCTCCATCTATTCTCAGCCTTCATATCCCTTCTTACCCTTTCCCCCTTGGCCCCTTCTGTGGGGTGTTTTCTGTTTACTCCTACCAGGGTGAAGCCCCCCATCTTTAGTTCTTTGGGAATGGCAGGGGCAAATGTCAGCCTGAACTGGCGGGAAGCCAGGAGGGCCCTCTGCACACAGACCTGGCCCTGAGAGTTTGGTGTAGAGAATAGGAATTGGCAAAGTAGAGCCCATGGCATGTTTTTATACAACCCATGATCTATGGATGCTTTTTACATTTTTCAAGGACTGTAAAAGAAAAGTCTATGCAACTGAGACCTTATTTGGCCCCCAGAGCCTCAGCTATTTACTATCTGGCCTCTTGCCAACTTCTAAAGAACCAGCAGAATACAGAGACCAGGAGTGGGTTTCTCTGCCATACATAACCCTGTCCACAGGTCTGAGTCCTCAAAGAGGTGACTTTGGGGGCATTTAGTCAGCTTCATCGTTGGGTCCTTTGCCTGTGTATTGCTTCATTTTATTGTTATTAGACCTCCTGGTCTGAGTGAGCATCTTTGACCATGACTTGGTTTGCTGAATTACTTAATAGTTTTTGTTGAGCTGAAACTTTATTGAATCATCACCCCTCAGTGATATGCTAAATAAACATAACTTGCCAGAACATTAAGAAGCTGGGTTTTATTGCAGGTAGTTAAGTATTATCTCACTGCTGCTTTTCTGCATTCCCAAGATGAGCCTTCCTTGCTTGTTGAGCAATCCTGGGATGGCCTGGGCCGCCCTCCCACCTCCCCTAATGCCCCACTTAATTCCTGAATGTGCATATTGATCATCACATGCTTTGATGACTCAAAGCCACCCTGTAAAGCCATAAACTTCATGTACAGGGGAAAACTTTTCACATTCAGAAATTAAATGATAATATGTACAGTGGGGCCTTGACTTACGAGTGTCCCGACTAACGAGTTTTTTTTGAGATACGAGCTGTCTCTCGGCCAATTTTTTGCATTGCGTTGACAGAGTAATTTGTGTTAACGAGCTCCTTAACGAGCGGTCTCAGAACGAATTAAACTCGTAAGTCAAGGCCCCACTGTATTTTACTTGAAAAATGTCTAGAAAAAGTCATTTTCAATGAAAGGTATTCTAAATCAAAGTTACAATGTTATATTTTTCCTTATATGGCTAAAAAGTATCATACCATTGCACAACTGCACTATATACAAGACAGGGTGAGGCAAAAGTCAGTTTATAGTTGTGTTCGAAACAGTTTATTCTTGTATTATTAATAATTGTATTTTCCACATGAACAACTGTAAACCTGCTTTTACCCCACCCTGTACATCAGTAATTAAACTTTTTTTTTTACCAGTAATTAAACTTTTGAACTTAAACTCTGAACTGCCTTTTCACAATGCCAACTCTTCTTTTCTCCTAGGTGTTTTTAGAAATTTTTATTGAATTTATTGGGGTGACATTGGTTAATAAAATTATACAGGTTTCAAGTGTACAGTTCTATAACACATCAGCTGTATATTGAATTGTGTGTTTATCACATGATGCCAACTTTTCTGTCCCATGAAAGATGGAGGAGAGTCCTAAAGAGTGATGCCTTCTGACACCGAGAATGGGGAAAGGTGGAGAAGGAAAGAGACCTCTTTAAAAGAAATATTTTGAGGGGAGAGAAGCAAAGTTTGCCAGTGGTGTTTTGGAGAAAGGAAGAATCATGTTGGAATGCACTCCTTGACATACTAGGAAGATTAAGATGTTGTGGGGTATAGCAAAGAGGAAAAATGGGGGTGTGAAGGTTTGATAAGAGCATCCTGTGGGTATGAAGATGGGCAAAAAAAAAAAGTCGTGTGGGAGCTTGTGACCTTGATCACAGCCATTTTTACTGATTGGGCTAAATGCAGCTTAAAAGAAAGGCAGACTGAGCTTGTGAAGGTTGACAGACTTACAAACCCATTTTTAACATCTTGCGTGCATGCATTTGGCAGATCGTATTCTAGCTTCATACACGTTCTCACTCAGGGTCTCTGAGCAGGTGTGTGGCCAAGCCGGGGTTCTAGGCCAGACACTCTGACTCCAGAGCCTATATTCTTCTTAACCACTGGGCTCTCCTGAAAGGCCTGACAATTGCAGTTACCTTGCCAACCACAGATTTAAAAGAGGCAGTTAGAAGAGGAAGGGAGGGAAGGAAGGAGGGAGGGAGGGAGGGCGGGCTGCTAGAACTAGGGATGGCAATCCCACTGGTAATGACTGGTGAAAACGTAAGTCGGACAAGTCATCAAGAGTAGACACAAGACCGCCCCCCCCCCATATTAGTTTGCTCAGGCTGTCTAAACAAACTACCATGGACTTGGGGTTTAAACAACAGAAACTTATTTTCTCAGGTCTGGAGGCTAGAAGTCTGAGCTCAAGGTGTTGACAGGATTGATCATTAGGAGGCCTTTCTCCTCGGCTTATAGATGGCTGTCTTCTTCCTGTGTCTTCACATGTCTCTCCTCCATTCGTGTCTGTGTCCTAATTTCCTCTTATAAGGACACCACCTGTTGGGACTCATTGGATTAGGGGCCATTCTAATGACCTCATTTGAACTCAGTGACCACTTTAAAGCCCCTATCTCTAAATATGCTCACATTCTGAAGTACTGGAGTTAGGACTTCAACCTACGAATTTTGGGAGAAAAGTTCGGCCCATAACATACCCCCTAAAAAACACACCCCGCACACTGGGGCCATGTAATAAAGGGGGCATTTTTCACCGTAATCCCCATGGCATTGCTGTCCACCATGGTGCTCCAGAGCCAGCCAATGAAATTATAGAACCTTCAGCAATGAAGTGACCAAGGTGGATCACAAAGGGTGGGGAGTTCTGAGTTTCCGAAGCTGATCAGTTCTAAGTTCCTGGGTGCAATGAAGTGACCAAGGTGGATCACAAAGGGTGGGGAGTTCTGAGTTTCCGAAGCTGATCAGTTCTAAGTTCCTTGGTGCAAATTCCATCACTTTTCATTTCCTAATGCAGGCTCTCAGCTTGGTGTCTCTAGCTACTTAGTGACCTTAAATGCATTTTTATAAAATACTTTGCTTTGTTGCTGCACTGCATGAAACCTTCCAAGATGTAAACATGGCTCAGAATATTATAAATTAAAGCGTTTCAGTGTCAAGCTGTGTTTTTCTTTCCTTGCAAGCATCAAACACAAACACACTTTTTCCCACATAGTGTGATAGAAAATCTATGTGCTGGCCCGGCAGTCTCTCGAGTCTTCCCCTGTGCTAACTGAAAGAATTCTCAACCCCCAGTACACTCAAGGCTTTTTATAGGTTTGCATCAACTTGATGCAACGTGAGACAATGCTCTCTGCGGTTTGACTGTGTAGTCATCATCCCAACCCTATATTTACCATATGGCCTTAAGCCAGGCAGTCCTGAAGAAAGGTCTAATGTAGTGGCTAGTTACATTCATGGAATTTCGTCTTTTGAGTGCAATAACAGCAATTATGCTGATTAAATCATAGAAATTACTATAAATCCAGAAATAAAGGAACTGTAACTATATTTCAGGGATGGGTGCGCCCCTGACCTTTTTACTGAGGGATTTCTTTGAATTGGAGGCTGGCAAGATGTGAAGTGGTTCATAAGTGATCTTGGAGTTTGATAGCATATGAGTGTGGCACCCTATTTGAGAGGAAATAATAGGAATGGATATTTAAAATCTCCTTTTTAAAATCTATTGATTTTAGAGAGAGAGGGAGGGAGGAGGAGAGAGAGAGAGAGAGAGAGAGAGAGAGAAAATCAATCTGTTGTTCCACTTATTTATGCATTCATTGGTTGATTCTATATGTGCCCTGACAGGGGATTGAACCCGCAACCTTGGCAGATTGGGATGACACTCGAACCAACTGAGCCACCTGGCCAGAGCTGGTTATTTAAAATCTTAAGTGAAGGCATGAAAGAATCCCAACAATTTACTCGACACCTCTGTCATCCTCACTCTCTTCTTCAAGTCCTTTCCCAGAGACCTGTCATGTTTGGGAAGCACATTTTCCGATCGAGGCACACAGAGTGATCATCTGTGGAGGGCACGTGGAGGTCAATGACAGAGGACGCTCAGGCTGGAGATGCCTGGCCCAGGGAGCTCTGGCAGCCTAGCTGCCACCGTGCTGTCCTAGGGCGAGAGGAGGTTGGGGTCCTCACACACCTGGAGCCATTTCTGGGCAGTCAGGGCTGGGAGGGTGTGATGGGGAGGGGATGCCCCTTTTGGGAAGCTCCAATGTAGACCTGCCCTCCCTCCCCCGCACCTTACCTATCTAGTTCTGTTCAAGCTGCATCTCCAAGTTCAGCCTCTTCAGTTAATCCTTCCATTGCTGTTTCTTAAGATGCGTTTTTCGCATGCATTCTTTAAAATATGACTTGTATCATCTTTGGACGTGTATTTATCCGTTCACTTATCCACAGCTTGGCTCTGTTGGATTGCCCTGACACTGGTATGTGCTCGTTATGTGTACCTTTGATGTAATGCAGCTTTTGTTTTGTGAAGCCCAGGGTGCCTCTGGGACCGCATTGAACTCCCTAGGTCCTGACAGAGGAGGGTTTCATCCACTCTTTTTAGGACTTTACAACTGAGGGCTTGGCTTTCGATGGAAATTGCCTTGATGAGGAGGAAAACATGCTTTTTTATTTTTTAGGGAAGAATTTATAAAGGGTGGGGGTCATGCTTTGCAGTCCCTGCAGGGAAAGGGGCACAAGAAAGAGGAAATCTCCCTTTCTAAAACTTGACCTTTTTTTATGATGATGATGATAGCAATACTTGCTCTTCGCCCATTTTTCATCTAGCAATGCCTGGCTTAGAACTGCAGGTCCCCCCTAATCTCAGCCTCCAGGTTGACTGTCAAGGGACTGCATGCGATTTTGGTGACCTTTCCCTACCTGCAGTCATTGCTCACAGAAATGGGATTGTTCTGCAGTTGCTTTTTCACATAACAATGGGTAAGGGATGTTTACTCATCATTACATAGAGTGCCAATTCATTTTTACAGCACGGTATTCTTTTATAGCATATTTCATGTACGGATGCATCATAAATCATCTCTTCACTGGAGAGCTTTTTATAAGGCAATTATCAGCTGCTAATGGGGCCCTCCCTGATTTTGAGGGTTCAGGTTTAAACTTCAGATGCAGATTTCAAATATATCAAGCTTTAACTAAATGAATCAGAAAAAGAAAACAATCTAGTGTCACCAGGTAGCACATGGGTCTGGAAACTTCGAGATATGGCCTGTAGGGTCTAGCCCTGATACTGCCCCTCCTAGAAGGTATGGCTATGGATCCTCAAAGCCCTATGGTTTTCTTGGGGCAGGGCGGGGTGGGGGTGGGGCGGTCACTCTGATGGAGTTCCGTCTAGGATCGGCAATGTGAGCAGAGCAAATGGAAGCAGGGTTAGTTTACAGCCCAGAGGATTTGTTTGACAGAAGGAAGACCATCTTGACTGTGAAGACACTGTGGGATATTTGGACACTTATCTTCCTAATCTGCCCTAAAAACAGGACAGCCATTCGTGAGCTGTCAGCTGCATCTCTTCAGTGCCTTGGGTAGTTTTTCTTATCCCAATTATTTACTTAAAGAGGAAAATGTCTTTTTTACTTTCCAGATACATACTTTTGAAAGCCAGCTCCTCTTTTTTTTTTTTAAAAAAATAAGTTTGTTTTATAGACAAATCTCTCTTTTTAAATATTTTTATTGATTTCAGAGAGGAAGGGAGTGGGAGAGAGAGATAGAACCATCAATGATGAGAGAGAATCATTGATCGGCTGCCTCCTGCAGCCCTCTGCTGGGGAGGGAGCCCACAACCTGAGCATGTGCCCTGACCAGGAATTGAACTGCGACCTCCTGGTTCATAAGTTGACGCTGAACCACTGAGCCACACTGAGTGGGAGCCAGCTCCTCTCTCTGCTGCAAGAACATGCTGGGTGAGCATAGGAGCCATCATTTCATTCTGCCAAGGGTTAGGGACACCCCCCTCCCCATCCCCACCGGCTTGCTTTGCTCTCTGCTGCTTTCTTTCAAGGTGTGCTTCCCACAAAACAGGGCGAGGAGGGTGAGGTGTCGGTTTCCTCACCTAGGGAGGACCTATACTCCCATGGTGACCTCTCCCCTTCTAGAAAGGAGAAATTATTTCATTTGGGAAGACTCATGAAAAGACAGTGGGAAGAAAGGGTGATATCAGGTGAGAAGGCCTTTCTATAAAATTTCGCATCTTTTAGCCTAACAGGCTTAATATTTGTCTTATATTTACAAAAAACAGTTATTACAAACTTATGAGTCGTTGTGCGTATCCTTTTGAATTGATTTCTCCAAGGGCCCTTGTAAAGAGTTCATGTGCTGCAGCCCCACCGCCCTGTCGCCTTCTCACTGTCCTGGTTCTGGGTCCATACTTGGTTCTGTTTAGAGCCACCAAGGAGACGGTGAAGCAAGGCAGTCAGCTACATAACGGAGACACTAGCCTTTTCTTTTCTTTTTCTTCCAGCCATTTACCCACATACAAGGATGAGCTTCTCCTGCATTATCCAGATAATTGTCAGCTATTTGCCCCTCCCTTTCCGCATTTAGGCAGCCTCCCTGTAGCAGAAGGGTGTGCAGGTGAGTTTCGTATTTGAAGCCTGATTCTTTCACTTGCTCTGCCTGCATGCTAGCCTTCTTTGTCTGCATTTCAACATGTGTTCCCTTGGAAGGCGTTTAAATGAGGTTGGGGTTATAATTTAATGGATGGCAGTGAATCTTTACTGCGGCCTTTGTTTTTCAATGGATTTGACTTGCACCATAAATCACTTATAAAGAAAAAATGTACATGCCCTGGCCAGTTTGGCTCAGTGGATAGAGCCTAGGCCTGTGGACTGAAGGGTCCTGGGGTTGATTCCAGTCAAGGGCACGTACCTCAGTTGTAGGCTCCTCCCTGGCCCGGGCCCTGGTCGGGGCACATGCAGGAGGCAACCAATCGATGTGTTTCTCTCACACTGATCTTTCTCTCTGTCTTTCCCTCTTTCTAAAAATCAGTGGAAAAATATCCTCGGGTGAGGATTAAAAAAGAAAAAATGTACAAGTTGACCCTTTTTGAAGATGAAGACAAGCTGGCCATGTTTTCCCTCAGAATGTGATTCTGAATTATGAAACTCAAATATGCTCCAGTAAAATCCCTTCCCATCTGCTCATCACCAACAAGATTTTGCACCATGTGCTTTATCTGCCCCATTTTCCTGTGCTAGTGTATTTTATAGCAAATCCCAGACATAATGGCGTTTGACCACTACATATTTCAGCACTCATTTCTAAGAAATGTGGAGCCTTCATACATTACCAAAATGTCATTATTATACCAAAAACTAACAAAAAACAAACCAATATGAATGTTACTTTTAAACATCACCCCCCCCCACCCAAATAAAATAGGAGTTTGTTTTGTGAAGTTATTTCTGTTGAATTCTGTCATGGATGAGTGGTCCTTCTGTCACCACTAATGAATGATCTGACATTTTTAAAAAATATGTTTTTATTGATTTCAGAGAGAGGGAGGGAGAGAGAGAGAGAAACATTGATGAGAGGGAAGCATTTATCGGCTGCCTCCTGCATGCCCTTTACTGGGGATCGAGCCCGCAACCCAGGCATGTTCCCTGACTGGGAATCAAACCAGTAACTTCCTGGTGCATGGGACACACTCAACCAACTGAGCCACACTGGCTGGGCTGATCTTACATTTCAACACATATGCTTAATTCTGAGAAAGTGTCTGAAGTAGAAACCCTATATTGTACACTGTGGTGTTGCCGGTAGCAGAGTAGGACTCTGTGGGAGGCAGTGGTCCAGGGGCAGCTATTGGCTTAACTTTAACCATAAGGTTGTGAAATTTTCACCTTAATAAGAATATTTTACCTCAAAGGCAGTTCTGTACATTGACCCCCAAGATGATACCATACTATAGATAGGTGTGTGTTCTTAGATTAAAATGTAGGTTCAAGGCGGGGGGGGGGGGCGCTAACTTTTAATTTATTTTTATACTTATATTTAGGGTTTATTTATTTATGTTTTTAATTGGATTTATTGGGGCGACATTGGTTAATAAAATTACATAGAGTTCAAGTGCCGGTGGTCTTATTCCAGCATCTAGAAGGGGTTCAGGAATCTGGAGAAGGCGCTATGTTTAAATTAATAAAGAGTCCAGAGATGAAACATAATTTTGAAAGGCATTTTGGGGAGTCAGAGAAGACTTAGCTAAAGGAACTAAGTTCTCCCTTGACTCAGGACCCCTTGCTATTTATTAACACAAATTGTCCTAAGGCAAGGTAGCTATACATCAAAGGCCAGGGTTTAGTATACAGAATCCATTGTCAAATTGGAAGAATTGCCTACAGCTGTTCAGGTATTTGGCCAGTAGGAGGCAATAACATGTAGATTGAAATGCCCTCAGCTGTCTGGCAGCAAGCAATCAATTTATGCATGCTTTTCACATTTGGGGAAATGCCCTCAGTCATTTCCAGATGATTCAGCCCTGCTGACGTGCTGGAATTGGCTTCTGGCATTCAGGTGTACAATTCTATAAATACATTATCTGTATATTGTATTGTGTGTTCACCACCCCAAGTCAAGTCTCCTTCCATCACCATTTATCCCTCCTTTACCCTCTACTACCTCTCCTCACCTCCCTTTTTTTTTTTGGTAATCACCATACTATTGTCTGTGTCTATGAGTTGTTGTTGTTGCTTAATTTCCTCACCTTTTTCACTCAGTCCCCCAACTGCCCTCCCCTCTGACAGCTGTCAGTCTGTTTTCTGTACCCGAGTCTGCTTCTGTTTTGTTTGTTAGTTTATTTTGTTCATTAGATTCCACATATAAGTGAATTCATATGGTATTTGTCTTTCTCTGACTGGCTTATTTCACTTAGCATAATACTCTCTAGGTCCATCCATGCTGTCTCAAAAGGTAAGAGTTCCTTTTTTATAGCTGAGTAGTATTCCATTGTATACATGTACCACAGCTTTTTTATCCACACAGCTACTGATGGGCACTTGGAGTGTTTTCAAATCTTGGCTATTATAAATAATGCTGCAATGAACATAGGGGTGCATATATTCTTTCAAATTAAGGTTCTGAGTTTCTTTGGATATATTCCCAGAAGTGGAATTGCTGGGTCATAAAGCAGTTCCACTTTTAATTTTTTGAGGTAACTCCATACTTCTTTCCACAGTGGTTGTACCAATTCGCATTTTCACTAGCAGTGCATGAGGGTTCCCTTTCCTCCACATCCTCGCCAACACTTGTTCTTTGTTGATTTATTGATACTACCCATTCTAGCAGGTATGAGGTAATATCTCATTGTGGTTTTAATTTGCATCTCTCTGATAATTAGTAACATTGGGTATCTTTTCATATGTCTGTTGGCTATCTGTATGTTCTCTTTGGAGAAGTGTCTATTAAGGTCCTTTGCCCATTTTTAAATTGCCAGATCTTCTCCATCTTGGAAAAGAAGTCATCACAAATTCTGGTCAGTTCATCATTTCTTTATCTTCTGCTCCACAGCCTTCTCTAGCGAGTAGACATGCATCTGCTCCTTCCTTAGGCTCGCCTGGCAGGCCAGCGCCTCTGCCTGGGCCTCGCTCCAGACCTGGGCAATGCCCTTGTTGGCCAGTCACAGTTTCTCCTCCACATAGGCCTTCAGCGCTTGGTACCTCTGGCCTTCCTCCTTAAACCTGATGATATAACTGCTTCAGGGATTCTTCATTCATATGGTAGCCTTTGATTAACTCCTCCTGCTTCTCAAACCTCTTCAAGAGGTTAGAGAATGACTTTTCCATGGAGTTCAGATCCACGGTCAGCTGGTCTTTTTCTCTCAGAATGTTTGGGTCTTGGCTTTGGGAAAGTCCTGCTGTTTCTGAGTGTTCTCCATCGCCTGGTACTTGAAGCTCTTGTCCCCATCCATGACCTTCCCCATCCCCTGGGATATGAAGCTCTCATCCCTTCCCCATCTCCAGGTTCATCTGATGCAGCCCCTCACACTGGCTCCTCAGCTGCAGGTTCTCCTTCTGTGTTGCCTCCATTGCCGGGTCCAGGTCCTTGGCGGTCTTGCAGCATGTCCACAATAGAGCCCCCAGGCCCAAGGACACACTGAGGTGGGCCCAGCACAGGAAGGTCTGGTGCTCCCAGGAAGTCCAGCTCCACCAGTTTGGCCTCAGGTGGCCTTCCCAAGGAAGGCACATCAGCATCCTGTGTACTGCTGGCCTCAGGGCCATACGCACTGGTTTCTGAGGATTTTTCTTCAGGAACAGGTTAAACTTGAAGTATAAGCCAGGGCTGACTCCTTCACCAGGAATGTCCTGAACTGCTCCAGGTAGTGCCCGTCAGCCCCCGTGCCTAGAACCTCAGCTGGGTCTCGGAAGTGCTCCGCACTCAAGTCTATAGTTGTCCATTTTAGGTCCTTGTTTTATTTTGCTACAGTACTTAAACAATTTGTAGCTTATTTTGTGTCTTTTCCTGACTAGACATCAGGGCAGGGGCCAGGCCTGTCTTATTTATTTTTGTTTCCCCTGTAGCACAATGCCTGGTCCATTTTCTGTGCAGCATAAATGTTTGTGGAAGAGTGAATGAATCCACATGGTTACTGTATAGTAAGATCATCCTCTGAAACAGAGCCGCGTTTTGTATTTGTGGATTTAAATTTATACTTGGATCTATTCCAGATATATAAGGCAGTTGGTAATACATAAAATATGAGAAGATAGCATCCATTAAAAAAACAAAAACAGAATTGGAGCCTTAAGGAAGGGAGCCAGGATTGAGGGTAAGAATGTATGCCATAAAGGCACACAGGCTTGCGACGACAGGTGGGTCATGAGGCTCTGAGCTCTTTAGCAGTCAGGGAGAAAAGATGCCAAACTGGTCCACATGGTAAAATGCCCAGTACTGTGACAGGTGTTCTTCAGACCAAAGAGAAATTTCACCCAAGGGTCATGGTAAAAAGAACAATACATCATGTGATAGTGCTCACCCCTAGGATGGGCATGGCAAGTTGCCCATGGTCATGACCTTCAAGTATAGTCGGTTGCCATCTTGCCAAGTGCAGTATGGTTAAGGCCCATTGATGGAGCCCAATAGGAAGCTGTCCAGGCTCTAGGTCAGTGATGGTGAACCTTTTGAGCTCGGCGTGTCAGCGTTTTGAAAAACCCTAACTTAACTCTGGTGCCGTGTCACATATAGAAATTTTTTGATATTGGCAACCATAGTAAAACAAAGACATATTTTTGATATTTATTTTATATATTTAAATGCCATTTAACAAAGAAAAATCAACCAAAAAATGAGTTCGCGTGTCACCTCTGACATGCGTGTCATAGGTTCGCCATCACTGCTCTGGGTGCTGTATGACATCGTTGCTGCTGCTTTGGTTTCTGCTGCTGCCTGCTTCACATTACCTATGGGGTGGGAGCAGGAGAGGAAACACGTATTTGTTACTTTCTTGGACCTAAACTGCTGACTTTTACTATTGCATTCTTGCTTATTTGCTCCTGCTTAACATTTTTGAGATCCCGCTCCTCTCCTTACAGACTTCTCTGTCCTTTCCTTCTAGCCCATCCCTGGGTCTGCTGCACACTTCCTCTAGCAGCATCTTCTGGATCCTAGTGCTCATCTCCCAGGCTGTGTTTGGAGAATGTCCGAACCTTCTTTATCCTCATATTCTGTAAGTGTCTCTTCACTCTGGATGCACCAACTCTCGAATGTTGTGGGACATCCTTTGCACTCAGTAGTGCTGCTCTATCTTCACAGCCCCTGGGATTCTAAAGAGAATGGAGATGAGAGACCAAGGAAGTTATATTCCTTTGTAAGAAGAGTAAAGTAAGTCTTTTAATGTGGGAGTTGTCCATGTACAGTGAGACTGCTTAGAGCAAAACTTGTTGAGGGGCAGAAGCCTACCTGATAGTTCCATAATCCTGTGTGTGCGGCAGGGAGGGCAGGTGGAGTAGCAGTAGATCTTAGTATTGCTTGGTTTTCCCCATAAGGAGCTCAAAATGAAATTGATCATGACAGAAAGCAATCATTATTCTAGCTGATAAGCAGAACTAGCATATTTTATTTAGTACCCTGGGTAGTACAATGCAGAAAAACTTCCTGCAGGATCGGCTTTCATACCATAAATTGGATATAATGCAGCGGACTAATTGGAGAACACCTTTTCTATCACACGCTGTCACGTGGGTAAAGAAGCCTTCCTTCTCCGCTGGGAGCTAGAACACTCATAGCAGCAAACGTTGTTGGTGATACCTGGTTTGAGCAGCTGACAGTTTGATTGGCTTTGGGGTCTTCCCTTCAACATTCTTATATTCTAAGCACAATTTATTTTAACTTTGGGGTTTTGTTAACCCTCGTGTTTCTACTTTATGAAGAGCCATAGTTAATAAAGATAATGTTTACAAGAGAGTGCAAGGGATAGTCTTGGTGGAGATAAAAAAAGGCCTTTTGAGCACAACCTGGATGTGATTAAATACTAAATTTTCTCAGGGATGTTTAGGTTTTACAGCCCTAAACCCCACCTTTTCCCTGTGGAAGCAGTTATTTTTATAACATAATTGTTGATTACACAAGATTCCTTAGAAATGCAATGTATCAAACAACAGAAGAGATTGTGTTTGTTAAATTTTTCTAGATGGTACCAAATACACACTTAATAACATACTAATTATGGTGATGTTCAGGAATATTCTTTTTGACCTTTTAATGATAATAATTGTAAGTACTATGCATTGAACACTTATCATGTCCCAGTTGCTGTATGGAGCAAAATAGATGGTTTGCTTGAATGTTCTTGGCAATCTTGGGAGTAACAAACTGCTTTTATTCCTCATTTTACAGATGAGATACATTAAGGTTTTGGCTTACCAGCAACTTTCTCAAAGTCATATAGCTCTTAAGTGGAGGAGCCATGGTGAAATAGCGTTTCCAATTTTCATAGTTTATTCTTTGTTCATTTCTTAGAATTTTGTTCTATCAGTCATGTCCTGCAGCATAACCAGCTCCCCAAGCCTTAGTGGCCTAAAACAATGATTTTCTTACAGTTCTGTAGGTTTGCAATTTGGGCAGGCTCACACGGATGGCCTGGCCGTGCTCCATGTGGTGTTGGCTGGGGAGACTCAGCTAGAGCTGGAGGGACCAACATGGCCTTGCTGATGTGCGAGACCTTGGTGTTGGCCGCCAGCTGGAGACCCTCTGTTGTCCTCCAAGTGACCTTTCTCTACCTGCTCTCTTCAGTCAGTAGTCTAGATGGGGCTTCCTTCATGGCGGTATAAGCATTCCAGGAACAGAGATGGAAGCAGTCAGAGGGAGGAGCTTTGAAGCTGTAAACTACCGAAGACCGGACTAGCACAGGTCACTTTCTCTTTATACTATTGATCAAAGCAAGGGACAGGGCCAGCCAGATTCGAGGTGGCCTGTGCAGAGGAGCGGGAGGGTTGTATGAGAGCATGCTTGCAGACATGCTTCCCTGTAGGTCTCTAAACACCACCCTGTGAGCCATAATCCTTCTTCACTTGACTTTTTCTCTCTTTTTTAAAAAAAATATTTTATTGATTTTTTGCAGAGAGGAAGGGAGAGGGATAGAGAGTTAGAAACATTGATGAGAGAGAAACATTGATCAGCTGCCTCCTGCACACCCCCTACTGGGGATGTGCCCGAAACCAAGGTACATGCCCTTGACCGGAATCGAACCCGGGACCCTTCAGTCCTGAGTCAAACCATCTAAGGCACTTTTTCTCTCTTGTCTTCTAATCTCATGTGGTTACTGTGATTCTCTACACAGCCACTCCAACCACGTCTTTGATACATTTTATATTCCCTGTTAATTTCTTTACAGAATAGCAGTTTGGAGCCCTTGGCTCCAAGGTCTACTCCAATTATACCAGTATTAATGCATTTATTATTTTATGCAAATAAAGACGGTCCCCATGCCCACAGCTAACTGCCTTGTTACTTTCTTCTGTCCTTTTGAATGTTCAGGCTTCACTCCTCTCTTGCTTGAACTTATGATCTGTTATCTTCAAACCCAGCATCCTGCCAGCCTTGTCATTATTGCTAATAGAGCTCATTAAACCTGCTATCTTGGAATGAGTATTGATCCCTTTCTTAGCTTCCCTCCTTCCTTTCCTTTATCTAATCCAACCCGTAATAACAGCCTTTGAACATGCCTTTTCCTCCTCCCTTCACCACTCATGTTCAGGCTTGTCTCACCTCATCCCTCACTTCACACAGGGTTCAAAGTGATTGCTCTCCCAGCCTTATCTCCCCTACTCCACTCTCTTCTTCCCGCAGCTGCTGGTCTTTGGAAATGCTCTTAATGAAACCTACATTCTGTCATTTTCCTCCCCAGGAACCTCCCCTCCCACCAGTCATGTCATACTGCTGGGTGCTTGAACTGCTTTCCTAGTGTCCAGGGCCTGTCAGCAGCTACTGCCTGCTGCCCCCAGACTCAGGGATAGTTAAGCGAGCATTCTCCCATAGTCAACCGCTGTCTGCAGAGCTCTGCTTGAGACCACTTTGTGACATGGCTTGGAATGTTAGTCGTGGGTTTAGATTTTGATTTTATATTGATGTGGGATCATGGGTGCCTGGCATTTAGCAGAATGTTTTGCTAAGGAGGAGACGGGCAGATCTACTTTAAAGTAGTGGCCCTATGGAGGTGGTTACACAGTTGGAGTTGTCTAAGACATGGGCCGACTATAGCAGTTGTAGAGGGTATGAGCCATTGCATTACTGTGCACACACATGCATGGCTATGAGGTAAATCTTAATTATGAAGGCGGCTGATAATATCTCCCTTAGGATCACTTTTTCCATCCTAAACCCGCACTTTCTCATCTCAGACACAGCAGTGGGCACATGCAAGGTGCATCCAACTCTCAGAATCCTGGGGTGCTTTTGACAAAGAGGACTGCTTTCATTCATTCTTCGGGTAATTTGAGTATCAAGGTTGTTGACGCCAATATTTAGCCTTAACAACATAATCTGCTTTTTAAAGGGAAAATTCTCATGAAATAAGAAATAACAACACATTAAAGGCCCGACACAACTTGGTGGTAAGGAGGCTGCCTTATAGCTTTGGAGGCAGTATATCAGAGAGGCTAAGAGTGTGGGCCGTGAAGGCAGATGGCCCAAGTTTTAAAGTCTCTGACACAGAGAAGCTGTGTGACTTTGGGCAGAGAACCTAACTTTCATGTCAGTTTACCCACCTGCAAAATAGCAATATTACTTTCCTCATACGGCTCCTATGGTGACTCAGTGAGTTAAAACACAGAGAACACACTGGCACATGGTACTCAATGAACATTATCTGACACCATCTACCCTTCATTTTAAGGAAATCATGTTCCATGAAATGAGATGGGATGCTCAGGGCTGCACAACCAGAAAGGTTCAACCAATTGCTATTTCCATCAGCTCCATATCAAAACCTATACCCCACAAGGAATAACCTTTAAAAAACGGAAAAGAAAAGCAATCCAAGTCCACGCGCATGCCACACATTTCTGTGAGTGGCTTCCACACACATTACAGAGGTCGGGGGTCATGAAATAATAACTGCAAGTCCTCTGACCTCCTTGGAGAAAAGTTCCATGTCAAGACTGGATTATGTTACTGGAGAAATTACATAAGGAAATGAGGCCTCCCACATCGAAGTGTATACACATTCCATAAGTGCTCTTAATACATTAAGTTAAAAGATTTACATGACTTTTTTTGTTTTACAGGAGCCAATTTTGAATGAGAAGCCAGTACAGACACTGTTAAATTCAACAACACAGGTTTCTTACATGGCTTTCGAATAACCAACTAATTCCCAAAAGTGCTGCTTGATGCCTTCTCGTGGGTACCACAAGGTGGGGAGGTGGGCAGGCAGAAACTTACTCCCAGCCTTTCTAAGCGTTTACAAGAAGTGATCAGGTTGCACTTTTAGCAATTTATTCATTGCATGCCCAACTGGAAGAGGAAAAGTGACATGAAACAAAATTCATCAAGGCTGTTAGTGTGAGCCAGAGAGCACCATGCCATGGCTCTGCCTGACCACAGTATCAACATTTCTAGAGAGCCTGGTCCCAGGAAATGTGGCTGGCCCTGGCCACAGAGTCCCCTGACATGTGGCTGTGTCTCATATGGATGCAGAGGAAATAGGAGGTCTGCTCTGGGTGGACTAAAGCAGAAACCTTTCCCATTGTTAGCAAGGAGCTGCATTACCAAACACATGGACGAAAGTTTTCTTGACCAGAGTTTGCTCATCTGTAAAATGAGAAGGTTGTACAGACAAAACAGTTCTCAGTGTCTGTGACACCAAGTCCCTTTTCCCCTAGCAACTCCCTGTGGAACAGTTTCCTCTTCTCTTTAGTTGTGTCCTTAAGTTGAGTGGCAGGCAATGCCGGAGTTTATTGAGCCTGTGATGATTCTCCAGGTGGCCACTTCAGGACTCAGGACCTCTGTGTACAGTGGTGTGGGTGTGGGCTAGGACGGGCTGATGGGGGGGGGGGGGGGGGGGG
>NW_005370700.1:2741087-2757729 GCF_000412655.1 Myotis brandtii
GGGGGAAGGAGGATATCTGTAATACTTTCAACAATAAAGATAAATTTAAAAAAAGACTCTGCCTATGTAAGTAATAAATGAAAACCCAACCCAATTTGGCTTTCAAAGATGATATGAGATAATCCAAAAATTCCTCCTGAAATGCTTAGAGAATTAGATTCATGGAAGGATTCAGCTGGAACTATTCCCTCATTGGAATAACCTCATAATTTCACAGCCAACCACAGGTCTACAAATGCCCCGCCCCCCAGACATCCCAATACCTGGCAAACATTGAGACTGAGAGGAAATGTATAAATAGATACATCTTTGTAACCATTTCCACCCATGACTACTTGATGAGCATGGATTTTCTATGTGTATTTTTTCCTCCTTGACCAAAGCTATGTTCCCTGGAGATGTTCCAACAACATACTGCTAACATACTCCCATTGTGGAATTCATCTGGAAAATTTTGCAACTTAACAAAACATCACAGCCCTCTAACAGGCGTCTCTGTGGACCTGCAGAGTGGAGACCAGAAGCACACAGTAAATAGTTTTGGTCTAGCTCGGAAGGCGTTCGGCGGATCTATGCATCTGAGCTTATTTCTTTTAATAATTTACTGAAGAAGTTAGAACACTTTGTTCACATCCATTTGGTTTGGGGGTTAAGGATCTGGAGGGTCAAATGGACACAACTGCTGAGTCAGAGGAGGGGCTTAATAAATATTTGTTGAATGAGTGAAAGCTTCAAGTCTTGCGCTCACTAGCTGTCTGCGCCTTGAGGCAGGACATTGAAATTCTTGGTGCTTTCATTTCTACAATTAAAGAAATGGAGCTAGTACAGTCGCTTCTCATTATCCATTTTAGTTATGTCCTGTGAGTTCGTCACAAACATCATTTAACCAATACTGACCATGACTCCTACGGGAAATGCAGGGTTAGGCTTCCGTGAGCCTCTAGTTACAGCATTTTTGCCAACGGATCAATACATAACATTGTTTTATGTGTTTCTGCTGAAAAACACCTTATTTAATGAATTCCCACTAGCACTATAATTCATGCCTGGACAAAGTGTACCTAACACACATATTTTTTCCCAAGGCCCATCACTGCTTTCTTGTGTTTAGGACACCAGACAGCACTTCAGCACTATACTTGGGGGCCATTTTCAACCGTGAAATCACCAACAAAAATGCAAAAAAGTGGCATTAAAAAAGGACACGTGTTTCCAATATGAAAACTGAAATGAGAAGGCAGAGCCTCGCTGGGTCCGCCTCAACTGGAAACATGCACATCGGGACACTCAGAGTTTTCACTGCTCTGCATGTGTCTGTGAGTGACCATGACGGTCCCGTGAGGACTGACTGGGAGTTACAAATAAATATTAACCAGTAGACAAATTTGCAAATGCACACTCCACAAGTAAGGAGGAGTGACTGTACTTTACTCATTCCCTAAATATTGACTGAGAGCCTTCTCAATGCCAGCCACTGTGGTAGCAAGATGACCAGAATGGACAGGTTCCTTCCTCATCGTGCTAGTGGTCCAGGGGGAGGTAAAGTTAAACTAATAATCACCCAAATATGTAATTACAAAATGTGGTAACTGCATGATGTGGAAGATACGGGGAGGCATGCAGGGGGACCACAATCTACCAGCAGGTTGAGGAGGAGGATGGCATTTAAGCCCAGTACCAGGGCATAGGTTGGAGTTAGCCAGGGGGAAGGGAAGGAGCTGATAATAAGCAAGAATAAGAGTGTCTACATTCTTAAATCGCCCCCCCCGCCCTTGTCTTCCTCTCTTAGAAACTGCATTTACTTGAAGGGTAAGCCCAAAAGCAACGTCAGCCCTGACTTCAAGTGAGATTCCACTGCAGTGTCCTCCTTGTGGTTTCTGCATGGGAGTAACCACACACAAAGGCCAAAGCAGTTAAGAGCATCATCTGGCTTTCTCTTCTCAGTGCCTGTGGACCATCTGAAAACCAGATGGCCCGACCTGTGTCCCCATCGACCAGGGTGCTGTGCCCCCCAAGACAGAAGCTCACTCATGAGGACACAGGCAAAGATCCTCTGTTCACGAGCCAATAATCATATCTTAATTAGCTCCAGAGGATATTCTCTATTTCAGCATTTTGAACCCAATTTTGTTGGTGATGGTACAGAAAATATGTTGACTTCTGCTCAGTGTATTAGCATTAAAGGCCACCCCAGTGGTTAACAGCAACTAAAACAACACACACATACACACACCAGACTAGATGGCTGGTGATCATGGGAGAGGACAGAATCTGCAGAAAATTTTCAATTTCATTCTAAATAAGTGGGGGATAATCGTTGTTAAGCTTACAGATGAAGCGAAGAATGAATGAAAGCAGTCCTCTTTGTCAAAAGCACTCCAGGATTCTGAGAGTTGGATGCACCTTGCATGTGCCCACTGCTGTGTCGTGCCTGCTCCATCGGGGTGGGATGCAGATGGAGGAGATGATGTTTGTCTTTGGAGTCTCCATTCTCTCTCTTCTTCCTTTCAGCAACCTTCTTAGTATTCCCTGTCTGTTCCGCACCCCTTACTAAAGAACTAGCTCTCTGTCCCAGATGTGCCTGGGAACCTTAACCTTCCCCTCCATTGCGTCCAAACTTGCCTCAGGTCCTGCTTCCTGGATGCTTGCTGGGTAGCTGGGCGAATCTGCACCACTTGGTGTTGCTACATATGTATGTGATTGGTGGCCTTTGAACGTAATTTCATTTTTGTCCAGGACTGCTAGAGATAATGGGACCAAGGAAAGGAAGGCTCAAGGTAGAATTTTAGGTTGTGAAAGATAGGGGTAGAGCTCTTTGGGGGCCCGGACCTTTCCCTTCCATTGGTCCCGGGGAAAGATCAGTAAACAGTTTGAGACCCTAGATTCATCTTCACAGTAGTAATGTTCTTTTCTGCTTTTTTGGAATCTCTAGGTTTAGCTAATGACAGATTACAGTGGTGGCCTCTAGGTGCTAAGCACCCTGAGAGAGATGCTTGTGGTCCTCTCTGCACTCTAACCAAAGGTTATGGTCACATTAGTATGAAGTTATACTGAACCTACAGTAGTTTCCATAGTGAAGGAAGTCTGTGAAATTAGCATAAGGTACATAAGGAACTTTGTTCTTTAGACAAATAATAAGCCTTGTGTTTACAACTTCATCATTAAAAACGCTGACCTCTTAAAATATATTGGTTAGCCAAGCAATTGCCCACTAGATGCACTTACAAATAATTAGGCCCAGATGCCATTCCTGACCATCAAGAACTAAAACTAATGACCTGGAATTCGTGCCCTCAGATTGGCATCCTTAAATTCTCCCTTTAAGACCAATTTAGAGCAGTGACTCTCTGAGAGGTAAATTAACCTCCTTCCATATATTGCAAACTAGTAATGACCAAATATCCAGGAAAATAATTTAGTTGGTACATAGTCATTCTCCTAAGATTTAATGTAACTTATTATCCTCCATCTAATGTACAGTAAAATGAGCCACAATCATGATTGCTTTGTAAGGTTTTAAAAATTCTTCTCCACTGTCTAAAAATAGTACAAAATATAATTGGCGTGTGTTGTTTTTTGCCATGAAGGATGAAAATTTCAGTCAACTATTGTGCCCTCTGAAACCAACCCTACCCCCATCTCATTGAAATGAACATTCTTCTCTCTGATTCTCTGGAAATGGACCTGATTGTTGAAAATCTAATGGTAAAATTACAGTGCAAGTTCACTTGCTTGGGAATGGTCATCAGTCTTTTAAAAGATGCCAAAGTAGAAATTGCATTCAGTGCACCTTATCTTCCCCCCCCTTTTCCTCCCACCTCTCCCTTACGTTCTGTGATCCTGGGAACCACTTTTAAAGTAGAGTCAATATTTGGAATAAATCGCCAGACTAGATTGTTTACAGGTTTATGAAAACCTCCCAGACCCACTATGGGGCTTCATGAAAAAGTGAACGAGGTGTTCTTTGCTTTCTGAGTGATGGTGTGTTTGTTTTTGGCGTGTTCACATGGGGCTTGAGTGCCTGATGGCTGAGTGGCAGACCTTTGTGACTTTGTGTGGAGACAGGCTTCTGCCAACAGTTGTGGCCCGTGGGCTCTCTGCAGCCCCACTAGCCTCTTGTGGGATGTTTTGGCTTGGGAATCACCCTCTATCCTCAGGGGTTGGCCAGTAGCCTATGCGCTGAATCTGGCTGCTGCCTGTTGTTGTAAATAAAGTTTTATTGGAACATAACCACACTAGTTTCTTTACATGGTGTCAATGGCTGCTTTCCTGCTACAATAGCAAAACTGAGTAGTTGAGACAGAGACTGTATGGACCATCAAGTCTAAAGGATTTGCCATCTCACCCTTCACCAAAGAGTTGCCAGGTGTTATATCCTATTTGTTTTTGTTTGTTTGTTTTGATGACCTTTTAAAAATAATTCTTTATTGTTGAAAATATTACATATGACCCCCTTTCCCCACATTGATTCCCTCTAGCCCGCCCCCACCTCCCCACCCTTGCCCCAGGCCTTTACCACCCTATTGTCTGTGTCCGTGGGCCATGCACATATGCATACAAGGTCTTTGGTTGATTACCTCCCACCCATCCTCCCTCCCCTGCCTTCAATCCTATTTGTTTTTAAACAAGTCATTGACACTTGGCTTCTGTCACCTGATGCACTGATGCTCTCACCGCTCCGCTCAGTGGTTCAGCCTCACCTCCTTGAGCTCCCTCATGTTGCTCCCAATGGGTGACCAGTCTGGAAGCTGTGCTTGGGGTCAGGTTCTCTTGCTAACCTGTGGTTGGAGACTTTGTCCTTGGATCTCCATGTTGAATGGAGCCTATCAATATTATAGTTACAAACTAACATCTAAAAGTGGGACACTGAATTTTAGAACCAGAAGAGACCAGCCCTTCATGATCAAGGCTCCTCTTCATTTAGATGACAATGTCGAGGCCATAGGAGGCTGAGGGACTGCCCTCACACATCCAGGTAGTGGCAGTCAGGGTCCCCACTGGGCCTCCTGGCCCAGGTTTTAGCTCTCTCCCCACAAATGCCACATTGCTGCCACGCAAACGCACCTGCTGGAACAAAACATGTGCTTTGTGATGTTTAGTTAAAGGTGAGCATTTTTTTCCTCCTTTATTTCTACTGTGTGTGACTGTATCCAGGTTGGCCAGAGAGAAATGATTTATGCTCAGAAGTAAAAGCAAAACTCCTGTTAATGCTGGATATGTTTATTCACTGTTTATTCCAGGGACTCAGCCATCAAACAGAATAAAATGTGTTTAACTCTTCCTGTCAGTAATTCTAATGCTAACCCTCCAACCTAGTTTTAAACCATCAAATTATGCTTTTTCCCCCACTGTTATATGTTCAATTTTAGCAATGCCCGAAGCCTTCTGGCTACATATGTAACCTCAAATCAGCGGTTTTATGTATTAGTGTTGCTTAGAGAGCTGATATTTTTTTACGATGTGTGTGCATTATAAGCATTTCAATTTTGTAATTAACATGACAGCCATCAAATAATCCACTTTTGATATAATTTCCTATTCTCATGACAGGGTCAGTTTTAAATTGGATAGTAACTAATATTTACACTTGTATTTGATTTTCAGCAAATTAATAGATTAGTTCAGTAAAAGGCAGTTACCATGCCTAGTTCTGAATTTTTTTTTTACTTTTTACTGTCAGCATGGAATCTCTTAATCTGTTTATAGCAGCATTGGCATTGAAAGTGGATTTCGGGTCCTAGCTGGTTTGGCTCAGTGAATAGAGCATTGGCCTGCTGTCTGGGTCTCGGGTTCTATTCTGGTCAAGGGCACATCCCTTGGTTGCAGGCTCGATCTCTGGCTGGTCAGGTTGTGTGAGGGAGGCAACTAATCAATGTGTCTCTCTCACATGGATGTTTCTCTCTCTCTGTCTCTCCCCCTCCATACCACCCTCTCTAAAAGTCAGTGGAAAAAAATATCATCCCATGAGAATTAACAAAAAAAAATAATAATTTTAAAAAATTAAAAAAAGAGAAAGAAAGTGGATTTGGGGGCTTACTGGATGACCTTGACCATGGGCAATTTCTTAACTTCTCTGAGCTTTAGAGTCCTTATCTATAAAGTAGAACAATGGTACTAATCTCATAGGATTGTTTGAGGGAAAAATTGGCAGAATGAGTGGAAAGCACATGGTATTGTGTTTAGCATAGTGTAACTTAAGCATGTCAAACTCAAAGGCTAATACGGGCCAAATAAACAAGGTTTAAGTTTATGTGGGCCGCAAAAAAACCCAAAAGCCTCAATTTTCATAGAAACCATAGAAATGTGGGTTTACTTTGATAGAGACATGCTGAATACAAAGGGCTGAAATAAATGAGTAATCTTTAACATAAAACAATAGAACATTTTAATAAAAATTAATATTTTTTCTTGAACATTAACTTACCAGACACTGAATAACTGCACACATAAGCATAACGCAAATAAACCTATATTTCTTGTTCTCTGAAAGCAAAATATTTCCTATTGTGCACACCCAACAAGTCAGTACAAGACTAATGACATGGCAATTGGCTGCTAAAATATTCGCTGCTAGTATTAGTGGAGAGAAATGGTACGCTGTAAGGCACGTAAGGGAAATGAATGCAACACTATTATAGTGATCAGTTATTAGCGAATGTTGTAGTTTGTTATAATTATGTATAACAGGATATTGTAAAAATCAAGTTCCGAAATTTTTATTAAAACATTTCTTACATACCGTTATATTGGCTGGGCTGCAAAATTATTCATTGTGGGCTGCATGCGGCCCGCGGGCCACAAGTTTAACATGCTTGGTGTAACTAGTCCAAATAGAAGCCTTTAAACTATGTGATTTGTTATTGGTTTTCTATTTAGATAGTTATGAGCCCTCAAATATATTTGTTTTATTAAGCAGGTGGACTTAAAAAGAAAGAAAAAACCAGTTAATTTTATCCTTAATAGGGAGTGAAGAGTTTTTATGTCTCCTTCCTTGAAGGAGTGGCCTCCAGCGGTCTCAGGGTGTCTATGGAAGGTTAGTTTGGTTCTCACCAGGCTCCTGGGGCAGGAGGGATGTTGGCCAGCTCTGTGGCATTGGAGACAAGAACAATGTCATTCCCTGAGAGAGTTGAAGGAAAGGGTACTATGTCAATAGGAATGTTTTTCCAGGCTCATGCCACAAATCTACAGATTATTTTTTGGAACATGGTGAGGAGGAGGGCTGAGAAGTAAAATCAGAACAGTCCTGCACAGCTTTCTTTTCAGAGTTTCATTTAGAAGCACCTTTATTCCGGGGGCTGGGACTGCACTGGAACTGGAATTCCCTTCTATGCCTGGAATTCCCTTTCACTTGGCTCTGAGCCAAAGTGGGACAGTACTGGCAATCTCTCTTTACCTCTTTACCCTCATGTCACAAAATGTTTTTGTAGATCAACTTTGCTGATTATAGAAACCAAGGATGTAGAAAGAGCCTAATTATCCCATTATCCTTTGGGGTCAGGCTAGACCCCTGGCCATATGACAGATCCATCACTGCTGATTGGCAACATCTGTCAAAAGAGATTCAGCTGGAATCCTCGTAACTTGTTCAAACCCATCAGTGATGAAAGAGGGCTGAGTTTCCCTTGATTCTTTGATTCCAGGGCTGAGGCTCCCTGGGGGGAGCAGGTTGGGGTGTGGGGTGGAGGAATTGAGCAAAAAAGAGAGAGAGAAAAAAGAGAGAACTTATGGACACAGACAATAGTGTGGTGAATGCTATGGGGGAGGGCATTGGGGGAGGTGGAGGAGGATATAGGGGGGATAAGTGGTGATGGATAGAGACTTGACTTGGGGTGGTAAGTATACAATACAGTGTACAGATGATGTGTTGTAGAATTGTGCACCTGAAAACTGTATAATTTTGTTAACTAGTGTCACCCCAATAAATCCAGTTAAAAAAAGGATTATGCATATATGCATATAAGTTCTGTGGTTGCTCTCTTCCCATCTACTCACCCACCCATCTCTGAGATTTGACTTATATATGCATACATGTATAACCCATGGACACAGACAATAGTGTGGCGAAGGCCTGGGGCGGTCATGGTTAGAATACCAGTCAGGGCACATGCCTGCGTTGTGGGTTCAGTTCCCAGTAGGGGGCATGCAGGAGGCAGCTGGTCAATGATTCTCTCTCATCATTGATGTTTCTCTCTCTCCCTTTCCCTTCCTCAATAAAAATATATTTTTTAAAAAGAAGTAGAAAATCTTACCTTTTTGCAACAGCATGGATGGGCCTGAATATGATTTCACTTATATAAGTGGAATTGAATGAACAAAAACTAACAAAATAGAAACAGACTCATGGATACAGAAAACAGACAGCTGTGAGAGGGAAGGGAGTTGTGTGGCTAAGTGAAAAAGGTGAAGAGATTAAGCAGAGAAAATCTCCCAGACACAGATAACAGCATGGTGACTGCTGGGGGGAAAAGGGAAGTCAGGGGAGGTGTAAGAGGGCAAAGTTGGGGATAAATGGTGACAGAAAGAGACTTGACTTTGGGTAATGAGTGCACATGAAGTGTGTAGATAATGTGTTATAGAGTTGTACACCTGAAACCTGTGTGGTTTTATTGACCAATGTTACCCCAATAAATTTAATTTTTAAAATTTATTTTAAGGGAAGTTAAGAAATATTACCCTGTATTCAGATTCATTAGCTTTCATTAGCTCACCATGCCTGGAAACAGTCCATTCTTTAAAAAACAACAACAAAAAACACTGACATATAATTGACACACAATATCCTACTAGTTTCAGGTATACATCATAGTGATTTGATATTTATATACATTATGAATTCCCCATGATAAGTCTAGTTGCCATCTATCACCATATCAAGTTATTACAATATTATTGAGTCTGTTCCCTATGCTGTACATTGCATCCCCATGGCTTATTTATTTTTTAACTGCAATTTTGTACTTATTAATCCCCTTCACCTTCTTCTCCACCCTCCCCCCCCCCCCCCCCCCCCCCCCCCCCCCCACACACACACCCTCTCTTCTGGTAACCACCAATTTGTTTCCTGTATCTATGAGTCTGTTTCTGTTTTGTTTTGTTTTGTTTGTTCACTGTTTTTTTTGTGTGTGTTTTGTTTTTTTGATTCCACATATAAGTGAAACCATACGTTTATTTGTCTTTCTCTGTCTGACTTATTTCACTTAGCGTAATATCCTCTGGGTCCATCCATGTTGTCGCAATCCTTAATAACCCCTCAAAAAGTTCATCTTGACCTCTAAGTACTACTTTTTCTGAAGCTGCACTAGTCTTTTTCTTCCTCCAGGTCCTGTGCTACTCCCATGCACAGGAAGAGAACCTTTGCCTCCTTATAATGCATCTATTTCTGCTGCTTCCTGACTGCAGGCGGTTAACCCTGTTTCCCACTTCAGCGTCACTTTCCCAGGTGCAGTTTGGTAGGGGGGGAGGGGAGGGATGGGAGTATATTTTCAGGTGGGACCTGCAAGGCAGTAAGAGGAGAGGAACTCATAATAAACAAAAATGCTCAGCTCAGCAGCCCACAGGAGTGGCTGTAAGGTCCAAGCAGAGAGTAGATTAGAGGGTGACGTGTGGTTGGTTCTAGAATGTCTGGGGAGCTTTCCCAGGGCATCAGAAATGTTTGAATGCTCACATTCCCGCTGGGATAATAACTTAGAGGACAATGCACTGAGGGTACGCTGGTGCTGAAGTTTTCCCTGAACCGATTATCCAGGCTTACACCGAAGGGATCAGGCACTTTCAACACATCACTTTCTGAGTCTACTCACGTTAGGAGTAGAATGATACTCCATGGAATGGTACAAGCTGAGGGAAACAGGAGGTTAAATGTTTTCCACAGGAGGAACCTGGAGAGAAACAGGGCACTCTGAGGAGTTTCAGAGCCTGTGTTTTGATGATGCTCTGTGATTCCTCCCCATTCCACTCAAAGTGGTATCCAGGCAGAGGTGGCACGGAAACTAGCGTCTACTGCTGTGCATCTGTCTTATTTTTCTAAAAGCAGATTCTCTTAGCCCTAGCTGGTTTGGCTTAGTGGATAGAGTGTCGGCCTGTGGACTGAAGGGTCCCGAGTTCGATTCTATCAAGGGCACATGCCCGGGTTGCGGGCTCAATTCCTAGTGGGGGGCGTGCAGGAGGCAGCTGACCAATGATTCTCCCTCTTCGTTGATGTTTCTCTCTCTCTCTCCCTCTCCCTTCCTCTCTGAAAACAATAAAAATATATTAATAAAATAAAAAGCAGATTCTCTTAGATAATTCTATGGGAATTATTTTCACTCTGTAGCAGAAGCCTTTCTCTGGGGAGTAGTTCCATGGATTCTGCCATATTTCAGATCAACTCTATGGCGCTGAAGCTGGGAAGAGAGGGCTGCAGGGGGCTGGCTCCCCAGTTGGGTAACCATGGCTCACACCCCCTCCAAACTGGTATTAAACAAGCGGACAAAGCCAGCCTGTGCCCCTGAGCCCCTCTCCCATATGCCCCTCGAGGCCACCCTGTCCTGGTCATGTCCTGCCACTAGGGACCACAGAGCTCTGACTGAGCTCCTGATGGCAGCCATGGCGGGGTCACTCCTGGAGCTCCTGCACCTGGACTGGGGTAGCCCAGGCCCCATCCCTGCACCACATGCTCCATGAAGGTTTAGATTTATGAAACCTTTGTCTCCCACCCCACCCCCTTTTTCTGTTATGAGAAAGGAATGGAGGGTGTGTGTGCTATTGAAATCCAACAGTAGCCCAGGTGGCTGAAAGAGTGCACTCTGGAATCATTAAGACATCGGTTGAATCCAGACTCACTGCTCAACAGTTACAAGGGCAGTGGGGCCCTCTCCTCACCCTCTCAGAGGCCCCATTTCCCCCTCTGTAAAATGATTGCATTGAGGTTGAAATCAGCTCTTGTGTGTAAAATGCCTGCCATGTGTTATTACAATACTCTGTGAATAGTAGCTTCTCTTTTGCATAAAGCCTTAACTTGTAAATGACTTTTTAATTTTGGTGAATTTAAGCAGGAGCGCTGGGTGTGGATTTTGACTTGCATTTCTGTAAGTCAACTGCCGGCCATGTAGAGTGTATTTTCTGGGCTTATCTTGGGACTGGAGGAGCCGAGCCCAGAGGCCTGGGCACCAGGTTCAAAGCAGGCAGCGCACAGATCTCCTGGTGATCTCCCTCTCCAGAAGATACAGGGAGAGATAGAAGTTTCATGAAGGTTCTAGTGTCTGCTAACAAAACAGTAAGTGTGTGTTGTATTTCATGGAACCTTCCTGTCCACTCTTAGAAATAGACATTGAACTTTAAAAAGTCTCAACAGGAACATTCAAATTGTCCACAGGCATGTGGAAAGTCCTATAGTTAATTTGAAATGTGTTGAGAGATCACACCTAGAGATTTAAGCAGGATCAGCAAATGACAGCAATTAGCACAAGATGCTCACAGCTCTAATCTGAGTGTCTCTGAGAGGGGGCTAGCCTTGGTTGAGAAGTAAAGGGAGATAAAGGGTCAGGCTCTGTTCATGGCCAAGTTCTGGGCTGTGGGGGAGGTGGCCTGTCACTAGCTGAGTTGGTTTATAGGCATCAAAAGTTTCCCAGTTCCAGCTGCTGGTACCTGGCTTTACAAACTCATCAGCCAAGGGATTCTAGAAACATCTGAGCTTGAACAGTCTCTCCCATGGGTTCTGTAGCCACAGGTTCTCCAAGCATTTATGTCCCCAGGTCTTCAAGACAAGACAACAGCCAGTTCCATGTGGCTCTCTTCTCCGTCACTGGATGGAGGGGAGGAAGGGACAGGGGTGACACCGCTACCTCACACTTGTCAGTCAAGCCTATTGTTCCTTGCAGTGCGGGGGAGACCTGACAGAGGTCAACCTCAGGCTTTTCATTTTCATACATTCTTCCTTTTTGCCTTCATCTGCCTTGCGCTGTCTGTTCCTCTTTGTCATGTACTTCAGTTCTGATGTGAGGATTTTCCCAGATATACTGTTATGGTGGCTCTCTGAGAGAGTCTGGAGATAATGGTATATGCAAAATCCAAAATAGTTTCAGCCTTTGGCAATATATTCCCTAAACACTCTCTCTCTCTCTCTCTCTCTCTCTCTCCACTTTTTAATTTTTTATTCACTTAAAACTCTTCAAGGCTGAAAGCCTTGGTTTCTTATTCAAAACCAAATTTATATTTCATTTATTCCATGAAAACAATTGAAATGTGTACCAAAATAATGGAAAATTGTGACAATTCTACCCTTTCTTCCACAAGTACCAGTTGAAAATAGCATATTTGAATACACTGGAGGTTATTATTCACAGGTGGAAGGGCAGGTCTATAATACAATGCATTCATTTATTTCTGTGACTCTGGACTCAATTATGCAAAGTGGCCAGAATTTTTCAAAGGAAGGAAATGAACAGCATTTTCTGTTAATCCAGTTGGTAGGAGCAAGCCTTGCAGAGTAAACAGGGTCATTACAGATTCTGATTACAAAAGCAAAATAATCATTGTTGAAAACTTGGAAAATGCAGAAAACTATAAAAGTATGAAAATAATCCATTATTGCATCATCCAGAGGTAGCCTTACTAATGTTTTAGTGCATATCCTTCCAGTCTTTTTTCTGTGTATATGTGCACATGTTCATTTCTTGTTATTGTGATATGCACGTACTGTTAATCTAATTTTTTCACATATGGTGAATATTTTCCAAGGTATTAATTATACAGACAAAAATAATTTGGAATAATTATATTTGGGGATGACTTTTAACACATTCCATTTTATTGCAAACATTTTAAGGCTGAATTTGTTTTCATTGAATACATGGTAGGTGTTTTTAGGCGCACATGAAACCAAATGTAAATAAGGGATTAAAGAAAAAAAGAGTCTGGGAAACTGCCACCAAAGTTTTTTGGTTTTTGGTGGTTTTTTTTTGTTTTTTTTTGTTTTTTTAAAGAGTATAGCATCAGCATCAACTTTTTGCTTGAGTCACTATTTCTATTATTAGATAAAGTCAACACAGCAAATTTCTTCTAGAACTTATGCTCCCATCCTTCAAAACATGGAATGATCAGAGCCTATTGACTGTTTCGCCAAGGCTGATGGTCCCTGGTGCTGGATGAGGAGTGAACATGGGCCCAAAGTGACTTTCTGGGAGGACCTGGTCCTCATCTTAGGCTTCACATGTCACGGACAGCCCCGTGCTCGGCTGATGGTTAAAGCATATGGATCAGCACATCATCAGCAGCCGAGACGCCCTGCACGCCAGGCCCTCCACAGGAAGCACAGTTTAGAAATCATGGTCGCACAAGTTCAATCAAAAACCTGCTGAGAGATTTTATGAGGGATATTTATGTCTTCAGGGCATCTGTTCTTAACCATATTAGGTCACAGACTTATTTAAGAGTCAAAACAACTGGCCACATACATGTGAAATTCTGCATTAATTTCACAAGGTTTGCAGTCCCCTAAAACCCATGCTTCTTCCCACGTTGAGAAGTCTTGCTTTAGATACTCTGAGCTCTGTCCTGCATAGCACCAGCGTTACCTGAGCACTGGCCTCTCTAAATGACCACGCGCATTCCCTTCTCGGTTGGGATCATCACTTCCTCCAGGTGGGGTTCTTCTTGGGTGGGGTCCCTCTCAGACCAGGCAGCCCTGTTCCCTTCCCTAGTCCTGTAGGAAACTCACACATTCTTGGCCTTGACACATTCTGAGGATGATCATCCATCTTGGTAGCCTTTGGGGATTTTACATTGTGAGTTCAGCACTAGTCATTGTGGCCTCCAAACTCCAGTGGACACACCATACATTTAGGTTGTGCCCTCGAGCCCCTCTCACTGGTTTGAGGCAAGGGGAGAGTGACTCCATTAGCTTCCTGCAAAGAAATTCTCTCTACCTCTCTCTTAAACGGCTACTGTGTGATATTCTTAAGGTAGGTGATGAGCCAAGTCTGGTTGAATTGGTTCCAAACCACTTAGTATGTCTTGCATAGTGTGTCTGCTGCTTCCTTGGAATAAGGGAAAAGGTCTTTGCCACATATTATTTTGTCCTAGTTTATGGGCAATCTGAGAAAGAAAGTATTCCATTTTAACATCTCAACCTAGGTTGCTCCTTGCAGATGGCCAAAAGTAGGGGCCTCAATAGGATGGGATTTGGGAGAGAATGTGTTTGGCCTGGGGAGAAGTGCAATGGATATGCTTCTACACAGGAATGATTCTGAAAGGAAACAGGTAGTTTTTTAACCCGGCTCCTATTTTCTCTCACTGAGAAGCAGAAGGGACATGTCCAACATTAGCATGACATTTTCCACAACCTATCATACTGCATGTGTTAAATATCCAGATGGGAAATCCCGGTTCTCAGAAGCCACATGTGGGCTTGTGGCATTCCTGAGACTTCTAAACCAACAGATGACTTGCATTGGGAGCAAGCATAGCATCTTGATATGATGGATATAATTTTTCATCATTACTATTTACTAGAGGCCTGGTGCACGAAATTCGTGCATGGGTAGGGTCCCTAGGCCTGGCTGGCGATCAGGACCGATCTGTGGGGCAACCGGTGGGGAAATTGGGGGACCCCACTGGCACCGCCTTGGCTAGCCTGGCACCGCCTGCTCACCGGCCCTGCCTTCTGCTGCTACCGCAGGTTGCCTCCCTCTGTGGGGCGACTGGTGGGGAGATGAGGAGGCCCCCATTGGCACCCCCCTTGGCTTGCCTGGGGCCTGTGGGCTGGGGGAAAGCTCCTGTGTTGAGCATCTTCCCCCTGGTGGTCAGTGTGCATCATAGCAACCGGTCGTTCCATTGGTCGTTCTGCTGTTCGGTCGATTTGCATATTAGGCTTTTATTATATAGGATATTTAGTAAAAGCAGAGACTTGAGAGCAAGAATTTGAGATACCTATTTTTCACTGACACCTTGTGGGAAGCAGGGAAGTCTTTTCTTTGGGTTTTAATTCACTTATTTAAGAATTGGTAAGGTTATTCCCATGGGGGAGAGGCAGTGAAGAGTCTCTGTCCCCAGCCGCCCTCCCTCTCCCAAGCTGGGAGTTAGTGAGGGAGGGATAAGAGGTATTAGGGAAACACCTATACCCAGAAACACCTCCCCACATATTGTACCAGTTAGAGACTTTTTTTCATTTAAGAAGCTTTGAAATGGCAAGTGGTCTCTGAAAAGGATTACCCACATGGATGTTCAATTAGAAAATCAAATTGTTCTCTTGAGGGTCATTGCTCTAAAGAAATAATGAGACTGGGAAACAGTAATTTCGGAGCATGCGGCTCTTTACTGGAGGACAGGTTGAAATGGCTTGCTAGGATTGGGTCTCACAGGGTGCTTTCTGTAGCCAAAGAGCATAGCAAGAGCAGAATTTATACCACCCATCAATAGAGACCCCTGAGAGGTGATCCAGGTCAGTGTGTCTCAAACTATGTCCCACAGAATATAATCCTGTGGATGCTTCAGACGGGGATAGGAAGGGGCTATGCGGAGATAGGTTTGGGAGGCATCACTCGCATCCCTGGTTTGGGCATTCATGGTACATTTTAACACATTAATAGTTCTGATAAGACTCATCATTCAGGAACTTGTCTAGTTGGGTTAAAGAAGTGTTTCCCAAAGTTCCTTAACTAAGGAACACCCTACCCCTCAAGTGTTAGGACTTGTGCCATTGGGACGTCGAGCATTTCACTCGTGGGAATATTCTCAGTTTCCTAAGCAGCTGCTATGACTCAAGATGCATTTCAAGCTCTGGTTAAATTGCTTTGAAACCAATGAAAAATATGCTCAAGTGGCCTCTATGGTGGTTTGTTTTCTTTATCTTGAGGGTCAGTTTGAAATTAGAGGGAACCACATATTTAAGTTAAGGTCTGATAAAAAGATAAACAGGATTAAGTAATATTACATAGACTTAAATAACATGAAATAATTGGATACATGAAATGCACACAAATATGTTTATATATGTGTGTATACACCCACACAGGCTTTGAGTGCAGTTTAAGAAAAAGGAGTTTCAGATAGGACTTTGATAATAACTCATGAAAATAAACAACTCATTTAAAATATACAAAGTCTTCTAGTTTTAATACATCCAATTATTTTGCAACTATGCTTTAGATTAAAATATTGAGGACAGAAGCCATGGCTGGACCCTGGCTCCAATGTAACCAATTTTTTTTTTTTTTTTACAAATATATAGGAGTTTAACAGCAAATTAAAGTTCATCTGGGGGGAGGCAGAAAGAAAAGCCATTTATAGTAAATGATCAAAGTCTGTTCTGGAGCCACCCATCCATCCATCCACTCATGCACTCACTAATTTTTAAAAATTAATTTACTTTTAATTAAATTTATGGAGGTGACATTGGTTAACAAGATTATATAGGTTTCAAGTGTAGATTTCTATAATACATGATCTGTATATTACATTGTGTGCCACCACCCAAAGTCAGATATTTGGCCCCCTTTACCCTTCATATCCCCTGTTCCCTCTGGTAACTACCATTCTATTATCTGTGTCTTTGAGTTTCATATGAGTGAAATCATAGGGTTCTTAGTTTTTTCTGACTGACTTATTTTGCTTAGCATAAGTGACCACCAAAGTGTCCTTCAATAGAAGACTGGGTAAAGAGGAT
>NW_005370700.1:2757940-2783063 GCF_000412655.1 Myotis brandtii
AGTTTTATTCATTTCAAACGGCCGGATCCGGCCCGCGGGCCGTAGTTTGCCCACGGCTGCACTAGGGAATACTACTCAGTCATTTGCAGCAACATAGATGGACCTTGAGAATATAATGAATTCACTAATTTTTGAAAGAATAACATTTGTCCTAAATTATTTTATCTTCAGTGTGCTCTCTGTTAGCTGCTTTATTACTTCAACATTGTGTTTTAAATAATAATTTTTTCCTATTGTGTTATTGACTCATTTTCACTGTAATAAACCCACCGATGTTTCTCACATTGATGTTTCTCTCTCACTCTCCCCCTTCCTCTCTCTCTAAAAATCAGCATAAACATATCCTCGGGTGAGGATTAAAAAAATTATTTCTACCACATCATTTTGTGCTTTTTTCCTTTTTTATGATGCTGCTGTGTTGTTTTTTTAAATTTTCCTGTCTTCTTTTTAGATATTTCATCTAAATATTTTCCCTCTATCTTTTTTGGAAGTTAAATACTTTATTTCTAGTCATTTGGTGGGTTACTCTTAAATTTTTAATCTGCACATTGATTTTCAAGTCTATCATTAATAAGTACCTGTTTCTTCTCTTGAATAAGATAATATTTTATTAGACTATTTAAAATTGTGATTATACCTTTCGTAATTTTTGATCAATATTTTGGATATATCTTCCAATCCTTCAAACTATACTTTTTATTATTCGTTTTTACAGTGGCTGATTTGTTTTTAGATTTCACCACATGTTTATTCTGTCTTTGCTTATTTTTCTTTATTGCATCTCAGACCTCTCTTTCAAGATGGTTATTGTCCTTTCTGATGAAATAAAACCCTTTGGCAATTTCTTTTGCAATGTGCTATTCGTATTTAACTTTCTCCTTATTTCCTGAAAATTCTATTTTTCTTTATTTCTTGAATGCCAGTTTAGCTGTTCACACAATTCTAGATTGATAGTTATTTCCTAAAAGCACTTTGAAGTTATTATTTCATTGTCATCTGGCTTCCATCTATAGCTGCTGAAGTCTGATGTCAGTCAAATTGTCATTGCTTTGAAGTAATCTATTTTTGCTCTGTCTGCAAACTGTCTTTGCTTTCTACATTTTTATTATGCTGTATCGCCCTCCCCTTTTTTCACTAATTAGAATTTTTTGTGGCTTCAGAATCTGAGAATTTTGTCTTTCATCAATTCTAGGGAATTATCAGCTTTTGTGGCTATAAATGCTGTTTTTCTATTCTTTTTTTGGGTTTCTAATTGGACGTGTTAAACCTTCTTATTCTCATAGATTTCCTGTCTCTTTCTCTTTTTTGTTAATCCTCACCCAAGGATATTTTTTCCATTCATTTTAGAGAGAGTGGAAGGAAGGGGGTGGGGAGAGAAACATCAATGTGAGAGAGACACATCGACTGGTTGCCTCCCGCACATGCCCTGACCTCAGGGAATGAACCTGAAACCCAGGTACATGCTCTTGACCTGGAATGGAACTGGAGACCCTTTGGTGCGCAGGCCGATGCTCTACCACTGACCCACACCAGCCAGGGCAGACCTCTTGTCTCTTAATCCCTTTTTCACTTTTCAATTTCAGTGTTGTGTACTGGGATGTTTCCACAGATAATTATAATTCAATCTTCAGCTGTGTTTAACCTATTTAACTCTTTTCTTTTTTTTTAAAAATATATTTTATTGATTTTTTACAGAGAAGAAGGGAGAGGGATAGAGAGCCAGAAACATCGATGAGAGAGATCGATCAGCTGCCTCCTGCACGCCCCCCAGTGGGGATGTGCCCACAACAAAGGTACATGCCCTTGACCGGAATCGAACCTGGGACCCCTGAGTCCGCAGGCAGACGCTCTATCCACTGAGCCAAACCGGTTCGGCTATTTAACTCTTTTCTGAGTGTTTAATATCAGTTATTATATATTTTGCATAATTAGAAATTGTAGTTTCTTTTTAAAATCTTCTTGGTCCTTTAAGTAATTTGTTTCTTGCTCATGTTTAGTTCCACTTATTATTTCTTCAAAATCAACGATATTTTACATTTGGGTATTTTATATTATTATTTGAAAATTCAGATTGATTTCCTAGGGCATTCTAATTTTTAATTTTGATGGTTTTGTTTTTTGCTAACTCTAGCTCAAGGAATTTTGTTTCCTTAGTGTTTTGTAATTTTTTATTGTGAACTCATATTTAGTCATTGTGATTTGTGGGAATCCCAAAAGGCCTGGCTTCAGGGTTTGCCTCTGCCAGGTACCTTGAAATGCTTTTGAATTGGAACTGCTTTCAGTTAATTTTGCAGCTTGGGGATCCCACATCATAGAGTTAGGAAAAAATGCAAACCCTGAAGTTGTGTGAACACAGATCATCTCTGATTACAGATTCACAGGGGAGATTTTTTCTTTCCATCTGAGCTGAGGCCCAGACAGGTTTCCTTGTTGTGCTTCGCTGCTGGCTAGCAAGTTTTTCTAGCCTATCCTTTCACTGAGAATGTAGCCCTTTGAGGGTCCTGTTACCATTTGGCAAAAATGATTGTCTTTGACTTCAGTTTGAGGTTTAGCGTATTGAGTTTGTCTAGATTTTACTTCCCAGGTGGGTTCAATTCCCTAATATGTTCAGGTTATTGAGACCCAAATGATTAAGAAGTCCTTTATTTCATTTTTATAGATTTCCTGCAGTTCCTCTAATTTTGCAGGCACATCTGCCTGTCCTGTTTCACTTTCCATATTGGCTGTGTTTCCCTTGAGGTCACAGATATTCATCCAGAATTTGACTAAGCTTTTCCTATGCTAAATCAAGATCTGACCCTTTGATTTGGTGTTGATGCATTTATACAACTTATTTATGTTTGGGCCCCATGTCAAGTAGAATGTTGATACCATAAAAGAAATCTAATATTTTGCCATACATTTTTATGTATGAAATGGTTTTTTACAAATTCTAAATTATGTCAGAGTGTGTGTAATACAGGAAGGAGCAGCCTGTCTTTGGATAGGTTGGCTGGCCCTTCATTCTCCTGGCTATTTAACCTCTGAACAGTTTAAACTGCTCTCAGTGTTTTGCCTCATGGGCTGTTCCTGGCTGAAGGTCCTTTAATAACACCTTCAGGGATTGAAAACCTGGAAACCTAGTTTAATGAAATGTACAGATGATGCTAATGGAGTGAAGTGTTCCCACTGTCCATGGGGACAGGAGCTCGATAGCAAGAGGAAAAACTCATGCTAAAGGCAATAAATAATGAAACGAGAATATGCCTGCATTTGGACTAGAGAAAATTAATGTATCTTCAGAAAAATGATCTTCAGTGATTCTCAGAGCAGTGATCCTACAGGGAAAATTGAAGCCAGAGAGGAAATGTGAGAAAAAGGGATGGGGAGCTCCACTGTAGTTATTTTCAGCTAATTGGTTATAAGCTAAACAACAGGGAGTCTTTCTTTTCTTTTTCTTTGGGGGGGGGTCTTTCTTAATAGAAGAAAATTGTTATGCTTGTATAGCAACACAAATACTTGCAGAGTGCTTGGCTGCTGTTTATATCCATCACCACAGGTTATTTCTGTCATAAACTGGATTTTACAAGATATTCTTCCTGTGAGCTCCTGGAGTATGAGTTATCCAGATGTCCTTAAGAAAGAAGGCTCTTTGTTGTTGTTGTTTATCCTCGCCCGCGGATATTTTTCCATTGAAATTAGAGAGAGTGGAAGAGAGAGGGAAAGACAGAGAGAAACATCGATGTGAGAGAAACACAACTGGTTGCCTCCTGCACGTGCCCTGACCAGGACCCAGGCAGGGGAGGAGCCTGCAACTGAGATATGTGCCCTTGACCAGAATCAAACCCGGGACCCTTTGGTCCGCAGGCTGACACTCTATCCACTGAGCCAAACCGGCTCGGGCAAGAAGGCTCTTTGGATCATCTCCTCTTAATGATGAAGTTATTTAAGCACAGAATACTTAAAGCCAATTTTAAAAATTGTATAGCCTTAAAAATGAATGCTTGACCTTTCCCTTATGATCCTCTCCTTGGTTAACTCTATTCCCTTTTACTTTGTAAAGTTATTTTTAAATGTCAAGTCGCAGCCAAGAACATACATCTTGGATGGGTCCTTCCCTGACTCCCCAGCCCTCAGTGATCTCTTTTGAGATTCTGATGTCCTTGTGCCACCTTTGTGGGCCCTTTGCTCCTCATCAGCGAAATGAGTAGCTTGGAATGGCTCTCCTGACTCAGGGTCTATGGAGAGTCCTACCGCCCTTTTAGCCTGTGGCACAAAATTCAGTGCTAGTTATTCATTGTCTTGTATTGCAGGCTGGTCTTGGCTTCACATCCTGATTAAGTTCTTGTGGACATCTGTGTCATACTTTATTTGAATCCATTGGACAAACTATGGCAGTCCAGTGCTGAATCTAGAATAGGTCATTAAAAATGGTGGCTATCCCAGATCTTTGCTGTCTCATATTTCCTGTTATCTTCTCACCCTAAGATTCCCATCCCAACCACCAATGCTTAATATTAGGGCTCTTAATTATGGTCAGTTTACTTGTCAAACCCCAGACTTCTCCTCCCTTGATGCAGGGTTGCCACCTAGTGGGAAAAAATGGCAACTGTAGGCTATTCAGTGCCCGGCTCCCCCACCAACTCCCACCCCCCTGATGCTTCTTTAATTGATGAGGAGAAGTAGGCATTTTGGAGTGAGTTGCAGCGGTGTGACTAGAACCATGCTGTCCTTACACATAGCACAGTTGGTGGAGGTCTGCATCATGTGACATGAAGGAATTGATTTGGGTTCTGCTCAGAGGTCCTTACCCAGTGACCTTTCACGTCTAGTGTTAGAGGTTCCTTCCACAAATGCCTCTTTACAATATTGTGTTGCCCTCACTCATTATTCCTGGATGTAAGTCAGGACTGTCAGTTACAATGGAAAGAAGCCCAGCTCAGACTTGTTTAAAGCTAAGAAAGGGTGTGTATTGACTTATGTAACTGGGAAGCCCAGGGGTAGGCTGGCTGCAGGCATGTCGGAAACCGTATCATCAGGAGTCAGCCTCTTCCTATCTGTCTCTTGCTCTGCTCTTGACTTTACTTAATGGCACTTATTTTTCACTTGGTGCCACCAACCCCCGCCCCCTCTCCCCACCCTGAAGCTTACTTTATTCCTTCTCTCCAAATCATGCAAAAGTCCTGGGGTTTACTATTGGGCCATGTATCAATCCCTGAACCAATTACTGCAGGGAGGAAAGAGGGTGGGGGAAAAAGTTGAGGTCTCAGTCATGTGCCCACCTCAATCCCATGGACTGAAAGGGAAGGGGTCATTCCCCAAAGGAAAATGGAAGTTTGATTTCCAAAAGGAGTAAAATCGGATGCCAGACAGGCAAGATCGGATGTCCATGACGTTGGCCATTGCTTTGATACTTACCAACATTTGCACATTGCTAGATATCTAATATGTGCTTAATAACTACTGGCCGAATGATTGAGGAGTACGTGGGAAGGGAGGCCAGTGAGTACAAGGGCACTGGGTACCCGGCGGAGGGCAGAGGATAGGTTGTATGGGAAAATTCAGAAACAACTGCAGTCCTTTTAAAACTTAGCCTCCAGCCCTTAAAACCCCTTCCATTGAGAAGTGCAGTCTATGTCCCCTGCCCTTGAATCTGGGCGTGTTTGCGATTGCATCAGTTAACAGAATATGGCAGAAGTTTCACTATGAGTCTTCCAAAGAGCCGCCATAAAAGACCCTGCAGCCTTGTTCGCTGGGACACTTGATCTTGGAGCCTAGATCCACCACATAAGTTCAGCATGAGACCACCATACTGGAGAGGCCAGTCCAGGTGGACAGTCCCAGGTGAGCCCAGCCTTCCCGTCGTCCCTGCTACAGTACCAGCCATGAGAGTGGAGCTGAGCCCATCACCACATAGAACAGAACTACCCAGCCTAACCCTGTCTGGTTTCTTGACCCGCCAAAGTGTCAGGTTTAACAAAATGAGGTGGTTGGAAGCCACTAACTTTTGGGTTAGCCTATCACTCAGTAATAACACAAGGGGAGCAAACTGCTGTCTCTTCAACAACCTTTACAAGCAAGTAAAGACCAGACACATTGCACATTACTCTATGATCTCAACACAAACGTGCTATAAAAAGAGCTGTGAGCAAGTAAAGACCAGACACATTGCACATTACTCTGACTATGATCTCAACACAAACGTGCTATAAAAAGAGCTGTTTATAAAGAAAGATTAAATGATTTTCCCCCCAAAAGGCTTTCAAATAATAAATTTGGATAAATAAATGTCTTCCTCCTGCCAGCAGCTTTTTGGCGGGCTGCCTCCTTTTATCTCAGGGAGCCCGTGCAGCATGCAGTGCGCGAGCAAGAGGCAAGGCTGAGCCCGCTTGCTGTCCCAGCTTTGCCACACATGGTGGGGGCGTACAGGTCCCCAGGGACCTGCAGAATTTCCTCAGATGGATGGATCTGGGGGGCAAGTGCAATGAAGCTTATTAGTATATTACAAAATAGAAAGTAGGTTCTCTTTCTAGAATTTTGATTCCTTTTTTCCTCTCCTCCTCCTGCTCCCCCAAGGCATATAGCCTCTTTCTTTCTCCAGAGCCTTGTTAATGACAGGGCAGGAAGAGAACTAGGGTGACGTTGGGAGGACCCCTTCTGCCTGCCCAGTGGCTTCCTCCTGGCCTTCCCTCTCCCTCCACCTACAGGCCCTGCCCCCAGCTTCCCCCAAAGTGTTCAGAACCAGCAGGAGCATGTGCACGTGTGTGCTTGGGAACCCACAATTTCCTCCTTAGGATGAAGTCTCCCAGCTGGGGCTCCATGGACCCCCAGAGACTGTGCTGTCTTCTATTCCTGACCTCACTTAGCAAATGCAAAGGGACTTTTTGCTGGAAAGAAGGGGATACAAGCACTCCCTCTTGCCCGTCCCTCCTCACTCAATCAACCAGCAATCACGGAGCTCACACTCCAAGCCAGATGGTGAGCACGCTAGACTCTGGGAATATGTATGAGAGCAAAACGGACAAAAATTCCTGTGGTTGAGGGACTTACCTTCTCAAGTGGAGGAGAGGGAGAGGCAGGCAAACAAGGAGCACATAAAACACCCTGCAGGTTAGGAAGCTGTAGCTGAAGTGAAAACTAGCCAGCGCAGGGTCAGGAATGGGTGATGGGGTTGCAGTGATGGATGGTGTGGTCAGAGAGGTCGTCTCATGAAGAAGACAGCATTTGAGCAAAGACCCAAAAGAGATTAGGGAGCCGGTTACATGATATCCGGGGGAAAGTTATTCTGGGAAGAAGGAACTCCCAGTGAAATGAGCTAAACTGGTAGCAAGGAAGCCTGAGTCTCTGAGTGTCCTGAGCAGGTGAGAGTAGACAGGTCAGAGGCCACGTGGGCCATGGTAGGGACCTCTTCCTGTGACAGACATGGGAGCTGTTGGAGAGTTCTGAACAGAGGAGGGACAGGATGACTTGTGTCTCAGAGAGGTGGCTCTGGCTGCTGCTTAAGAATAGACTGTAGGGTACAAGGGTGTACACAAGAGATTTGTAAGCGGGTGTTGCAATAACATGGATGAGAGATGGTGGTGGCAGGACCCCTGGAGCTAACTATAGAGGAGGTGAGAAGTAGTGGGATTTTGAGAGCATCTTGAAGGTAGAGCCTACAGAATTTGCTAATGGATTGGGATTTGGAGTGGGGGGAAAAAGTCAAGGATGAGTCTGAAGTTCTTGGTCTGTAACCGGGAGGATGGGGCAGTAGAATTTGCTAATGGATTGGGGGGGAAAAGTCAAGGATGAATCTGAAGTTCTTGGTCTGTAACCGGGAGGATGGGGCAGCTGAGAAAGCAGGTTTGGGGAGAAGATGAGCAGTTGCCAGGCTGCATTTGGGTGGGAGGCTGTTAGACACCAACTAGAGCTATGAGTAGGCACTTAGATGTGCAGGGCTAGTGGTCAAAGTTGAGGATCAGGCTTAAAAAATGTTTTTATTGATTTTTAGAGAGAGAGGAAATGGGGGTTTGGGGATGGGAACATCGATCAGCTGCCTCCTGCATGCCCCCTACTGGGGATGGAGCCTGAAACCTGGGCATGTGCCCTGACTAGGAATTGAACCAGCAACCTCTTGGTCATTGCACGGGACAATGCCCAACCAACTGAGCCACACTGACCAGGCCAGGACCAGGTTTTAATGAAAGAGCCCTTCCTATTAGACAGCATGATGACTTGGGTTAGATTAGTTCTCAGAGCAGAGTGGGCACACGGCTTTATCACTAGGTGTCAGAATGTTCTCTAGCCCATCTGGTCTTATGACCGCCATCTCTTCCACAAACTTGTGGACATTGTGGTGGTGACAGAAATACAAGATGTCTCACAGCACCATTCAGAGTTGTCCGTGACAATAGGGTTGGCCTGGCGCACAGATTGGACTATTGGCATGATCAGATAGAGAGCTGTCTTCTCTGATCCTGTGTGTATTTAAGTTTGGAGAGCCCAAAGACAGATTTTTTCCCCATCACCTCATGTCACATGGGGGGTAAGAGAATTCAAACTAGAAGAAGAAAAAATTAGGAAAAATACCATTTTATTCTGAGAGAAGCCAATACAAGAAAAAGCATTTTTTTCTGTCTTATTTCTTCTTTTTATCCATTGAAAAAAAATAGCACTTTCACTTAGTTGATCCTTGTGTAATATTTATTAGTTGAAAATATTATCCCAAAGGATGGACGTCCAAATCTGGCATGTGTAATCCACTTGCAATATACCTCTCTCAATTTCCTAGGGTTGTCATAATAAAATACCATAAACCAGGTGGCTTAAAACAACAGACATTTATTCTCTCACATTCTGAAGACCAGAAGTCTGGAGTTACAGGAATGAGTGAGGTGCTGGGACACTGATGAAGCCCGGGAGGTAGAGGGACCTGGCCAATGTCATGATAGGGGCTGGTGGCAAGAGTCTGTCTCTGAGCTTGCCCGAGGCTCGCTATGTCAGAAAGCCTCTCCGACTTGAAAGCGCTGTGGTTGTGTGCTTATAGTCATGGGAAGCTGAGGACCCACTGGCCCTGGGTCATCCTGTTTTGTAGTCACCACCTCATCACAATATTTGAAAACTTGATTGTGTCGGCTGCTTAAACTTCAGGAAGCCTAACTCTGTATTTGGTTCCCTTACTCCCTGGAGTGTAACGAGGTTGGAGAGTTGTGTTCATTAGATGTCAGTAGTTCCAACAATCACAAATATATTTTTAAAAATTTAGAAAACCATTCAGATCTATTGCATGTTTCAGAAGTGATGCCTACATCTTTTCTCCACCACTTCCTATCCCTACCCCCTGAGGTCCCCTCATCTCAACTCCAGGATGCTCTTGTATTTGTAGCTGAGTCCCAACTGTTCTATCATAGCCTTGGAATGGTTATATCACAGGCCAAAGAGAATTTGAGCCTGAAATGTTATGGTCCAGCCAAGGAGAAGGAAATATCCTTTTGTTCTCCTCCACCCTCGCAGTGAGGAGTCAGGGCAGCTAGAGTTGCAAAGCACTTCTTTACCAGAAGCTCAGAGACGCGGGCAGGCGACTACACATCATCTTAAATTGCATTTCTAGTGAGCTCAGCCTGGCCAGACCACCCTCCTCTTTATGCGGAAAGGTGATTCTGCTACTAAGTTCACATTAACCCCCCATCATTTGGAACAACTTATTCCCAGTGGCCTTGTGGTTTGGGCCTGTATGCACTGGGGAACATGTTTAATGAAAACCACACAATTCATTTTGACAGACTTGGCCCATCTCTCCCAAAGTGAGTCGCTGCTCGTGACTTAACTCTCTTCTATTTTCAGTTTGTGTTTTTTGATTGCAAAATTAGGCATTCCTTTGAATTCACGTGTGTCCTTATAAACAAACCAGCTGTGTTTTCAGTGGCGCTCCTCTCCCCTCTCTGTGGCTGTTGGTGGGTGTGTTTATTCTTCGGAGGGGAGAGGATGGTAAACAATCATTAGTAAACCGATCCCCCCAGGGTCCTACTGCTTAAAGGCAAAGGTGTAGCCCCGAAGTGCTGCCCTCGGTCTGTGGGATCCTAGCACTGGCAGGATGAGATTCAGGAGCGTTTAAGACCATTCACTGCTACATGGATGGACATGTTCCCCAGGTGTGGTCCTTCAGCGTGCTGACCCAGGAAGTACCTTGTCCCTGTGCAGACTTGTCTCAGTAAGAAGCAGGGTGGCCAGTGCACAGAGCATGGCTGGTGAGAGGCAAGAGCAGGGTTTGAATATTTGCTGTGCCGTCTCATAATCCTGTGACTTGAACCCGTGCCTTAACCACACGACATGCCTCAGTTTCCTTTTGCAAAATGGGAGACAGTGATAGTGTTCCTAGTTGATGCAAGAGTTGAGAGACCCTTCAAAGGATCTGGCGCAGGCACTCACTGGCCGTGGGGATCAGCGGGGTCCACTGGCCTCATCCTGTCGTTGGTAGCTCCTTTTAAATCCCAAACGGTGTTCAGGTGATCACATTTTCATCAGATTTGGCCCTGGGTAACATTTGCCTCTTACCAAAAGTCTAAACAAATCTGAAAGAGAATATTTAAAAGAATATGTTGCAGACTATGGAAATAATTTCAACAGATGAGTTTCCCCAAAGTTCTGAGAAATGGTAGGGTTGTTGAAATAAATATGCAACTGCTATGGCGACTCGTTTTACCAGAAGTTCTGAGAAGTGGGCAGGCAGCTTCACACCGTATGAAACTGCATTTCTACCTTGAAGGGCAGATCAGACTGAAGGGCTATGCACATTTTTTCATCCCTGTAGGATTTCAGAGGAGTGGCCTCGTGTCGGCTCCTAAAGAAGGTCCTCTTGAACACTTTGATAAGAGGCAGGAAGCATCCTTGGACGTTGCCACGGAAGAGAAAATACCAAGCGAAAGTCTGGACCTGGGAGGGAGGGGGACAGATACAGAGGAGGCGGGAAGATGCTGAGAGAAGGCAGGCCTTGCCGTACTCAGTGCCAAGGTGGGGAGTCCGAGAGGACACGTGCAGGCAAGTTTCTTTGCACAGCAGTTACGGGGATGTCCGATAGTGGGAGAGTCTCAGTCAGATGGAATGTGAGAGTTCAGGTCGTGGCTGGACTCTGTCACCAAGGGTGAGGTCTGTGAGTTGCCTGCAGCTTGCCACTTGTGTGACAGGTTCCCCGTGGGCACTTAAGCTGATATTTCTGACGTTAAGACAAAAAATGAAGGGACAGTGGCTGTGCCCAATTCCCCACCCCCCTCCAAAACACAGACCCTCCCTTTCTTTTCTTTTCTTTTCTTTTAAAAAATATATTTTATTGAGTTTTACAGAGAGGAAGTGAGATGGATAGAGAGTTAGAAACATCAATGAGAGAAATATCGATTAGCTGCCTCCTGCACACCCCTTACTGGGGATGGAGCCTGCAACCAAGGTACATGCCCTTGACTGGAATCGAACCCGGGACCCTTCAGTCTTCAGGCCGACTCTCTATCCACTGAGCCAAACCAATTAAGGCTCTTTTCTTTTTTAAAATATATTTTTATTGATTTCAGAGAGGAAGGGAGAGGGAGAGAGAGATAGAAACATCAATGATGAGAGAATCTTTGATTGGCTGCCTCCTGCATGCCCCCTACTGGGGATCAAGTCTGAGACCCAGGCATGGGCCCTGACAGATTATGGAACTGTGACCTCCTTGGTTCATAGGTTGATACTCAGCCACGGGCCACACCGGCTAGGCAAGTTGGCTATGTTTCTGAGAATGCTTTGATTTTTAAGTACTTAACTCTAAAGGATCCTAGATCCACCTGCACAAATCTTACTTTGAGGTAAGTGGTATGATCCATTAGTTTATAGAGTACCTGGTTAATCCTGCATGGCATGAAGGCCGCACACTGACTTTATGAGCTCAGGCGCTGGGCCTTGTCCTTTCCCGTGGGCAGTGATGGAGCAGACAGGAGCATTTGCAGATGTGGAGGCCCCCAAGGTCAGCCTAGCTCAGACCTGACCCTAGTAATCCCTGAGTCAGAGAAGGATTGTCTCAAAAAAAGTTTCTGCCAACTCGGCTGCCTTCCGAGCCTAAAATGAAAAACCTGATGATAAAATTCTCCAGGGAAAGGAATTGGTCTGAGTCAAAGGCCAGCCAGGACAAGACTGGCATTGCTTTCAACCCATCAGGAAAAATTTTCCAGAAAGTCCCCTGAGGGAGGTTCACCTCCTTTCATCTCACCTCCTGCCCTGTGACCTGCTCTTGACCAGACAAAGACAGGCAGTCACCTCCCTGATGGAAAATTGCCTTTCTCTCCATTTAAAATAGAACCACTACTCTCAGGTTTCCTGTTCTTTACCTCAGCAGCTGACCTTTGGGCTAAGGAGCATGTTTGCAGGTGATGCCTCTGCCAGAGTCTGGGCGTGTGGTCCTGCAGGTGCCCTCTTCAAAGGCAGTTTTGCTAAACAAAGAAGCTCAGGCTAAAAATCTGTGAGCATTTCAAAATCGCCTGTGACCTCAAAGAAGGAGTGACTGAATGCCTAAAGTTTAGAGAGAACAATGGGAAATGCAAAAGCAACATATAGTTTTGTCCTAAGGAGATTCCAGAATAATTCTTTCAGCCTCTCAATTGTGTGAAGCCACGATAGAGTGATCACCTTGAGCATCATAGCCATCGTCATCAGATTGTAAATTCCTGGAACGCAGTGGTTCCCAACTTTGGCTGCTCATTAGAATCACCTGGGAAATGCTTAAAGATACTGATGCTCAGGTTCCACATCCAAAGATCCTGATGTCATTGGTGTGGGGTGAAACCTGGACAGCTAGATTTTTGGAGCCAAGGTTGATGATCAATGAGCCCTGTGAAGCAGACCAGACAGGCAATATTATTCTCACTTAGCAGATGTGAAAGCTGAAGCCAGAGTGATGAACTGATTACCCAACATTACCCAAGTATCCAGTGGTAGAGTAGGGATGAGAAACAAAGGCTTCCATCTGAGTGGACTTTCCAATGAAATCTGGCCGTCCATTTATCACACTGTGTGAAATTCGTTGGTTATTACATTAAGAATTCGTTTCTGGGAAATGTAATGCAACTTTTTAAATCCTGGAAGCCCTCCAGCCTTAATGGACACTCTCCCATGCACCAAGCTTTCACTGGGAGGGAGAAAGATGAAGGCAACCAGCCCTCTCAAGAGTCAGGGCTGAAGGAATGGGTTTGGCATCGAGCCTCTGAGCGAGAGTTTCGTAAGAGACGAACTCCAGCCGAGATGGCACTATCTCCCTCTCACCCAGGGGACCTGTTTCCTCCCTGGGGAGCCATAACCCCAAAGAAGAGGAGGGGCAGTTCTCTGTCATGCTCTTGATATCTAGACTTGAAACTGATCCAACTTTCTGAATGTTTTAGATAACGCCACTTAACCTGAAATTGCTTCCCTCAGAGTTTGTATTAATCACATTTGAGGTTCCCCGTAAGTTAGTTAGCCATCATTTTTAAGACCTCTCTGGATCACCTTTGTGGATCCCCACCCCAACCCCTCATTTAGCAAACTTTGTATTTAAAGCAAGTTTCCCCCAAATCTGTTATCTCTTGGTCTTTCTTCCTCCACCCAGTGCCCATGCTCCCCTGCACAGACCCCACCTCACCTGTTGGACAAGGCTGCCCATGTTTTCCAGAATAAGGGGAGGAGGGTTCTTGGCAGCTCATCTCCACTGGCCCCCAAGCAGATCCTCAGGTCAGGAGGCACCAGGTGTGTGCCAGCCAGGAGGAGGCCAGGCCACCCATTCATGGATCTGAACCTTGTTATGGGACCACAGCAGGGCTTGGCTGCTCTGGCTTCTGTGGCTTTAGAATTTCCTTTTGATCCTGATATGACCATGGCAGCAGGCTTTTTTTTAAAGTCAACTTTTCCTACTATTAATAGAAAGGGAAGTGTCCCCTTTCTTCTAAAGGAACTCACTTGCTTATCTGCTTTCATCTTTCTTGTCCCCTTTCTTTCTCTTCTACAAATATTGAATGCTTGCGAATTCACTGTTTTTGCAATGCCAGCAAACAAAACAAAGTTCCCATGTGGGTCATGTCTTTTAAGGTGATGTCTGTGTGCGGTAGGGGAGGACATTTATTTAGCACCTACTTTGTTCCAGGAATAAACTCATATACTTTATGGAAGAAGGCAGCAGGTTAAACCAGTGGTCGGCAAACTGCTGCTTGCGAGCCACATGTGGCTCTTTGGCCCCTTGAGTGTGGCCAAGTTTCAATTGCACTGTACGTGCGCGCCTGCACGTGGTATTTCGTGGAAGAGCCACACTCAAGGGGCCGCAGTTTGCTGACCACTGGGTTAAACCAAGTATGGTGTTGATAAATAAAATGGCTCCTTGTCCTATGCTCACAATCTATTTAGGAGATAAACGTAATAATATAGTTTAATATGGTCAAGGTGTATAATAAATGCAATGGACATAGATGTAAGAGGCAATCCGCTTCTTTTTCCAACAGCTAATCAGGAAAGGCTTGACCAGTGCAAATGACATTGGAAATGACCTGGGAATCAGGACTGGCATCTGATGAGTAGACAGAGAGAAGAAGGCTGTTCTATTCAGGAGGAATTGGGTGGATGTAGATGCAGAGCAATGAGTGAGCCCAGTGCCTGGGAACAAACAAGAGCAAGGGATTCTGCCTGGGAAAGAAACTGGAAATAAAGCTTTGACCAGCTGTATAAGTCCTAAGGGGTGACCTTGTAGGTAATAGGAAATCATTCCAGGTTTCAAAGCTTAGTGGTTTAAAAGGCCTGTTCCAAAGGTCACTTTAGTAGAGTGGAGGACCTGTACAGAGTAGACTGGTTAGGATGCCCAGCTATGGGTAGTCTAATCAAGCCACTATGAGGTTCTAGTCTCCATCATAGACAGTGTGAATGGAGAAGAGAGGACGCAAAGAAAACTGGCAGCCTGGTTGTCCGTCATTGGTAATTGGATGTGCTAAGCGAGTCAGGGAAGGAGTCAGGAGACGGGTGTCTAGCTTGGACAGCTGGATGTGCCATTAACCAAGAACGAATATGCTATGGCTTGAGGTGGAGATGCAGGGAGCATAATGAGTTGTGACTGAGACACATGTTTCTTTGTCACATGTTAACATTTGTTCTGAAATCAACCCTGAGACATATGTCGGTGGGATAATGCCATCCATTCTGTACCAACTCAGTGGAAGTCAGGAGGACTTCCATCAACTCAACTTTAGAACTGTGGCCACAGAGGCCAAACAAAGCCTTAAGAGAGAAGTGTTAAGAGCCAGAGAAATGAAAACTGTGCCCTAGGATTAAAGGAAGTTAGCCAGAGACCCAGTGTTCAGACTCGTCAGGATTGAGAAGTCGGCAGCCTGTACCTAAGTGCTCAGGCTGTGAGGCCATTCCTTCTGGATCGCATTGACATGACAGCCATAAGGCGAGGTGTTGAAAAATCGCCCAGCTGTTTGCTGCTCCAGCTTCCGGTAAACATCTGAACCAGCCAGCTGAAAACTGTTCCCTAGAAGGGAAGGCAACTCAGAAATTATTTAACCCTTTGAGTGCCAACCAGTATCCTAGGAACTATGCTAAAATTGCCAAGGCATTTTTGCCGATTTACAGCAGTTAGGAAAAAAAATTATGAATCACAAGTAAATGAAGTTACATATTCAAAAACTTAAGGAAACCTTCACTACATTGACATATTTAGCAATATCATCATCACTAATAAAAGCAGACTTAGAACTGGATGCCATTTTGAAGCTTTGATAGAGCTCCCGGGACTTTTGGCGAAAGACAGGAGGAGTGCAATCGCGCTCCCTGGCACTCAAGGGGTTAAAAGGCCTGATCATTTACTTAGTACAGGGGTCCTCAAACTATGGCCCCCCGCGGGCCACATGCAAATACAAATATTGTATTTGTTCCCATTTTATTTTTTTACTTCAAAATAAGATATGTGCAGTGTGCATAGGAATTTGTTCATAGTTTTTTTTTCAAACTATAGTCCGGCCCTCCAACGGTCTGAGGGACAGTGAACTGGCCCCCTGTTTAAAAAGTTTGAGGACCCCTGACTTAGTAGATTGAGTGTGTTTTAAATTTAAGTGAAAACTATGTAAAAAAAAATAAAGTAAATCAAGTCATTAATTTTTTTGTTAAGACCCATCTGTGTACATTTGCTATTTCTAATATTAGTGATAATTAAAATTCATAAAAATGTTGTGCATGAGAGAGAAATATCATCCTTGTGCTTAAATTTATTTATTTGTTAAATATATCTTGATTGATTTCAGAAAGGGAGAGAGAGAGGGAGAGAGTTAGAAACATCAATGATGGGAGAGAATTATTGATCAGCTGCCTCCTGCACACCCCACACTGGGGACCGAGCCCACAACCCAGGTATGTGCCCTTGACCAGAATCGAACCTGGGACCCTTCAGTCCACAGGCCAATGCTCTATCCACTGAGCCAAACCAGCTAGGGCTATGCTTAAATTTAGAATAGTGAATTGGATAAAAGGCTTGGGCTTAGTTTTACAAGTATGGAAGCATGAGAGACATGAAGAATGAATTATATTGGCATTTCAAATTAAAATTCTGAAAGTTAAGTTGTTATATAGTTGAAGTACGCTAAAGAGAATGGGCACCAAACATTTCCGAATGTGGTTTAAAACCTTCGGAGGGTATCATTTCCTCATTAAAAATAATTGCTAAAATGTGCTTGTCTAGAAGATTTTTTGTTAAGTTTAACTTTATTTCTTAGATTTGGATTTCACTTAAATGCATTGAATAGTAATATTTAAAATTAATAAAAATTCAAAAGTAACTTTTGAATGCTCTTTTGTGCATGCAGACACAACTCTCAAGAGTACAAAACCCACACCCACAGGAAACACTTTACAGTTGGCATTTTGTCACTTATAAATGGTGACAAATGGTTCCTGTGCCCAGCCTCTGGTTATGTAGTTGCCCCGACATGGGTGTACACACACACACACACACACCCCAGTCATTTTTTCAAGTGCAGGTCTTTGCCCTTTCTCACCCCATCCTCCACTTCAGGGAGCTCCCTTGAGGTCTTTCTTCTCTAAATCCCTTTAGGGTTTAAAATCCATACCATGCAATTTAGTGCTTAATTGTATGCCCTCTGGTCACAGTCTAATTCTTTCAGTGTGTGTGAGGCTAGTTTTCCAAACCAGAGCAAATTATCTCTTCATTCCTCACATCTAAGCTCCGGCCAGCCATCTGAGAGACAGGCTTCAAAAGAGAAGAAGGAATGAATGAAAAAGCAGATGCACACAGTGTTTGACTGATTGCATTCCGAGTTCTTTCCCCGATGACTTTAGATACAAGAAAATCACATAAGGTGCGTTTTAAGAATCAACTTCATGGCACAGCATGGGGCTTAGGCTTCAGCAGGCCCTGCTTCCTGTCTGGCTCCGTCATTTATTTATTAGCTGTGTGAACTTGGCTAATTAATTGAGGCTTTCCAACCCTCAGTGTCAGCATCCCCTTAGCCCAGTGCCTGGGAAGTAATAAAGCTCCATTAACATTCATTGCTCTTGGCAAAGCCAGCTGTGCAGAAGCCTCCACCTTCTAGGGAAGAAGGGAACGGCTCCACCTCCAGCTAGAGAGGCTCCTCTCCGCTGAGCAGGCCAGAGGGAAGATGGGGAGCTGGGCGGCACCTGTGTCCCCTATTGTAGTCCTGGAATTGCTGTGCCTGTTCTGCCCCAGAGCAGGCGGGAGATTGGGGTCCTCTCTGTTCTAAGCTGCCACCACATTGCTGGACGGATGGATGGTTGGAGAGTGTGAAGAACCAGCAATTCTGCCAAAGGACTAAGATTTCATGTGAAGTTTAGGATTTACCCCAGCGACAACCTGTTCAAAGATGAGCCAAGACTGTTGATGAAGACACCATCATTAAGGCTATGCTGTGGGTTTCCTGCGTTGACCTGTGAAATCCAGGAACTCTGAGGGGACTCCACTGCTTAGGAGTGTGAGAAACCATGCAAAGCCCACAGTCATCACGTCTGAGCAGGGCTCAGTGTATGTAGACTGAATAGCTTCAACCCAGCAAACCAGATGGACCTCACCCTGCTGCTAAGACTTTCAGGCATCTCCCTTCTCAGTGACTGTACTTCACTCTGAACCTATACTTAAATCTCAGGCACAGTTTTGGAGCTTTTAATTCACCATCATGAATGTCATTTTTCTGAACTCAGTAAAGAAATGCTTTTTGACAACCCTTTGCTTTGCTCACGTGTGGGCTTCTCCTAACAAGTTTTGAGTTGTTGTCTTTCAGCTTTCTGAAAAATTTTACTATGCTTTTCTTTCTGAGCTATGCTCAGAGGGTCAAATCAAAGAGAAAGGCTACAGGTGTCCTCAGAGTCCCCTTTTTCATTGTCACTCTCTAGTCCTGGCCCTCACGCTTGCCAGCCATCAGCCGGAAGCAAGCGTGGGTGTTGAGGGTACCAGCTGGGTGGCGCCTAATAACTTACAAGGGACATGCATTGAGGGTAGTGCTGCCGTGTGGTGTCTGAGCACAGCTCAGGACTACATTGTTCTCACGTCAGAGTCAGCCATGAGCTCTGTCAGTTGATGTCTCAGTTCCTTTCAGGGCATTGACCTCTCAGTTCTTTGAAAACAAGCAGGCTGCTGCAGCGTTTCTTCACTTCCTTGTTTTATTTGTGCTAAAGCGTGGGAGCCACGTGGTGAAAGCAAGTCAGAAAGCTGGGTGAACCTGATTCAAAGGGTGTTGGCTTGGGGACATCTCAAAAGTTGATGTTGTGCATAGAGAGGCATTTTGAATTGTGCCCAAGTGAAACACTTGTCACTGTCCTGAGTTTTGGCAGAGACATGGGGAGCTGTGTGCTGAGACCCACTGTGCCAGCTGGCTTGCAGAAAAGGCACCTTGTCACCTTTGGCCTCTGTCTGAGGCTCAGCTCATGTTGGGCCAGCTAGCTCTTGTTAACTATTTTCACTTTCTTGGTATTCCCATGCGTGAATAAGCCGAAGTCAGAGAAGGAGTTTGCTTGGCGCAGAAATGTTTCATTCATGTTGTCCTGGTAGTAAATGGAAATCTTTGTCTTGCCCAGTCATACAGAAATATTGCCCCCCATAACTGGATCATGGCAGGCATGGGTAGATTTTCTGGTCCAGCTTATGATTTGGAAAATGTGTGTTTTGGTAATGCTTCTTACTAGGAGAAGAGTAGATCCTCTATAGAAAATGCCTTTGCAAATTTACTTAAATGTTCAAATCTGATCATCTGAAGACTTGAATTGGAGGAGGGTAAAACTGATGTGAGGTAAAGATGCTTTTAGAGTGAATTAGACCAGAAAGTGTGAAGTCCATGATGAAACAGTGGCAGTAGGGATTGAGAAAAGTATAAAGCTTTCAGAAATAGTAAGAGAGTGGAAACTATAGTATTTGGTGGACCAGAAGTGGAGGAGGGAAGAAATGATTTCTATCTGGCTTTGGTCTATTGGGTGAATAATGGAACTATGTTCTAGCATATGGAGCACCTAGGAAGGAACAATTTAGATGGTGATGAGGGTGGATAATGATGATTGGTATAGATTTGGACTTGCTGAATTTGAGATACCAGTGAGATCTGAGAGAGGAGATGTCCAGTAAGCAAGTTCACATATGAACAGGAGGGATGTGTGAGCTGGAGCTAGACTTCTGATTCATTGGTGTGAATGGTGGATGAAGCCAAGGAGGTAGACAAGGCTACAGAAGGAGTGTGTACAATGAGAAGGGGAAATGGCTGGAGACAGAACCCATTAGAATGCTAAGAGGTGCCCACAAGCGTGGAGAGTAGAGTCCCAATAAAAGAAGCGAGAAAGTGCAATCCTGAGACACTTCTAATGGCATACTAGTCATTCAACATCACTTCCTCAAGTGCTGCTAATACAGTAGCCACCAGCCACTGAGTAGCTTGTTATAGACCTTTCTTTTTCTTCTTTAATATAAGCCCAATCACATATGTGCTTTTATTATCCCCATTTGACATATGGAAAATGAAGAATGTGAGTTTAAAGAGATTAATAGCATTGTTAGTGTCACAGAGCAGGTGGTTAGAATTTGAACTCAGGTTACCAACTCCACAACCTGTGTTTAACCACTGTGCTTCATGAGCTCCCAAGCCCCAGTATTCTGCTCTGGGATGAAATCTGAGGCCCTCGAGGGCAGCTGAAGATCAGGGAAGGAGAACAGTGAAAGAAACAAAAGGAGAACAATGCATGTTGAGATTCAACTACTTGACCATCTTTCTTTTTGCCTATAATGGTCTATGGGATGGTAGCAACTGTGCCTCACAGTTCTATCTTTACAGGCAGTCCCCATCTAATAAATGAGTTGGTCCCATAGTTCATATGTCAGTGATTTGAAATTTGGCACGATTCTGCAATCTGAACAATATTGCAAAAGGTTGGGCTTTCACTGGTTAGGCCTCCAGTGAAACGCATCAGCATCCATGTAAATAATCCATCCTCTTGGTTCACAGATGATCTGATTGTGGGCACTGAGAGGAGGATCTTTATGCCATAGACAAGCTCATCCATGATGCTGATTGGTAGCTGCTTCTATAAATGTCAGCCCAAACTGCACAAAATTAGAGGACTAAATCCACAATTGCAAAAACACTGTACATTTCCACGTGTACTGGAGAGGATTTTGGAGTTAACCTTTATTTTCTGGAGTAAGTCTTTCCCTTTTATCAGTCTGACTGATGCATGAATAGGCTCACAGGTTTTCATGTAGAGCGTGGGTAATGATGATTGGCTTAGGTTTGGACTGGCTGAATTTGAGATACCTGTGAGGCATCCATTGAAAAAGGCTCTCTAAGCAGCTGCTAAAATGGAAAGTGAGAGAATTAGCATTCCTACTTATAAATGTAAAGTTAATCCATTTTAGTTCAAAAAGTGGTCATGCTCAAAGTCAGAATTCTTGAATAAAAAAAACAAACAAGTTGGTTTTCTTTTCGTGGTCGAAGAGCCGGCGTGACAAAAGAACCAAGATAAAACACGGTCTGCAGAGATTATTCTTGGTGTTTCTTGACACCCTCCGAGGGTGTTTATGTCCCCTTGTGGCCCGGTGGAGATGCCTGATTTACAGATGCTCAGCTGGTCTAAGATGGCAGCAGTCACAAATGGGCGCTCTCTTAAAGACTAAAGCCATGCCTACTGCTTTATTTGAAGACAGTTTGCAATGGGATGTCATAACAGGCTTGTTAAGTATGTGGATAATTAAAACAAAGTCTGGTTTATAAACAAAAACAAAAGTCAGCATTGCACGCGTGCAGTGTGTTGTTTGCTAAATGGACATTTCCTCGTTACAGATGCCTTTCTGCTTTTTCTGAAAGGGTCACTGTGTCCCTATCTGTCACTTCTGAGGAATTTCATCCTAAGTAACATTTTTTTAAGCTTTGTCATGGAGCATGCAAGTGTGACCTCTGCCTTCTGAGAGCTCCACAAAGCACTTTGTGAAACAGTTAATAAGCAGGTAAGAACTAAGCTTGCATGACTAAGAAAGCTCTACTTGTCCATCTTTAAGTTTGGGGTAAATTGGCGTTTATCTCAAAGCACAGTGGGGGCTGAGATCAGTTGCATGGTGATGGTGGTGTTGGTGTGTGTGTGGAGGAGGGGTGGGGGGGTAACACAGTTTGGGCAGGAAGCGATAGCTGGGAACTCCAAGCATTTTGATTCATGTCCTTGGCCCACTTCTAGCCCAGGCTTCCTGGGGCCTGGTCTAGGCAGTTTTCAAGCAGAGCAGGTCACTTCCACTCTCCTTTTCCCATAGAAACCACCAGAAAGTGGACAGGTCACCCCTAAGGCTGCCTCCCTGGGCAATTATCTAGTTGGCTCTGGAATAGTTGAGTCTTCCTCTGACTTTTCCTCCCTGATGACAACCACGTACATTTTAACTCTGTTTGAGGTGTTCTGGTGTTTCGTCATCCACCTGGGAACATTCGCTGGGGTAAGTGAGAGGCAGAGGCGGGGTCCCTGAAAGCGCCAGGTGAGGAGAGAGGCTCTGTGTCACCCTTAGGTCCCTGGCTTTTCAGCAAGTAACGCGGCTCCACCCAGGAACTCTCTGGGGCTTGTGTGGCCCTGTAGCTTGGAACCTCTTCATGGAGTGAAGAGGGCCCACTTGGGTAAGTTTTCAGTTTCTTCTGCCTGCCTTCTCCATTGGCCCCTTCCTCACTCGCCCACCCGAGATGGGGGTAAAGTTCCAGAGAGAAATGGGAGGCCTCTTCCCACTGTCAGTGTTACAAAATAATTGATCACAATACCAGTGGTTGCACATATTGAGTGTCAGGCTTTGTCTTTATCTTAGAATCGCCTGCAGAGCCATCCCTGTTTGGATGTGGAAACTGAGGCATGGAGAGCCTGTGCACCTTTCAGCCAGAGGAAGGCAGAGTAGGAATGTCCCTGTCCCCTCAGCTCCAGGTGCTTCCTCAGATCCACTTGTCATGTCAGAACTGCCTTTTATCTCTTTCTTATTTGGTGATTTATTGGCTCAGTCTCCTGGGTTTTAACAAGGATAAGAGATTCTCTTTCTCTTAAAATGGGTGTGTTTCTTTATAGAGGGTAAGGGCGATCTTTCTGGAGTGGGAGGAAAAAATAACAACTGCTTTGTAGTAGGAAAAGGACACTAATTTCATTTTGCATTCCAGTTGAATAGAGCAACAAGATAGGAACACATAATTGCTTGGTAGATAATTCTCTAATTACTTAAAGCAGAGCAAAAACTTGGACATGCCCCAGGATGCAAAAGGTTTTGAAGCAGGGAGACACGCTCCCTGAAGAAAGCCAAAGACTGTATTTAAATCAGATGTTTTATGGAGGGATGAGCCATCACTATCCCTGAAGGCCCAATTCTGCCTCTTCACAAGGATGAAGGAGAAAGCTTGTTGACAAATAACTGTATATACAGAAACCTTTCGGCCAAGGACCTGAAGGGCCCTGTTGACATTAATTGATGGATCCAGCCCAGCCAGTGTGGCTCCGTGGTTGAGCGTCAACCTATAAACCAGGAGGTCACGGTTCAATTCCCAGTCTGGGCACATGCCTGGGTTCCGGGCTTGATCCCCAGTAGGGGGTGTGCAAGAGGCAACTGGTCAATGGCTCTCTTTCATCATTGATGTTTCTATCTCTCCCTCCCTCTCCTTCCTCTCTGAAATCAGTGAAAGTATATTTTTAAAAAATTGATGAATCTTTGCAACACTAAGCTTCTCCTAATCCTTCAGCTCTTCAGAAGAAGAGATTAAGCCTAAGAGCTGAGTTCTATGCGCTGATATTTGAGGCTGCAGGAGTCCTGATTATTTTCTTCTAGTGCTCATCTTGAGTGGGTGGTGAGCATTTGGCTATGGTGCGCACATACCCTACATTCTTTCAAGGATAGTTTAAAATGAAATATTTTATCCAACTGGTCTTCTATGTGTAATAGCGAACACATTCAGTATTCTGTGTTCCTGGGAGCACATGAGCGCAATTCAAGTGTTATCTCCTTTAAGTCCCACAACAACCCTCCCGGGTAGGTATTATCACTTCCTTTTATGATTCAAGACAATAGGCATAGAGAAGTTTAGCAAGCTGTCTAAGGGCACAGAGTCCATAAATGTGAAGCCAGGCTCTGATCTCAAATCTGACTTTGAACCTGAGCTTGTTTCCCGTCTGGCTGCACCATCGAGTGTTTTGTGAGACCACCTGTTCTGGTTTGGAATTGGAAACAGTGACCATTGTATGTCCCTCCTCTCCATGGTCTGAGGGTCCCACTGCTTTTGGGCAAGGCCATCTGTGTGTCAGAGTTCCTGGGGCTGCTTTGACCAATCAGTGTCCTCTGGGTGGCCCACTGGCTCAGGCCTGGCTTCTCTCTGTGAAACCTCCTTCCCATTCTTTTCCTCTTACTTTTCCAATTCCTACTCATGCTTCAGAGTTTCCATATAGCCTTTCATGGTTATTCCAGTGTATTGTGAGCACTGCTTCTTGAGATTCCTCCCCACTCAGAACTCAGTTTTTCTCTTTATGCCTTATCTCTCTCTCTATCTCTATCTCTATCTCTATCTATCTCTATCATCTCTATCTCTATCTCTCCTTTTCTGTATTCTATCTACTTTTTGTTTTCACAATGTGATTTTTTTTATAGCTAGGTCTTTTTCGATGGGAACATTTATTTATTCATTTATCCATCCAGTGGTTTTATATTGAATTTGTGCTCTGTGCGTAAGCACCAGGGATACAAATGAAATATAAGGGGAAGGGCAGTACTTTGAATCTTTAATGCCATGCTGATAAATTTTGATGGAAGAAGGAAGAAATGAAGGAAGGATCACATGAAGATGATAATGCTCATTGTCCCTGGACATGGCTGTTGAAAGGCAAAAGCAGAATAAGGAAAAAAGATGAAAGGGAGATGAAAAAAAATCAGCTCCTTTTGCTCCTCCAGCCTCTCTTTGCCCCCCCGGCACCCTAGAGGGATCCTGGTGCCAAGAGCTTGCACTTTTCTTAGGTTTTCCTTAGCTTTATAGGACTCAATAGGTGGCATTCGTAAAGTAAAATGAGGAGAATTCACATATGTAATAACAAACGGTCTCTGTAAATAATGAGCACTCGCAAGAACTGGGGTGCACCCTTCCACTATTATTCATTCCAATCTTGTATTTTAACGATGTTAAGAATGTTTCAGATTTGTGGATGTTTTAACTTTCCTATATAAGCAAGCTGATCAGATGTTGAACTTGCTAATTATTTAAATATGGGCCAAGTGGAAAAGAAAAGATCTTTTAGAAAAATTAGCAGGCTACAGAGGGTGATGAAGGGTGTGAATGTGTGGGGAAAGGCGGTTTCTTCTAAAATTTCAAAGATATTATTTAATTAAAATGTCTGGCTTAACAAAAGCAGAATGTCCCCCTCCCCCAAGTCCATAATGTTCTGGACTTCACAGACTTTCTCAATACAAGTTTTGCTGTTAGATAGGTAATGAATGCAATTAAAAGAAAACCGAGACGGCTAATAAAACAGCCTCCTGTTTCAAGCAGAACATGGGCCCCCTAAGCAGGGAAACGGGTTTAGTGAAGTCTCCTAACAGAACATTATTATGTATACTCTCCTGCCTGCCACTCCTCCACGCTTGAAATCTTTGAAGGAATATCAATTCCCAGGCTGGGGTGAGGGGTGA
>NW_005370700.1:2783174-2784400 GCF_000412655.1 Myotis brandtii
AAATGGAGAAATCAGGAGAGGACCCAATTTTTCTACATAAGAAAAGGGAGCTGGCGGCTCAGATGGGAGACTCTATGGGGGAAGAGTGGGTGGTAACCAGCCAGCAGGGCTGGAGGGGGTGCAGCTGGAAAGAGAGGAATTTTAGGACATAGAGGGTATGTCACTGACTATGGTGTATTGGGAGCCTTTCCTTCATCTTCTTACATATCCTTCAGTGGAACCTGCACTGTTCATTTAAAGAAACAAAAATGCCTGGCAGTTCTTCTGACATACAAAAACCAAAACCGCTGGAGATGAGGGCTCTCACTCTGGAATGATCTTCAGCAACAAAAAAAGAAATTTTTGCTCTCAAATGGTGGATGGAATCGGAATGACATGGTGTCTTTTTTAAAAACAAACAGCAGGTGTCTAAAGTCATGTGATATTGTTATTTCATAAACTGAAATGGCATTAACTCCAATAAGAATATGGTTTCAGCCTGGCAAGCGTGGTTCAATGATTGTCAACCTATGAACCAGGAGGTCATGGTTTGATTCTCGGTCAGGGCACATGCCCGGCTTGCGGGCTCCATCCCCAGTGTGGGGCGTGCAGGAGGCAGCTGATCAATGATTCTCTCTCATCAATGTTTCTCTCTCTCATTCCCTCTCTCTTCCTCCCTGAAGTCAATAATAAAAGCCTAAGGGACCATTATGGTGGAACGACCAGAACGACCAGTCACTATGATGCACACTGACCACCAGGGGGCAGACGCTCAACACAGGAGGTCAGTGTGCTCCCACAAGGGGGGTGCTGCTCAGCCAGAAGCCAGGCTCATAGTTGTTGAGCACAGCTGCCATGGTGTCGGGAGCCAGTGTGCCAAGCGGCGGCAGCAGGCACAGCAGGCTGGGATGAGCGTAAGCGGCGGGGTGCCTGGCCCCAATTTTGGCTCCTCACTGGCCGCCTGCCGCTTGGCACACTGCTACATCCCCCAAGGGGTTCTGGACTGTGAGAGGGACGTCCGACTGTCGGCCTAGGCCTGATCCCCATGGCATATATGATATCCACATAGAGTCCTCATATTTTTTAAAGCATTTTAACAACAACAAAAAAAATCATGTGGGATTGGGCTTAAGCCAGCTGTCGGACATCCCTCGAGGGGTCCTAGACTGCGAGAGGGTGCAGGCTGGGCTGAGGGACCGCCCCCCCCACCAGTGCACGAATTTTGTGCACTGGTCCTCTAATATATA
>NW_005370700.1:2784531-2893183 GCF_000412655.1 Myotis brandtii
TTTAATTGCCACAAATGAGTTCCTAATTTCTGGAAATGCCTCATTCCATTTGGAAGTCTCTCATGTGTCTGGACTCCATCTGTAGATCCCAGACTGTACATGGCCCACATTAGTTCTTTAGGCAGGACTTGGTGTCCTGGTGGTAGAGATGGAGAAGTTAAGGCACAGAGAGTGACCTGCTCAGATCTCACAGTCAGGAAGAGATGTAGCTGACATTTGAACCCAGATCTGACTCTAAACTTTGGCCATTGAGCCACCATGCCGCAAGGCATATGATCACAATGACATACTTCAGTAATGCCCAGGGATAACATGAGACTTATAGGAATAAACCATGTTTGGCTAGCTATTCGCTACACTGTAGTGATGATAATCAAGGAAATGGATCACAACAGAATAGTCATTTAAATTTTAGTCTTTTATATAATTCAGGGCTGCTTCTGTTCTATCCGGGTATGCTAATTGTATTCATTGCAGATGCCTCTGGATCCCAAACTGCATGTGTTCTCAATGACTATTTGTCACGTATCATTTTTAAATTAGTTCTAAATGAGATCATGGAATGAGTAGTGTGCAGCATGGTGCCACGTCCATGGCAATGTGGCCCCGCATTCTGCAAGTTCACGATATGGCGGCTTCCTCCAGCGGTGGCGACTTTCTATATCAGGGCAGAGGCAGTGTGATTGTGCAAGGTAGGACACTTATTTTTGGCAGCTCAACCTAGAGCCTGCTACTCCAGGTCTTATAAACCACTTGATACCTGGTAATATCTTTCTGCTTAAACTAGTTAGCGTGGTTTCTGTCTGCCCTCACTGATCCCCTATTGATATTACTGGAAGATGAGGACATGGACACTGGGTGAGCAGCACAATGCATGTCCCTGGGGTTCCTAAGCTCCATTTCCATTTTCTTCTTTCACTCCTCTCTCTCCATTCCTTTGAAATTCAGACTGGGAGGCTCCAAGTTGTGCTCCTCAAGAGTTTCCAAAATATTACTCCTTCAATGATCTTGAAGAAAAGGATAGATCATTTATTTCTAAGGTGCTTAAATGAAATCTGTAGAGAAGTGGGGATGGACTAGCAAGGCTCTTAAAGTCTCCCCTAAGCTTATATATCTGTGCTCTTCTGGACATTTCCTAATGAAAGACAGTGTTAGTGAAAGTATCATGGACTTTGAAGTAAGATTTGGGTTCATAGCCCTGCTCTTCTATTTGCTAGTTGTGTGACCTTGAACAACTGTGTTTCGTGTCTCTGAGTTTAAATCCTCTTGTGTGTAAGGGGATAGTAATAAGACCTCATGGATTCACTGTGAGGGTTAAATAGTGTGCATACATCTTTCGCTCAGTGGATATGCCAGTAAATACCTTTCCTCCTTAAGCCTCATTCTGCCCCATCTGTTCCTTTTCTGACTCTACACTGCATGAAATGATAGCTAATACTAACTGAACACTTATTCTGTGCTCAACCATATTAATATGGATCATCTCATTTAACCCTCACAACAACCTCATGGGACAGGTACATTGATGATTCTGAGTTTACACATAAGGACATGAAGGCAGGGAGGGATTGTGTAACTTGCCTAAGTGTACACAGCTAGTGAGCAATAGATTCTAGACTTAAACCCATCAGTCTGACTCCAGAGCCCACAACCACTGGCTATACTGTTGCTTTATTCCTAGCACCCTGGAAGCTCAAAATATAGGGTGGGGGGAAAGGTAGGTTTATAGTTGAGTACATGAAACATGGAGTTTATTCTTTAAATATATATATCCTATATAATAAAACCCTAATATGTAAATTGACTGAATGGCGGAGCAACCAGTCGCTATGACACGCACTGACCACCAGGGGACAGACACTCAATGCAGGAGCTGCCCCCTGGTGGTCAGTGCCATCCCACAGGGGGAACACTGGTCAGCCAGAAGCCGGGCTCATGGCTGGCGAGCACGGTGGCGGTGGTGGGAGCCTCTCCTGCCACCGTGGCAGTGCTAAGGACCCCTCGGGGCCTGAAAGCCCCCCACCCCAGTGCACGAATGTCATACACCAGGCCTCTTGTATTTATATATGAGAGAGAATCATTGATTGGCTGTCTCCTGCACACCCCCTACTGGGGATTGAATCAGCAACCGGGGCATGTGCCCTGACTGGGAATCGAACTATGACCTCCTGGTTCATAGGTTAATGCTCAACCACTGGGCCATACTGGCTGGGCCACAGAGTTTATTCTTATATTATGATTTATTAATTATTGTATTTTCCATATGAACAACTGTAAGCCTACTTTTGCCCGGTCCTCTATTAAATGAATGTGAACACTGTAAATAATGGAATACAAAGCACCCCCATTCCTTTTGGAAGAGGGTTTCATTAACAAATCTTCAGAACTTCTATTTCTCATTGTGCTCTGTTGACCTATTTGCACTGGCCACCCGCATGCTCTTCTTCTGTGGCTGTCTTTGTAACCGCAAGCCTACCTTTACGCGGTTGTAATGGCGGTGTGTGTCCTTTGGCCACAGAACAGAGGCTTTGCCCATTGATACTGGTTGGTCTCCTTAGATGTCAAACCTGTGGCTTTGTTTCCAGATGAGTCCTGTTTTAACAAAATGAATTGCTCTGCCTTCTCAATGCAATGCTTTATCAATGGTGGGCTCACACCCAAGCCATCACTACATGATAGAAACAGACAAAAGGCTTCTTCAAACCCTTGCCATCTCCATTATATAAAATAGGAGAATTGGCTGTAGGTGCTCTCCTCACTATCACCTGTGAGAGCCTGGGCGTGGGAGGGGGACACGGCACAGGAGGTTAGCGTCTGTAGTAACACTGAATTGTTTGCTACCTTCTTAGGGTGTTCTTCCCTGTTCATATATCAGAGCCAGGAATGATTTCCTGTGAATGCAGATCTAGCACGTGCCTGAAATACTATATGCTTTCATCTAAAACTTTTGAAAAGGATTCAGATATTGAAAGCAAAATATTTCAAAAAGGGTCAATTCACATAAACATTTCCAGGTACACCTTGTTTTTAGGTTAAACAAGGAAGACTAACAATTATTTGGCAAAATTATTTTTAAAAAGTAGACTTCTGTCCTTGTGATCTGTTGTCAGCGGCCTGGAGTAGGGTCCAGGGACCTGACATTGGACCTTCTGTCCAAGCATCTTTCCCTCCACCCCTTCTCGCAGTAAATCACTGAACTATTTTGAACTCTACATAATGTCCTCAGGGTTCATCCAGGTTGTCACATGTTACAGCATGTTCATCTTTAAGGATGAATAGTATTCCAATGTACGTATGTACATTTTCCTTATCTATCTGTCGTGGACACTGAGGTTTGTTTCCACATCCTGGTTATTCTGGTTAGAGCTGCAATGAACATAGGAGACCTACTATCTCTTCAAGATCCTGATTTCAATTCTCTTGGGTAAATACCCAGAAGTGGGACACTTTTTAACATTTTAACACGCTAATTGTCCAGAACCGTCTTAGCATCTTCACTTGCACAGAGAGAAGAAAGACATAGGGAAGACACTGGGGTAATTTTTCAACGGCTATTTATCCTTAAGGAGGAGGATAGAGATCAAACGGGCCTTTGTTGGGGCCCCACGGTAGCGGGAACCCTGCAGAGAGAGCATGTCTTTTTCAGGAGGTTGCCGCAGCTGGCTGGGCTCTGCTGAAGGAAGCATTTCCCCTGCCTTCAGTAGATTTCCTGGGAGGTTGAGAGAAGAGGGAGCCCGTGTAGTTCTGCCTGGGTTTACGAGGGGCCGTGGTTCTCGAATGTGCAAGGTGAGCATGAACATGATATTGCCACTGGAATGAGACCCCCATTCCATTGTGAAATGGTGCCCCTGCAGGTACCCGCAAAGTCATTGTGACCTTTCTTTTTCTGGACCAAAGGCTACCACCTCAGTGACCAATTGAGTTGACAGCCGTGTCCCAGACTTAGTCACAGTTTGCACAACTAACTGATAGAAGTTGGACAGTGTGAACAGCCTTGAGTTTGCTTTTTCCCCTCTCTCTCCAAATGTTTTAAGTGTTCAGATGTCAGCACAAATCAAGAATCTTGGGAATATGCAGCCAAAACTGCCTGCAGCTGGGATTACAAAGATTAGAAATGTGTCCTGTGAGTTCCCAAAATTTCAGGCCTTGTCTTATGTAAGCACACTAGGCTTCTTTCACCTTTTTGTTTTTTTACTCTTAAGAAAATGAGGCTATATTTTCTTTTTTTTTCATTGTCTGTGTTATTGAGGGAGGATGGCAATGTGGCTAATTTAAAACAGCTGATAGGGCAAACAATTTAGAATTTATAGTTGGTACTGGAATGTATTACAAAAGTTTTTGTTGGCAAAACTTAAAGCTTTCTATTCATGTGTTTTTAAGCTAATCTGAAAATTAGAATGTGTTCTCTGATCACGCGACATTGAATGGAAGGCATGTGTTACACAGTTGTACTGAGTGGTAGAAAATGCTAGAGATGTAAGGATGCCCTCAGATAAGCGTCCCATGGACAATTGAGAAATGGCCAGGCATGGAGTCTTTTCTCAAAGAGCTTTCGATTGTAAAATGAAATACTATATGACATAGAATATCACTCAGAACAACTGTGCACCTTAATATAAGGCAGATACCTTTGTAGCCACCACCCAGGGCAGGAAATATAACTGTCTGCCACCTAGAAGTCTCTCCATGTACCACATCCTAAAATACAAACCTTCCATCCCTCCGAAACATAACTACTATTGTAATACTTTCTTGCATTTCTTCATAATTCTGTCATGCACCTGTGCCTTCCCAAACCCTAGAATTTGCCCCTCAGCCAGCTTCCTGTGGTTCTGGATGATGTCCGTTCCGTCTTTTAGTTGTATTTTTGAAGTGGTTGTTCGAGGCAGCAAACTCCGGCGTTAACCTATGCCGCCATCTTGGTTCTATCCCTATTCTGATCGGCAAAATTATTTTTAAAAAGTAGACTTCTGTCCTTGTGATCTGTTGTCAGCGGCCTGGAGTAGGGTCCAGGGACCTGACATTGGACCTTCTGTCCAAGCATCTTTCCCTCCACCCCTTCTCGCAGTAAATCACTGAACTATTTTGAACTCTACATAATGTCCTCAGGGTTCATCCAGGTTGTCACATGTTACAGCATGTTCATCTTTAAGGATGAATAGTATTCCAATGTACGTATGTACATTTTCCTTATCTATCTGTCGTGGACACTGAGGTTTGTTTCCACATCCTGGTTATTCTGGTTAGAGCTGCAATGAACATAGGAGACCTACTATCTCTTCAAGATCCTGATTTCAATTCTCTTGGGTAAATACCCAGAAGTGGGACACTTTTTAACATTTTAACACGCTAATTGTCCAGAACCGTCTTAGCATCTTCACTTGCACAGAGAGAAGAAAGACATAGGGAAGACACTGGGGTAATTTTTCAACGGCTATTTATCCTTAAGGAGGAGGATAGAGATCAAACGGGCCTTTGTTGGGGCCCCACGGTAGCGGGAACCCTGCAGAGAGAGCATGTCTTTTTCAGGAGGTTGCCGCAGCTGGCTGGGCTCTGCTGAAGGAAGCATTTCCCCTGCCTTCAGTAGATTTCCTGGGAGGTTGAGAGAAGAGGGAGCCCGTGTAGTTCTGCCTGGGTTTACGAGGGGCCGTGGTTCTCGAATGTGCAAGGTGAGCATGAACATGATATTGCCACTGGAATGAGACCCCCATTCCATTGTGAAATGGTGCCCCTGCAGGTACCCGCAAAGTCATTGTGACCTTTCTTTTTCTGGACCAAAGGCTACCACCTCAGTGACCAATTGAGTTGACAGCCGTGTCCCAGACTTAGTCACAGTTTGCACAACTAACTGATAGAAGTTGGACAGTGTGAACAGCCTTGAGTTTGCTTTTTCCCCTCTCTCTCCAAATGTTTTAAGTGTTCAGATGTCAGCACAAATCAAGAATCTTGGGAATATGCAGCCAAAACTGCCTGCAGCTGGGATTACAAAGATTAGAAATGTGTCCTGTGAGTTCCCAAAATTTCAGGCCTTGTCTTATGTAAGCACACTAGGCTTCTTTCACCTTTTTGTTTTTTTACTCTTAAGAAAATGAGGCTATATTTTCTTTTTTTTTCATTGTCTGTGTTATTGAGGGAGGATGGCAATGTGGCTAATTTAAAACAGCTGATAGGGCAAACAATTTAGAATTTATAGTTGGTACTGGAATGTATTACAAAAGTTTTTGTTGGCAAAACTTAAAGCTTTCTATTCATGTGTTTTTAAGCTAATCTGAAAATTAGAATGTGTTCTCTGATCACGCGACATTGAATGGAAGGCATGTGTTACACAGTTGTACTGAGTGGTAGAAAATGCTAGAGATGTAAGGATGCCCTCAGATAAGCGTCCCATGGACAATTGAGAAATGGCCAGGCATGGAGTCTTTTCTCAAAGAGCTTTCGATTGTAAAATGAAATACTATATGACATAGAATATCACTCAGAACAACTGTGCACCTTAATATAAGGCAGATACCTTTGTAGCCACCACCCAGGGCAGGAAATATAACTGTCTGCCACCTAGAAGTCTCTCCATGTACCACATCCTAAAATACAAACCTTCCATCCCTCCGAAACATAACTACTATTGTAATACTTTCTTGCATTTCTTCATAATTCTGTCATGCACCTGTGCCTTCCCAAACCCTAGAATTTGCCCATTTTTAATTCAAACTCTCTTTCCATCTTTAACACTTTGTTTTATGTTTACTGTCTGACAGGGCTAGTCCCTCTCATCCCCTGGCCAAGCTTTTCTTGTTTAGTATTTTCTTAACTATTCTTTCATGTTTGCCTTTCCATATGAACTTTAGTATCATCTTGTCTAGACCCATAAAAACAAAACAAAAAAAGTGTTGATATTTTATTGGAGTTGGTAATTTTATTGGAATTAAGGAGAATTGACATCTGTGTGATGTTTAGTCATCCTGTCCAAGGACAAGGAATGCCCCATTTGTTCTAGTGTACTTTTTTGTCTTCCAAGGTATTTTAAAATATCCTTCATATAAACTTTGCAAATTTCTCACCAAGCTCACCTTTTAAGTAGCTATGTTATATGTTACTTTACTAATTTCTTTTCTACTGTGGATATTTTTTAAATTTTTTCTCTTATGTATACTAGTTTTTCTAGGTATGCTATCATATCATCTGCACACAAAGATAGTTTTAATTCTTTCTGAATTTTGATGTCTCTGATTTCTCTAGTCTAGTTGAGTTGGCTAAATAGAATAATGTTAATGTCAAATAGTAGTGAGATAGCATCTGTGCCTTGTTCCTGACCATAGTGGAAATGCTTCTGATGTTTCTCCATTAAGAAATTTGTTAAATAACATGGCGGTTTTAGGACTAAGCTGTGTGTCCATCGAGTCTTGTTTTCTTGAGCACAGATCTGTGAGTGTGTATATGTGTGTTTAAATCAAGAATGGGTGTTGAATTTTGTCAGACTTTTTCTTTACCGCTATGGAAATTATGATCCTTCTTCCTAGATCTGTTCTTCTGCCATGTTTGTTGATGCATTGATGCATTTCCTACGATTGAACCTAACGTGAAGTATATCCTAGTTGGGATTTCCTAAATACAGTTGACTGTGGTGTGTTATTTTTAAATGAGACATTAGATTCTATTTGCTATTGTCTTTGGAATCTTATATCAATACTAGAGGCCCAATGCATGAAATTCGTGCAAGGGGCTTGGCCCTTGCAGCCCGGGCTTTGTCAGGAAGGTCGTCCAGATGGTTGTTCTGCTGTTCGGTCTAATTAGCATATTAGCTCTTTATTATATATAATTCTTTTGTGATGTGGGTTGTAACACTCGTTCTTGGTGCTGTCAACAATAGGCTATTTATCTAACATATGCTTCCTTTACTAAGCAGCTCCTCTTACCTCAATTTTTAAAGAAAATGGAAGCCTGCATGTATAGTGTAAGGTGGTTGCACACACTTAACAGACAGTACAAGCATGACACATGATGAGGAATGTGATGCTGGATGAGAAATGAATTACGGTGCCAGGCATTTGCTGTGTCTGTAGCTTTTACCTCCACGTGGGTTTATGATGGCTAGAGAGTTATTTTGTTGACACTTAGCAAAACAAGACATTTCCCCATTCTTCCACTTCTAATCAGAGAAGCTAGAATTTAAAGTATCTGTTCTCCACAGATTTTAATGGGTTTGACTCAGAAGTCACTCACCCACCAGTTATTTTCTGGGCTTCTCTGATGCATCAGGCCCTGACCTTGGTGTTGGGGACCTAGAGGTAGCAACACCCAACATAATCCTTGTTCTCAACAGGACCCTTGTGACTCCTTGTTTTCAGGAGTATATAGGATAGGGGCAAATAATCAAACAATCACTGAATAAATGTAAAATTACATTTTCAAACAATCACTGAATAAATGTAAAATTACAGCTCTAATCAGAATTACCTTGGTAATTTAGGAGATTTCATGGGGATAAGAGTGTTTATAAGAGAGACCTCAGGAGAGGAGTGGGCATCAGAGAAGGTTTCCTGGAGGTGACATTTATGAGATATGAAGGGTGAGCTGGGGGTGTTCCATATGGAGGGAACAGCACGTTGGAAGGTCCGCGTGGCTGGAAGGAACGTGGCATGTTGGAGAAGTTGAAAGAAAGCCAGTGTGGCTCAGGCCCAGACCCCCAGGAGGGGTGTGGTCCACAGTGTATGCGGCTCTGAGAAATGGCAGCGGGCAGAACATATGTGCTGAGTTTTGATTCTTTGCCTTGCAGTGGTAGGAAACCACTTACTCATTGGTCTGAGCAGGAGAGTGATTAATGAATCGAAGTTGTCTTTTGAGTGGATTCTGTCAGGCTTCATACAGAGAAGGCCCTGAGTTTTCTGGAAGGTTCCAAGGGAGCATGAAGCCCATGAGACACTTGGAACCAAAGAATTGCCCTTCTCTGTGTGGGAAGCTCTCTGCTTTGACTCAGTCGTCCAAGACCCCAAAGGTCAGTGAGGGCACAAGGCCGTTGGCTGTTATTTAGGGGATGACCTTTGGTCATAAGTAATACACCCCAAGGGAAATTTGTGACAGAGCTCTTTAGAAAAGGGGCATTGGCTGCTGGGTGGATAATGAGAACCTGAAATCAAAGGATGGAGCGCATTCTTGTCCTCCAGGCCTCTTACCTGGGACAGTTTTGCCCTCCGCCCTCATAGGAAACAATTTTTGGTTAGGTGTGTGGGAGACATTTCAGATATAATGAACATTAACATGGACAGCTAGAGAGTTGAAGTTCCCTTTCATCTGTGAGAATCTTTAATTTTATATCTTTAGAAAGTTTAGGAAAAGCTTGTGTGTTTTATGTTTTTTCTATGGACATACAATTAATGCTGAAAGCAGAAATTTCAATTTAATAAAGATACTTAATTGGGAGAACTCATCCATGTGCTGAGTTCAGGTGTTGAACCCAGTGCAGGTTTAAAACTTAGCCTAAAAATGGATAGTATTCACCTTAAAGCTCAACTTTTTCCCTCACAAAAAAGTACATAAGCACTTTTCAGCTAGAAGGCTTAGTATTTGTGTTTAGCTGGTTGGAAAAGAGAATTCACTTTCTCCGATGAGCAGGATAGAATGTGAGCCTGAAGGCCGTCCTAATCCAGGGCATGGGTGTGGGGATGTGTGGCTGCGGTGCTGTTGGCCACTCCTGGGCTGTTGGGGACGGATCTTTTGGCTCCATGACTCAGCAGCTCCTTCCTTCCTCGATGTTCCAGGGCACACGAGGTGCTGAGTGGAAGAGCCTTACTTCTTAAGCTAAGACTGCTTCTTGCCTCAGTCTCTGCTGAGAGTCTCTAAGAAAACTCTGTCTGTTTGCACAAAGCATATTTCTGTTCCAGCTTTTTCTTATCAAGTACTTGGCATTAGCATTGTGGTCTGGTGATCACAGTAAGGCTGGCAAAGCCTCAGGCATGGATACCATAAGCTCTGAGGTCTAACACGCTAAGATCCTATCATGAAAAGTCAATGCAGCCCGCATTGTGTCGGGTCACGATGCAGTTTTTCTGTTCCCCACAAGAATCAAAGTTCAACAATCAAAGTATAAGAAAGTGAAAGGAAGGAGAGGTGGTGAAGAAAGGCCTCATGGAAGAATCTGCTTTTGACTTGGGTCTTAGAGAGTGGGTAGGACTTGGCTGTTGGAGGCAAGGGAAGAGAGTCATAGCATGAGGAACAGAGGCAGGTCAGTTAACTGAGTGCAGAGGTTTTGTGAGGGGAAGATGTGTTTGGGTCAGACAGTAACCCTCCATTTTCCTCACTGATCTAATCTTCACGCTTGGCCCATGTGACAAGGAGGGTTATTATTATTAGCCACGAGACAAGGATAGAAAATCTACAATATTAAATGAACTGCAGATGGGATTGGATAAGACACTTTCATGCAGTGCTTCTCATCTGGGTGCTGGGGACTGTTAGCAATGCCTGCAGACATTTTTGGTCTTCACAACTGAGAATGGCTGCCACTAGCATCTAACACGTATGCTACTAAATGTCCTGCCAATGTCCTGCAGTGTGTAGGACAGACCCCGCCTCCCACTGTGCCGCCCAACAAAGAAGCATCCAAATGTCAATAGTACTGAGGCTGAGAATGTCCTAAGGTATTTGGAGGGTCCACAAAGCCCCATTCAACCCCTCTTTTCCTTAGGTTGCCCAAGATGGTAGCAACCATGGATATTTCTAAACATAGGAAGACAAGAGTGTTCTTTGTTACCCAGTGAATCTGGGCATCTGCAAGCTGGGATCTGTTAACTACCCTTGTGCATAACTCCTTCTCCTCGTATCCAATGTTTGTTACTTTGGGACTTCTCAAGAAAGTTGAAGAGACATGAGTGGGAGTGCCTTGAACATTTTCCACAGGAAATAGAAAGCCTGTCAGGTAAGCTGACGTCTCTCCCGTCAGCGAGCATTCTCCTTGGCTCCCTCTGGGTGTTAAGTGAGGTATGAAAACTTGTCACTTCGGTTTCAGATGTGTTGGCAACTGTTGCTCAAATTAAAGGAAATAAATAAAACTAGCCAAGGGAAATGGCACAGAGGTCCGGTGCCTCCTCCCATCCGCCCCTAAGGCAGCTCCGAATGAAAAGCACGCAGGGGTGGATAGAATCACAGTCAGACTTGGCCGAGTCCGGCCAGCACGCTGTAGACACGTCAGGATTCTCGGGTCCCTAAGTGATCACACAGCATCCCAGCAAGGACTGGAAGTTGGAAGCAAGTCCATAGTCCAGTGGGAAAGGCACAGACATGTCACAGGGCCCCCACTTCCGTCCTGGCCCAGTCACCAGACAATACCTTGGACAAGTCACTATGTTTCAGGGCTTCATGACTCAATGTCACAGATGAGAACGTGGAACTAGATTATGTCCAGGGTTTTCTAACCCTGAGACTTTTTATAAAAGATTGACAACTGGCTTCACCTTCTTAGACTTTCAGGAGGGTTCACTTTTTTTTTTCCATAGAAAAGAACTTATATTCAAATCAGATGTGATTTGCTCTCCTTGAATTATGGAAAGTAGAAGAACTTCAGGTGGGTTTTTCCTTAGGCTCTTATGCTCCTGTCTTCAGGTCCTGGAGGCATCTTTCTCTCTCCATGGGCTCAGGGTCACCAGGTGTTCAGTGAAGGCAGGCGCTGGTGGCTCAGCACATGCAGGCATGTTCCTTTGTAGCAGGGAAGAGTTGGGTCTGTGCGTGCTGGTAAAATAATTAGAAATTCCTGGGCAGGGAATCAAATGCTGCTGCTGCTCAGGGACAGTCCCAGGCGGGTCTCACTGACAGGCTCTCTAATACAGTAAGAACCTGCACCTTTCTTTCTGTTGGCATGGCAGGTGGCACCGCACATGGTGTGGGGGACAATGAGGGTCCTGGAATGAGGTATTTGGGGAGGTGGCGTTACATAGTTATGAATGTTGACAGGGTATTATGAAGGGTGGTCCCAGTAGCATTGTCCTGGGTTGGTAGTTTTCAGCTTCTGCTGCACATTGAGGAGCTTTTAACCCTTTGAGTGCCAACCAATATCCTAGGAACTATGCTAAAATTGCCAAGGCATTTTTGCTGATTTTACAGCAGTTTAGGAAAAAAATTATGAATCGCAAGTAAATGAAGTTACATATTCAAAAACTTAAGGAAACCTTTACTACATTTGTTTTCATCTTTGACATATATTGTTTGCTGATTGTATTATAAAATACTAGTAGAAAAAAAAATTTGAACAAAACATAAAATCTGAGTAAACTTCATAAAATCATAGTACCTGAAAAAAATTAGGCAGATAAATGCCAGCGGTCAATTTTAGAATTACAAACATTCGGCATCATAAGTAATCTGCACTTAGGTGCCATCTGTCAATAAAGAGTGAACTACTAGCACCTAATAGTGACACTGCAGGAGGAGCGCGATAGTGCTCGCGGCACTCTAGGGGTTAAAGGGCCCATTGCCTAGGAGATAGGGCGGAGCATTTAAATGAGCATCTCTGAGAGTGGGATCAGGGGTCTGTCTCAGAGGTCCCTGCCCAGCTTGAGAAAGCCATTCTTGAGAAATGTTTATTAGGTACATGATCTGTGTTTGTGCATTTATGGAACCATAAAACTGTTTCTTTTTTTTTGCTTTTCTAGCTAATTTTAACAAATAAGGAGGCTAATCAGTGCATTTGCCAGATATGCAGTTACAGCAGTTGTCAAAAGAGATTCAGAAGTTGTCACGAAAAGATGAATGACCTGTGAGGCTTTTGTCAAGGGGATTCTTGTGTTCTGAGAGAAGTTGAATAAGAAATCTTATCTCTGAGAGTCTAAGATTCAGGGATTAGACTTCCGTCAATGAGGCTGAAATGAATCTGTCATTAAGCTGTTTGTATTGTGTTTTCTTCATGCTCTTAGTAATAAAAGCAAGTATCTTCTAGTGAAAGCACTGCAGCTCTGTACATTGGCTCTCTGGGTGACCACTTCCTTCAGTCAAATAAATCACATCATCGATTTTTTCTTTTTACATCTGTTCAAAATTAGGTTGACATAGTAATATTACAATTGCTGACTTTGCTGCATGTTTTCCAAGAAGATACATGGCATGTGTGGGGGCACAGGCTTGAATTGTATAAGCCCGTGCCCCCATTTATCCATAGACACCTGTAGAATTGATGCTTTAAAATCCACAAGTCTTATGAGCGCTTCTTTCCATATGGCAAACCAGTTTGAGCCTATTGGCAACAGATGTGATGGAAGACCTTTGGGGTAGATTTCTGATGATTTAGCTTTAGAACTTGGGGAATAACAGAAGTGCCATCAATCAAGGGCAGCTTCAGTTGGTCCCTCGTGTCTTTCCAGGGGGCTTTCCTTTTATTGAATTAATATTTGAACCCACTCCCCTGCCAGACTTCGCTTTTGTTGGAGAGAAAACCAGCTCAAGCTGGAGCCTTTGCCCAGAGACTTAAGCAGCCCCCCAGGGAGGGCTGCTCTGCCTGGTGACCCTGTAACCCCTTCTCTCCCTGAGTATGCAGTGGCCTACACGTGTCCTTAATGCTCACACCTTTCTCTCTCAAACTCCACCTCTCCCCGCCACTGCCAGATCCAGAATTCAGAATTCCTAAACTCCTGCTTCCCACAAACACAGGTTCACATGAGGACCCTTCAGAGAAGGAACCAGGGTATCAGATTTGTTTCTTTTGTGTCCTAGCCAGCTGGCCTGTGGACTTACTACCGGGATTTCTCTTGGTCCTGCACATGGAGGCACATCCGTGATTGGAATCAGGTTTAGAGAGAAAATCGGGATTAGGGAGCAGTCAGAAAAAAGACCTCTTTCAGGTGGGGCAAAGGCACTCCGAAGAGTGGCTGGAATCCTCACTTCCAAAAAGGCAGACCTGTCAGGGAAAGAGGCTGTCTGGGTGAGACACGCAGGAGCTCTTTACAGATGGATGCGTTTCACATCCTCAGTTCCTTTGAAGTGATCACTCACTGTTTGGCACCAAAACAGAAGCCATGATGAGGCGCAGTGGTGAGAGCAGCAGGTGGGAGGGTGTACAGACAGGGACCTCCGGGGTAAGAACCATGTCCTGGCTCCACTCCCAGCTCATCACTGCAGGGGAGGAGCAAGAGTGATTTAGTCCCACATTTAATCAAAAGCGAAATAGAGGCAGAGAGAAGTAGCTTTTCATCTTCACTTGAGCCTCTGTCCACTTACAGCATTGCTCCATTTGTTTTTGGCCTCGCTCGTAAATGTTACGGTTTTTGACAGCCTTCCCCATTTCTAATGAAGCTGTTCACTGACATTGTTTACCAACTGACTTTAATCTTTTCCTGAATGTCAAGGGTAATGTAGAGCCCATGGAGTTAAAAACAACAACAACAAAATGTCCTTTAAAAACAACCATTTCAATGGTCCAGCATTTTGGAAAACACTTGAACATTTTCTTATAAAGTTAAACATGTATCCATCATTTGACTCCAAAATTCCACTCTTGAGTAGGCAAAATGAAAACTTGTGTTCACACAAAAACTGGTATGCAAATGTTTGTGGTGCCCTTTGTCACCTCCCCGAACTGGAAGCAAGCCAGATGTCTTTCATACGGGGAACGTATAAAGCTGTGATGCATCTATACCATGGCATACGACTACACCACGGAATACTGCTGAGCACTAAATGGAGGGACTGTGATACACGCAAGAGCACGAATGAACCTCAAGTGCATTATGCTACGTGAAAAAGAAGCCAAATGCTAAAAGGCTGCCACCTCCGGTGTGATTCCATTAAGTGACATTCTCACTGAAGAGTTACAGGAACAGAAAACAGATGAATGCTTGCCTGGGGCAGGAGTGGAAGGGGACATGAGGGGAGGACTTGGGGTGATGGAAGTGTTCTGTGTCTTGTGAGTGTAGTTAATGAAAGTGTACATTCACCAAATTTGCAGAAACTATACACTTAGAAGTGACTTTTACTGTATGTAATTTATAACTTAATAGATAGAAAGAAAACAAAGGTGAGGGTAGGGAGAAGGAACCACCTGTGTGAGGTGAGAAGGGTTCTCACCCAATATTGCCCACCTGGGGCATTAAGATTGCAGCCACCAAAGTGGATTGGGTCCAGTCTTCCAGATGATTCTTTCCAACTGTTTTAACTCAGGACTTTACAATTGACTAGCAAAGCATCGGTTAAGAATACAGTGAAGGCACATAAATTAAATGAAACCTATGCAGTTGACTTAAGTAAAACCTATTAACAAGATTCTACAAGGGTCATCTAGTCACCATTTCATTTTCCTCACTTTTTTTTTAATTGATTTCAGAGAAAGGAAGGGAGAGGGAGAGAGAGATGGAAACGTCAATGATGAGAATCATTGATCAGCTGCCTCCTGAACATCCCCTACTGGGGACTGAGCCCACAACCGGGCACGTGCCCTACCTCGGAATCGAACTGTGACCTCTGGTTCATAGGTCGACACTCAACCATTGAGCCACACCAGCTGGGCTCTCTTCACTTTTAAGTTCTTCTGTTTATGCCGATCCTGTTGTGCTAGTCAATTAGTCTATTATACACATATTGTGTCTTAGATATTCCTAGTATCAAAATTCTGATTATAATTTGTTGAACTTCTCAGTCTCTGAGGTCACTTTTATAAAAATGTCATTTTTATTTTAAAACTCCTTTATTCCTATAGGTTGGTTGTCCCAAATGTATTTGGTAAGACACTGGCTGCTGGCTTTGGGAGTAACCTAGGGAGGGTGGGCACTCGTGACCTTGCTCTGCTCTTAAACCTTTGGCACTGTAACCGGTGCCTCCTGCAGCCCATCCCTTTGCGTGTCGTGCATGAGTTTTGGGGCACTGTAGGCAGGAGTGTGAGTTAGTTCCTAGGGCTGCCATAACAAGCACCCCAGCCTGGGAGGCTCAGAGAAGGGACATCTGTTATTTCCCAGCTCTCGAGGCTAGAAGTTTACTGACTTAAATGTTAATCCCATCTAAAAAGTAACTCTACAGCCACATCTATTCTAGACTAATACTTGACTAAACATCCTGTTGCCATAGTCTATCCAAGTGGACAGACAGAATCACCCATCTCATGGGGCACACATGTACAGGGTTGGGCAAAGGTAGGTTTACAGTTGTTCATATGGAAAAATACAAATTAGCCCATAATACAAGAATAAATTCTTTCTCATACTCACAACTGTAAACCTACTTTTGTCCACCCCTGTATATGGTCTTCACTGTTTTCAAGACATTGCATCCTGAATGAAGCACAAACATCCCAAGAGATCATAGTTGATTCTCTTGAAAACTGTCCTGGGAACCAGCTTTGGCGACCTGTGGTCTCTGGGCTGCCCCAGGAACTCTGGGCCACCCTGTTTATCGCTACGTGCTGAGGTTTGCAAGTGAATGAATTTAATCCATCCAAGCTTGCCCAGACAATTGAAATTGTCTTGACTGATTTACATATTTTGACATTTCACGAAAACACAGATTGTTTTTTTCAAATAACCAATGTGATATAAATTCATGATAGGAAATATTAAGGGAAAACATGTTATAGAATCATTTTTCTTCCTTGAAGCATTTCATTTGGACATATTGTCAAAACAATCCATGGCAAAGTCTGTGCAGTGCCATTTCACATGGGTTTAATTATGTTACAAAAAAAACCCCCCAAAACCCAAACACCCATATGATATTATTCTAGCATCTCCTGTAATAGCAGGAAATCCGGGCCCTCTTTTATTTAGTCTCCCTGTAACAGCAATTGGTTCCAGCTTCACTGGGCAAGGCAGAAAACACGTGAAATCTGTGGCAGCTACAGTAACACTGCACAGGCTGGATTACACTCAACAGCAAGCTGATCAGGGCATTGATTTGATGCCGTGAGACATTTTTAAAAAACACACACATTCACTCACTGTTGGGCGCTTCGTGGTTTACTTCTTTTCATGCTCAGGAACTATGAAAATGCCAAGGTGATACCAAGTAATGTGTTCTTTTCATTTTTGTTTTCTCCCCCAGACACCACCTCTGCCAAAACAACCATGGCAGGGACCCACTTGGGTGTCGACCTCAGATTATTCTGAAAAGGATGGAGGTGTCACTGGGCTTCTCCAGTGACTAGAGTCCGGCCTAGACTCTCCAGGAGTCTTAAGTGTGGGCTCTGTCCAGTGTCCAGCCAACAATTAAAACTGGCTCAGACTATCTGATTCAGCAGGTTTGGGGTGGGCCCTGAGAATTTGCATTTCTGACAGGTTCCCAGGTCCTGGAATCCCTCTTCTGTGTATACCAGAGGTGACATAGGAGGCCAAATCAACCTTGTGGTAAGGCCCAGATAGTTCTCCTGATTGTCCATTTCATCTAGTAATTCATTTACTTGTTATTTAGTGGGACAACTATATGGATAGGTATTTTTAAAAATCACTGTCACCGAATTCCTTACATTCCATTTAAAATAAAACAAAACAAAAGGAAGCACACACAGAGGGAAAATCATGTGAAAATGTAGAGCGCCTTCTCATCACGTGCCAAGCGCTTCAGCCTCTCCTGATGCCCTTGGCAAGCGACCTCTAAAAGGAACTAAGTGAATCCTGGCTTGCTCCACCATGGACCGAAAGGAAAAGAATAAGAAGCACGTGTCATGTGTGGGGTCGACTGTTGTAATCAGAAGTGGTAGGGAGAATTTCTAAGTCAAGCTCACATATTCCAACTCAGCAGCCCGCTTACTTCGTGATGGAGCGTGAAATTGGAGCAATATGGCCCCCCAGCTGAAGGACCAGCTTGGTGGGATCTGGGCCCAGGGCACTGCTGGGGGCCATGTGAACGACAGAGGCTCTGATGCCTTGATTTTCATCCTGGTTGGTGGGCAGCCCAGGGGCGTCCGGCTTTCTTGCTCTGATTCCTTTGCCCAGCAGCAGTCCTGCCCTTTGTCCTTCCTGGAAGTCCCTCTTGCCCTCCCCACAATGTACACAGCACTTTCAATAAGTCTTTCATGAGCTGCAGGGCCCCTGGGAGGTCCTGGCCTCCAGCACATGCCTGAGGGCACTTCCCTTTCATTTTCCGGGAGGTCACCGCCCTGGCCATGTCACACAGGACTCTTCTCCCCTGGCTGTGATCCCAGGGACCCTGCCACAGCTACTATGCTTGCTCACAGCTGTTTGGGGCTTATGTCAAATCCAAGAGAATGTATGTGAAGCCCTGCAGAAGCCAGAGATGTTGCAGCCAGCAGACCTGGGGCCAGGCGCACCTTCCTCAAACGCCTTGTACTCCTCTGATCAAACCCCATGCAGACTATTTCCAGTCCTGGCTCAGAGCCTGGCTTTCAGGGCCATTCCCTACCGAGCATAGAGTCTCTGCTTTCAGAGGGTGGTCTGCTTGGCCTGGATAAGCATTTGTCCCTTCTTTGTGTGGGTGCACACCCCCCAGCAGACTATTGTCCCTCTCCCTTATGAGTCCCAGGTTTAGTCACACTAAATGGTCTCAGCACGTAGCTTCCTACTTAATTCCTTTCTCAGGGTATCCAGGGAACTTCCTCTCCCCAGCTTACTGAACTCCCAACAGAAGTCCTTACACTTGACCCTTTGGTGACTAGTCACCTAGTCAGAGTTCTTATTTAGTGGGACAACTATATGGATAGGTATTTTTCTTTCAACAATACCCACTTGTTGAAAGAAAGTAAATGACGAGCAAAAGACTTTAAAAGGAGTTGAAGATGACTTTGCCTGTCCTGTTTAGGAAGGAAGAAGGAGAGTTTAGAATCTTACATCTTCCTGGTGGCCATGTCTACCTATGAAAAGGGAGCAGAATTGCTAAAAAATAATGTGTTTGCAACATCCTGTAAGTATAAATTTGGGCATTTCGACTCTTCAGTTTACTGGCTGTGTGATTTCTGTTAATTTACTTTCTCTCTCTGATGCTCATGTGTGTGTGTGTAAAATGAGAATTAAATCTACCTTGCAGGGATTTTGCAAAAATTAGAGGATTCGGTGGATATATGCAAAAGTAAATAAACTAATGGAGAGTCTGTTGGCACCGGCAGTATAATAGGTGCTCAGGAAACAATACCTGCCTTTTATGTTAATGTTGTCGGATATACCATTTCAGAGTTAAATGCTGGTAAAGTCATAAAATGAGCTACACAGAGACTGCAGAGAGTCTTGACCTTCTGACAGGCCAGTGCAGCGAGGTGTTGAAAACCTTCGTAATGGGGTAGTGGCCAGGCCAGCCCTTCCTGTTACAGTGGGTTCTATAACTTTCTGGATTGCTGGAGGCAGAGCCGGACTGTGGGGAGGCACTTGGGTAAGGAAGATTATTGCGGAATAAAAGGAGGGAGGGCAACCAAACATGGTTGAGAGACAACTGCAGATGAGCCTCGTTGCACAGAGGAAATTTGAAGGGGCAGCCATTGGGAAAGCACGTGGAAACAGCCAGTGAATGGCCCAGCCGGTGTGGCTCAATGACTGACTGTCGATCCATGAACCAAGAGGTGGCTAGTTCGATTCCCAGTGAGGGCACATGTCCGGGTTGCAGGCTTGATCCCTAGTAGGGGGTGTGCAGGAGGCAGCCAATCAATGATATTTCTCTCTCATTGATGTTTTTATCTCTCTCTCCCTTCCTCTCTCTCTCTCTAAAAAATAAATAAAAAACATTAAATACAAAACAAAAAAACAAAACAGGGCAATGACCTCCCAGAAAGTCTCTAGATGAGAACCCACTCAGGTGGGTACTTGGGGTGGAGGTGGCAAGTGAGAGGGTTAGTTGATGAGGATGTCATTAGATTGAGAGAATTTATGCTCTGCCCATGGCCTGTGTATCAGTCAGCTTGCTGTGCGACTCCAGGCTGGCCCTAGCAGCAAGCATCCTGTCCACCTTTTGCAGGTGAGCAGAGGTGTTCAAGTGCCCACCCAGGGAGCCCCTCTGGGCTCAGTGCACCGGTCCTGAGAGGTGGAGGCCTGCAAGGCTTACAAGGCACATGCCCAGCTGAGGGCCTTCTGCAGCCCTGAGAGGTCGGCTGGGCTGCCTACAGCATGCACTGTTTTTTTCTTTGTGCACGTAATCCAACCAGATGCGCAACCTGGCTTGTAAAAGACCAGCTCCTGGTCATTTCAGTTTAGCCATCTTCTCCTTAGTTCTTCTGGTCAAGAAAGGGTTACGTTATTGGAGGCACAGATTGGAAGGCTTACATTATTAGAGATTCTTTTGAAATACTACTGAGAAGTAAAGAGTCAATGGACTGATTTTGTTGGAGGCCAGCTGGGAAAGGGGGCGCTCAGAGGACTCCTCACAGTGCTCTGTGCTGGTGTCTTTCAAGAAGTAGTTGGGGGAAAAGAACACTATTTATTTTCAGCCATATCTGTATTGAACTCCCACCCACCTTGCTCCAGTCACACTGACTCATTTGCACAGCCCCTGCAACCCAGTCAATTAGACAGAGCAGAGGCAGGAATTCTGGATCAACTCTCTTATAAACCAACTGAATAGCAGTGAGAAGACAGCACTGTGACAACAGAGCAGACTTGAACATTATTTTGCAGAAAACAGCAGCTTCTCACTTCTCCCAAGTAATTTAATTGAGATGTCAGGATTGGGAGGTATTTGGGGCTAAGTGTTTATGCCCCCCCCCTCCCATTCATATATTGAAGCCCCAACCTCCGATATGACTATTTTGGAGAAAGGGTCTCTATAGGGGTGATTAAGGTTAAATGAGGTCAGAAGGGTAGAGCCCTGATCCAATAAGATTAGTGTCCCTGTTCGCTCTCTGCGTGAATGAGCACCAGGCAAGGCCATGTGAGGACAGAGAAGGCGGCTGTCTACAACCCAGAGAGAGGTCCCACCAGACTCCAGCCCTGCTGGCACCTTGATCTTGGCCTTCTAGTCTTCAAAACTATGAGAAAATAAAGTTCGGTTGTTTAAGCCATGAACTTGTGGTCCTTTGTTATGGTGGCCTGAGCAGACTAACCCAGGAGGGCTCTGGTTTGGAAAGGGCTGAAAAGACCCCCGCAGGGACCCCTTTTTTGCCCCTGAGGGATTTTCCTCGCTGTGATTCTTTCTGTACAAATTCGGGTTTCAAAAGTTTAAAAAAAATAATATTAAACCACAACAGTAATTTTAAAAGCCTATGAGTAAGTAAACAAAATGAAAAGTTCAACACAAGTTAAAAATTTTTTAAAAAATAGCACAATTTAAAAATAGCATTAGGAAAGGGATGTCTTGGATAGATGCTCTGGTGCATGAAATCTGAGTCTATTGATAAAACCTGGAGCTGGCTCTGCTTTCCATCGGCACGTTATTGACAGTGACTTTGATCCCTGTCAGAAGCAGACATTGTTTTGTGTGTGTTGTTAAGCAAAGTCACATTGTTGGCAAGTCTTGGATATAATTCCAGACACTTCCAGGCAGAGCACAGCACAGCGAGGCCTGGAAACTGACACATAGAAGGGCCACTGGGCACCAGCAGAGGCAGTGGCCAGCGTAGAATCACTACAGTCACCAGGCCCACTTGGGTGGCAGCTGGGGACACTCCAGGGTGGAGTCAAGCAAAAAATGGGAACATTTGCTCCCCCACCACTTCCTGCTTTGTTTCCCTCTTAGCTAATTGAAGAGTGTGAAGCCTCAGAGATGCGCACAGCAAGAAAGGTTTAACGACTAAAGACAGTGAAGGAAGGAAACTGCCTTTTTCAGTACAGCCAGAACGTCGGAACAAGGAGAGACCGTGGAAGTGACCTGTCCCTCTGCCTCCTCATTTTACAGATAGAGAAGGGAATATGTGCCGAGTGATTTGTGGTGGTCACGTGGTTGCCTTAGCAAGGGGGTCTTAAACTAAGTGGGGTTTTTTTCTCATCTTAATTGTGCCTTTCACCCTGGCTTTCATCTCTCTACTTAATGTCTTCTGAGGCTTTAAAGATTTGTTGGTAGCTAGACATTCCAGGAAGCAGCAGCAATGGAGTGATATTTCTTAAGAACCAAATGTTAGTCAGCCACAGTGTCAACGATGACATTTCTTACGAAGGGAATCTAGGGGCTTTATTAATGTCCAGATAAGATTAGCAGCATCAGCAAATACCTCTGGCAGCATTCAACAGAGAGAGGTCCTGTCCCCCTCTTGGCTCTTTAAAGTTACAGGTATTTAATAACATAGCACTTTTAGGTTCATTTTTTTAACGTTTTTGCCTAAATTTTACAGCATTTCTAAAAACAAGTTGAATTAGATTTACTAGCAAATTGTGCAGATGAGCCTTAAGCAAACATGTTCAATATCAAGTATCCTCTTTCTCCCCCAGAAATCTCCTCCCAAAATGGTCACAAGAGGCAAGTGATCAACTTAGGGGCCTTTTTCATAATGGAACGTGGATGTGTTATGAGTGGGCCTGGAAGAGGCGTTATGTGCTCCCACAGGGGTGGGAAAACGACACGTCCGTGCATGGACTGCTTTGCTGCTTCTGTGGCACCTGGTTGCTGTAATTGCTCCTGCAGTGTGTGTCCTGGATACTCTGCTGCCCAAGTCCTCGTGTAGTCGCGCTCTGACTGGGAGCACAGTCGAGCCCACCGCAATGGACTGAGAGCTGTGCCTTCGGAGAGCAGAGGTCAGGGGCTGTGACCCAGGGGTCCTTGGCGGTGTGATGAGTGATTGAAGCAGCAGCCTTAGACTATTTTACACATGAGGTTGGGTGATTCATTTGATTTTCTTTGGGGATAAAAGAGTTTGAAAACCCAACAGCGTGTTTGAGAATTTAGCAGGATCTTGATCTGCGCTGGAAAACAAATGACCTAGTGTTGACAGCCCACCTCCCTGGCTTAGTGCAAGGTCTGAGCTTGACCTTCCTCACAGGCGGGGCTGCCTTCATGACCACGTGGCCTCTGCATCTGCAGGGGACCCCATGCTCAGAGGGCCCTGAGCTTAGTTTAATGCTCTGCTATCACCATCTTGAGGAGTCCTCACAGTTTCTTAATAAGGGCCCCACATTTTCACCTGGCACTGGCCCTGGCAGAAATGTAGCTGGCCCTGCCTACAGCCTCAGCCACCCCCGACTTCAGGCTGGGGAGGCACGTGTTAAGCCCTGAGGGGGCCCAGACATCAGTCTTCCTACGTAGCCCTGTATGAGATCAGGCATGGAGAGTGAATTCAAGACCCTGCACTCCGCCTGCTCTCATCCCTCAGGGTTGGCCCAGCCTGGATGCCTGGGTGACGGCCTGTTTCCCTGCAGTGGCCCCGACACAGGCCATGACAGCCCTTCTCAGCCACTGACCTTGGGGCTGGAGTTGCCCCTCCGAGGCCTTGTCTGGGATCCTATTCCAAACACAAGACTTCCTGGAGCTCTCACTCGGCCTGCACAGGTTCTGTACTCAGACAGCTCTTCCATCTCAGAGCTGGTGCTCATGCTCTTCCTCTTCCCGAGAAACCTGACTTCCTCCCCTTCCTCCTCTTTCTCCTGAGAAACCTGACTTCCTCCCTTTCCTCCTGAGACACTTGACTTCCTCCCGAGACACCTGACTTCCTCCTCTTCCTCCTGAGACATCTGACCTCCTCCTCGCTTACTCAGACCTGCTGTTAATCACGTCCCTGCCCTGGCCCCAGCCAATGCTATTTCTTCTCAACACTAAGGCACCGCTGATTTGGGGTCAGATGATTAATAACCTTTACCTTTGTGGGCCTGTTGCATATGATTTACTGACTCCTAGATTTTAAGCCCTTTAGTTGGTAAGAGCCAGATTCTAATAGTCTTTCACGTCCCCAGTAGCATGAGGATTCTGTGCACCCAGTAGGCACCCAACAAGGACTTTGGGGCTGAATCGGAACCCAGGGAGCTTAGCTTGCAAGCATCTATTAAAGCTGGCTCACTTACACCAGAAGAGGCCTCCCCCTGTGAGCTCAGTGCTGCTCGGGATTCTGTGACCTTGGAGCTGGTCCAAGAAGGGCCACAGCCAAAGTCAAATAGTGGCATTGTTTTCCTAATTCACAGAGAAAAAAGGTACTACAGAATTTTCTCAAATTTTTAAACACCCTGATGTTTGCTGCCAATTGCCTGCTTATGAGTGTTGGCCAAATGGCCAAATGAATGCACAAGTAGCAAAAAATATATTATTTTAAAAAATAAAATACAGCTGATCATGTTTATTTCAGCAAATTGGTTCTCCCCTCCCCCAACTCTCTTCTTCTCTCTCGAACAAGTGTTGAGTTTTTATATTGGAAACAAGACAAAGCTGTATTTTGTGTTCTGTCTGGATCAGGCAATGCTCTATCAGGCATGCACCTCTGCCTGTGGCTCTGATGCCATACCCACCTGGTGGGGATAGGGGCCACCCTGGCCTCCTTATGGAGACAGGGCTACCAGAGAATAAAATAGGTAATTTGTCCCATTCACAGGCCAACAGTTTGGTTTTTCTTTAAGTTTAAGCAATTCATACCCTTGATCCACATGGAAGATATCTTTCCAGAACACTGCTCTCAGTTAGAGCAGCAGAAATGACTGAGCAGAGACTAGATTGAAACATCTAAGATGGCTTCACTGCAAGTTCAGTGACATCACCAAGGACTGTACACATCATGTGTGACCGCAGCACGAGAAAGGCCTTCCATAGCGTCACAGGGTGAAGTAGGAGCAGCTGAGTTGTCCGTGGTCCCAGAGGAGGGGCAGGTCCGTACCCATGTAAGGCACACCTAACCCCTGGGCAGGGGTCGTGCAATAATGAAACCGAACACTGTGTGGGTTGGAGAGTGACACCTGGACTCTGGTCTGCACCCATTGGTTATAAGACACAGATCCCCTCCAAGCCACTCAGGTGGAAAGCCATTCTATTATTGAAAGTTGGGGGACTGTCCTGGAAGTGTGGTGCAGGAAAGACACTGGGTCACACAGGCATTGGGACTCCTCTGGCCCATGCTGTCTCCATTTTTTGGTCTCTCTGTAGTCACGTGGTCTTTTGTTCCTGCTTCTCTCTGCCTCTGGTCAATATTCTTGTCTGTCTGAAAACACATCAATTTGCCCAGTGTGGAAAATGACTGCTCTCCTCCCCATGATACTAGGTTTGCATCTCTAAATGTCTTAGTATTCTAGAAAGGTGGGCCTGGATTGGTTCCCAGTTTACCAATGGATGGGTTTCCTGTGAGTCAGGTACTTATGCCAAGCCTGTGGGCACACACAGACTTTACACATTTCATGGAGCTAAGAATTCACAAGTGAATCTAGGGTCAATCTCATTATAATCTAGTCTGGGTTCTTTGGTTTTCAGCTTTTATGCAGTGAATGACACTGGGAAGGGAGTCCTGTCCTCCTGCAACCTCAACTAGCTACAAAACTGTAATTAATCCAAGTAGACTGTTGAACTGAGGTTAAGTGTTTTCCCATTTTGTTGCAAAGTGGACTTGGATGTCTGTGAAATGAAGTTTGATGATTTCACAAATCAGGTGATCATGTTTCCATCTGCTAGCAAACTGGGAATGGTGTTGAGAAAGGGGAATGGGGAGTTGTTCAACAGGTATAAAGTGACAGGTATGGAAGATGAATAGTTCTAGAGATCTGCCATACACCTTCATACCTGTGGTTAACAATACTGTGCTGTAAAATTTAAGAGGTGGATCTCCTGATGTGTTCTTACCACAATAGTAAATAACCACATGCATACATACATAAATACTTATACTATTAAAAAAAGCACTTTACAAAGACAGACAAGTTTGAAGAAAGCAAGGTGCATTGTAAATCACTTAGAAAGGAAACCTAAGATACACCTGAGTCACCAAATATAGAACAGCTTTCTATTCTTCCCTGAGAGGTTTGAGAGTTTTTCTTCCCAACACTTAACTGTGTCTGATCTTTGACAGGCAGGAGCAGTCATGATAATGACATAGTCACACACAAAAAACTTCCGTCATACCCATGTACAGTGTAATACAGGTATCTGTATCCATTAGGGAATTAGCGAAGCAGAAACACAATGATAAAATAAGATCGTAGGGCTTTAACCATATGCAATTGTGGGTGAAGGTTAAACAGTCTCTAGAAGCTCTTTCTTCTGTATCCAGTGCTGAATCTGAAGTCTGCAGGGCTGGCATCGCAAAGAAAGATGGACAAAGTGGGCAAGAGCAAAGACCAGCTAGGATCTGCCTCGAGGCCTCCAGATTTCACAGTGTGGGTACCTGCAGGAGAAGCTGCACACGCTGGCCTGGGATGCAGAGATGTTGAAGGACAGCGAGATGCTAGTTGGGGGATGTGGAGGCCCAGCTGCTGCCCCACAAGCCCCAGCAGCACCCGATGCCTTGCTTGATCTTGAGAACAGGCAGAGCATGGCTGGGCTGCACTTCCCCTTGCACATGGCACACAGGTTTCCTCTAGTGACCAGTGTTAATATAGAAGCATCCACGGCCAGGAGTTATAAGAAATGCAGTCCCAGCTGAGCTGAGCTGATGTGGCATGAGTGCAGCAGACTCAGAAAATGTGTAAGTGTTTCCATAAGCAATGCAAACAGTTTTGTCTTGCTTAAAGCAGAAGCTATCTATAAAATAGACGTATGGAACCTCCTTCCTTGGAAACTATCACATCGACGAAACAAAAAACCATAAATCTCAGTGTGGGCTGGAGACGTTACAAACTGGTGATGTATTGATTCTCCAAGTAATTATTAATTTGAGAACTGATTAGAGCCTCCTAGACAAGGCTGGTTCTTTGAGCAGAAAGGAGCCTTTTAATTAAATTCTGACACACAAGGTCATTGCTGGGCCTTCCACCTGTTCCCTGCCCCAGGGCCTCTGCCTCCAGCTACCTTTAACGTTGCATAAACCTCTGCCTTCTGCAGCTGGGTCACATTCAATAAGGAATTACAGGGCTTCTGATTAAGGTCCCTCCCAGAGCTGCCATTAATCATCTCCAGGAAAGAATGCCAGGGAGGCAAAGGTTACGGCAGGTCACTTTCTCCTGACCTGCTGATCCGAGGTCTCCTCATGTTCTGCACCAGATCGGCGCTCACTGACATTGCTCCTGGAAGACAGAACACAGCTGGACGCAGAACACCCTGGGGGACTTGTCCACAGCTGGGCTTTGGCTCTGATGAGATCTCAGGGACATTCTAAGGACAAGGCGCCTTGTCTGCATTCCATGCATTTCCCCAAGCAGCCCACACCAAGGCCATAGCAGGTCGGTCAGTTGAGATGTCAGTCAAGCCAGGAACCAGACAAGAGGCGGTGTCAGAGGAGGGGGGACAAAGGTCCTGGGGCAGGTGTGGTCACCTGGGAGCTTGCATAGCCGAGACCTGGCTGTCATGCTTCTGAGTGAACCCCGAAAATGGTGCGGGTCTGAATGCCCTGAGATGTTGCAGAAGGCACTTTGTTATCAAGGCTGCAGCTGCAAAGCACTCCTCCCATGCTTTCTGTGAGCTCCCCCAGCTCCTGTTGCTAAGAAGGACTTATTTTATAACAGATGGAGTTGGTCTCTGTCTTCAGGATGTCCCCATGTGACAGGAACATTGACTTCCCTTCGTACAACATAAAGAATGACTCCAGGTCGTTGGCACTTGTAGGAGATACAGCAGCGTTTCTTTCCAACTTTTACATGTTCTGGATGAAACTGAAAACTTCCACAGTCAGTGAGCTCTGTGACTATTTATTTCTCAGGTAACTGCATGGCCTGCTTTAGTCACTGAAATAAAAACCCAAGGACCTGGCACAGGAGCCAGACTCTTGAGTTATGCCATTGACCTGGACTGCAGGAGCAGAAGCTGAACACGACCTGTTGGCCAACATAAGGAGAGAAACAGCAAGAGCTGAGGATGCAGGTGATGGGTACAACCACAGCTCTCATGATTATAACATGCCTGTTCAAAGTTGCCATCAAGCCCAGCTTCCCTTCCCCCTCCCCAGACAAAGAGCCAAGAATCTATGTGTTCTTTTAAACTTTTCGTCTTTTACCTTTGAACATTGGGTGATCCTCTTGTTGAAGGATGTTTTTTTTTAAAATGTGCCATTTCAAGAATAAAAGTTTCACATTCTGAAATCATCAACTAAAGTTCTCATTATTAGAGACAAATGGGTAATATTTCTAATTTATATGTTGAAATCTGAAGAACATACATGCCTATCAAGTTGGCTGGGGAGAATAAAATGAATGCCAGAGCCAGAGGAATCAAAAAAATCATGTCCTTCAACTGTGTCCTCATACAGATGACTTTAAACCAATGCCTGGCTTGATTAAGGCTTGTGCTGGTCACGGGCAGAGGATCAAAACTTGATGCTCTGAGCTTGCATTCCAGCCCCTTTCCCACTGTACCTCCAACACACTGTATCTTATCCAGCACGGAGGAGGCTGCTCACCTGCTGGACTCTGGAACACTTTCTTATCACCTTATCATACAAAGTCTCTGATGTCACAGAGAGAGAAGAGACTCTAGTAGCTCATGGATATCTGGCAGGTCTACCTTTTGAGTCCTTAAAGGTTGGCCATTTTGGCCTGTCATTGTACCTGAGAGCTCATTTCTTATTGGAAGTCTCCTGGCCTCCCTGCCTCTTGGGACTGCTGACCCAGAGGAAAGTGGGAATGACATAGAAGTCAAGAAATGCTTTGAGCTGGATAACTGGTTTTAAGCCAGATGATAATGAAGAACGACCATATGGAACAGAGTCCACAAAGCGGGGAGTATGATGGAATGTGATGAACTGTATTCAGTTTTTTTTAAATCAAACACAAAAGACAAAAAGTCATGAGCCAGCTCCCCTTCCTAACTCCTTTACTCCAGGTTAAGTTTTCGATTTGGAAAGACATATACTCTTTTCATTGGCGATTGATTGGCAACCAAAATTCTCTTCTAAATGCTAGTTGTCCACAACAGTGCCTTATCCAAAGCCTGGAAGGGAATTGAAAACTGCACCATCATTGGCCATCCTTGGCAATACCTCAGATGTATTTCATTTACACTTCCAGAACTTTCTTCATTGGGCCTCCATGTCACCACAGTGGTGACAGGGGCTGCAGTGTTGGAGGAGCAGCATGGAGTCAGTGGCTGATCAAGATTACTGAAAACAGTGGTGGCACTGCAGTTCTACTTGTCTTTTCAGTTTGGTGCTCAATAGCAGGACACTGACTGCAAGGCAATATCTGCCCACTAAAAAAGTGTGCTTTTCTCAAACAGAAATGGTACCTGGGGTAGGTCTGGATTTTGCCCCAAACTTTCTCCTTTTTCCTTTGCCCCTGGAACAGGAAGGATCTTAATGGCTTGGGTTTATGATGCTGCTGACAAGGCACTATGAATATCTCCATACCCATTCAGGGCCTGACAGCCCATCCATTGTTTTCCAAGGCGGGACTGTCAGTGGGTTACAGATGCCTGGCTTGAGCAGTGGTTGTGTATATAATGATCTCACCGAGCCTCAGTCCCCTCATCTGTCAACTAAGAGGGTCCCTGGTGCATCTGAGGTTTGTGGTGTCATGGGTACTGGTGCTTGGATGAGGTTGGGTTGCTCAGTGTAGCTGTAACGCACCTTCACCCCATCTCAAAGTAATGACCGTGATTAAATAAGCAGAGACTCTCCCCCACTAAGACTGTTTTGCTTCAGATGAGTACCACAGAGGCCATTTAACATTGTCTCATTCATTTGACCAGGGCTTTGCTGTCCTCTCTTATTGATTCTAGGAATAGGATGGTCAACCCTCTGACAATACGTAGGCTGCAACCAGCTTTGAAGAGTAGGGATGTGTCCTGACACAGAGAAGATCTGCAAAAGACTGTCAGAGTGCAGCTGTGTAATTAGCAGAGACCAGTGTTCCATCTTCTCCATGTCTCCCAATGTTACTATTTTATCTTTGACTGGCTGGGCATGTGGGACGACTAGATGATCAGAGGAAGGCCAGCGTCAGCTCAAAGGGGAAAACTCCACCCTTAACCAAGTCTAAACACTCATTTCAAGGGCATAGATAGACAATGATTTTTCCCCCCAAAATTATTGATTACATGGGCCCTTTCACTAAAGAGTCAAGCAAAAATACCCTGACATATTTTCTGTAGGTTGCTTCTTAGCATTATTTATTGTGATACAAAATGAATTTGATAAGGTATTTTTCCTTTTGGATTTAGACAACTTCCCAGAGTAATCTTTCCAAACCAGGTTTCCTGATAGGGAAACAGCATTGGAACTACTGCCAACTTTGACGTACACTCCTTTCAAATTGCTAAGTGAGCAAATGAATACTCAGGACTGTTGAAGCATAAGGAGTTGCCAGATTAGTTCCATGCCTGCCAGAATCAGGATGCATGCTAAGGGGAGGAATGTCTTTGTAAAGATATACATACAGTCTTGCCAAAAACTGGATGAAGAGTAGAGAAGTTCTTTTTATACACTCCGAATAGTTCATGAACTTGACCCTCTGATGAAACATTCTGCATGTGTTACCTCATTCAGTAATCACAATAAACACAAAGGCATGAATGTCCTGGGGAAAACATGGCCACAGAATTTTGCAGCTCTTGCCATCAAGAGGTGGAGTCCATTTCTCCACCCCTGGTTGCTTCCTCTGGCAAATAGCATGTGACTGAAGTGATGATGTGCAAGTTCCGCAGCCTTGGCCACAAGGGGCATCTCCCCTCCTGGAATGCTCCTGCCCTCAAAGAAAGGAAGTCCAATCTTTTTTTACTGGATGACAAGTCCCCAGAAAGAGAGAGAGAGGTCCATATGACAGCCAATGACAAGGCATCAGCCATGTGAATGAGGCCATTTTATACCCTCTGGCCCCAGGCCAGCTGCCAAATTTTTCAGCCACATAAGTGAGTCAAAGCAAGAAGAATTACCCAGCTCAAATGGAAAATGATGATCAAATAAGTGGTGGTGGTTTTAAGCCACTGAGTTTTGGGTTACACAGCCATAGATAACAGATGCTTACCCCCACATTACAGATGAAAAAACTGAGAATCGGGAAGGTCAAGTAACTTGCCCATGAGTTGTAGAGGCAAAAGTGGTAGAGTTGTGATTTGAACTAGGTCTTCATGATGTCAAGTTCTCCTTTGCTTGTCCACATCAAAACTACTTCAGTAAAAAAGTCCTGGATCACTGGAAATGGTTTTTAAAGGACTAGTCTCTTATAATGCTATATAATAAAAGAGAAACATGTAAATTGATCATACCACTATTCCCACCAGCCAATCAGGGGTGAGTATGCAAATTAAACTGACAAATTTGCATACACAGATGCAGGGTGGAAAGCAGAGCAGGAGAGCCGGAGGCTTGGGGGCACGTGGCTCCCTCAGTCACTTCCCCCAAGCCACCGGGCGGAGAGCAGAGCAAGAGAGCAGATGAGAGTCAAGGGACTTAGGGAACTTGGCTCCCCAAGCTGCCAGATGGAGAGCAGAGAGGGAGAGCTGGTGGCTTGGAGGACTTGGCAGAGTGGGAGGCCATGGGACGGAGACAGAGCAGGAAGGGAAAACCAAGAGCATGGGGAGCACCAGGAATGCTGGGAATCGTAGTTCTGGTGGCAGATGGATCTCCTAGACCAGTGATGGCGAACCTATGACACGCGTGTCAGAGGTGACATGCGAACTCATTTTTTTGGTTGATTTTTCTTTGTTAAATGGCATTTAAATAAATAAAATAAATATCAAAAATATAAATCTTTGTTTTACTATGGTTGCAAATATCAAAAAATTTATATATGTGACATGGCACCAGAGTTAAGTTAGGGTTTTTCAAAATGCTGACACGCTGAGCTCAAAAGGTTCGCCATCACTATCCTAGACACTAGAGCAAAGTGAGCCTGGAGCAAGTTACTGTTGCTGTGGGGGATGGAGGGAAAGTAAAGGTGAGAGACATAAGTAAAATCAGAGTGTCTAGGAAAAATTAAAGGGAAGATATCCTAAAACTTCCAGGAAATCTCCACCAGTGAAGCAAAGAAAAAAAAATGCCTCTATTATTCTGTGAGCAACAAACCAAACTGGGTTGGAGTCTCAGACAGTTTGCTCATATGATTGCAAAGACAGACAGAAACTCCCGGATTGGAGAGGGCTCCCCTGAGGGCTCCCAGATTGGAGAGGGTGCAGGTCGGGCTGAGGGACCCACCCGCTGGGCACGAATCTTTGTGCACTGGGCCCCTAGTAGATGATAAAGACTAGTTAAGTATCACCTTATTTCGTTTGAGTCTTTATTTTTCTGTATTGATTAGGGAGTGTTTTTGAAAACACCTTCCGAGAATGTGTCACCTGCTCTTTGGGAATAGGATTCTTGATCTCACAGGGTTCCGGGGCTGCTGATTTTCTAACATCAGAGGGCATAAGCAGGCACAACCATCTAAAGTACTGGCCTTTTCTAGTCCAATCCACCTGATGAAGGAAAAGATTTACCAGGAGTCAGTGGCTGCAGAACTTGGTGTTCTGAAACTTGTGAAGTCTTATAGGGGAGGGCTATCTGAAGAGTGAGGCCACCAACTAGGGGTCAGGAAACTTTTTCTGTAAAAGGCCGAATGGTTTTTGTCACAACTACTCAATTCTGCCTGTGACACTCTTAACCAGCCAAGGGCAGTATGTAAAGCAATCAGTATAGATGTGTTTAAATAAAATTTTATTTATAAAAACAGGCAGCAGGCCATAGTTGGCCCATGGGTCATCATTTGCCTTCTCATCAGGAGGCCACAGTGGCTGTGCTGCTGGCCTGGGGTCTATCAGGTTTGAGTGAATACATAGCTTCCAGGTAGCTGTTGTGTAGACAAACTAAAGCTGGTGTAGATACAGCCAACAGGATAAGATCAAGAATTGCTTTCCAAGGATTCATGGAAGCACCCTTCCAATAGTGCCATCATCCCAGTGGGTTCCTGAGGAAGCCAGGAGGCAGGCAGACAGTCATCTGGCACAGGTGTGCCCTTGGGCAAATGATCTTTCTGAGTCTCAGCATATGTATCTGTATTATGGGGGGATGAAAAGGAGCAGACTCTGCAAATGAGGGAGTTCTTTATGTCATGCTGGTGTTGTCTTCTCCCCATGCTCATGGAGGGGAGTCAAGTTCAGTGCTCTCACGCCCAATGTGGAGAGCAGCTGTAGGTCATTAGTTATTGCCCGCTCGTTTTGCTAAGGGCATGCTAATTGCTTGACTAGACACCGTATCACTGCCACACTGCTGACTGCTGGCCTTTCTTGTTCAGATAATAGCCTGAGTTTTGGCATCTCCCTGTGGCAATTCACTCAATTGGTAACAGAAGGCAGCAGGGCAAGAGTGGGTTCAGTGCCTGTTGTCCCCAAGGGTTTAAGCAGCTGATTGACAGAGGTTACTTTCTGGGGTCCAGGTGCACCAGATGGTTTATTTTAAAACTCAGCCTCAATCAGTGAGATCAAATATTACATGCTCTTAATTCAACTTGCTTTTTGGGACATTCTTGTATCCCTCCATGGAAGTGCCTACAAGTATTGCTTGCTCCTTCAAACTTTAGTTTGTTTGATTTATTTTGCTGGAGTTCTTTTGGCGGAATAAGAATAGTTTAGTTTAGTTACATTCACCGTGATGGATTATTTTCAGCAATGTTACATTTCTAAAATGCTGCCATATGTGAATCAGATGTTGCCATTTTGAAGTGTGGATTATTTTATATTTTAGAAGCACACATAAAACATAGTCTGGTCTATATTTCCAAGTGAAATGAATAACCTTGCAGTGCAAAGTATATTTCTTTTGGTTTATGCTCTTAGTTTTAAAGGCTTTCTGCAAATAGTTTGTTGACCCATGATTGCATTTGTTGTGGCAGCAGTTGATTTCGTCTATCTGGGGTGTATCAGGAGGGCTTTCCTTCCCGTGTACTTATTCCTTGCCAGATTTAAAAGGAATCTTAGTGATTACCTAGTCAGTTACGGACTGAATGTTTGGGTCCTCCCCAAAACCCATGTGTTGAAATCCTAGCATCCAATGTGATGGTATTAGGAGGTGGGGCCTTTGGGAAGTAACAAGATCATGAGGATAGAGCCCTCATGACAGGGATCAATGCCCTCACAAGAAGAAATAAGAAAGCTTGCTTGTGTGCTCTCTCTGTTCTTCACCATGTGAGGACACACCAGATCTGCTGGCACCTTCATCTTGGACTTCCCAGCCTCTAGAACTGTTGAGGAAGAAATTTCTGTTGCTTAAGCCATCCAGTCTCTGGTAATTTGTTATAGAAGCCTGAACTAAGACAGATGGAATTGACTATGTTTGAACAATGGAAACCAGAGCAATCTAGAAGTCTCCATATAATTTTATTTTTTTCATATCAGTGCAGATGTTCTTGGTCTCATAACAAGAATACCTTTCTTCTCAAGGAAAGAACTATGAGCTGAGAGTAAAGAGGCTTGGTGTCTTGGCCCAGATGGATCACTAACCAACCTCATAATATGAGGAGACCACCTTAGATGGGCTCAGTGTGTGGCTGTCACTCTTCTGTGGGCCCACCTGACCTTTTGATCTAAACTATTCCCCAGGTAATTTTTAATGTATGAAACATTTAGGATTGAACTAGAAAAACTGAGGACTTCCAAAGAAGGAAGCCAACATTCTGAGGAGAAGGCTAATTATGCATGTTGGCTTGTTCCATAAAAAATTTTAAATACTTTTCAAAAAGAGGGAAGAGGTCACTTCTGGGTGGCCTGGGTTTGGCGGGATCTTGGAGGAATCAGTCTTCCCCCATAGTGAAGTTCAAGAGGGTTGCCAGGATGAGGAAACCAGTGGTGGCCAAGAGAAGAGGGACATTGGCAAGGCAGAGCTTCAGCGAAGGTTTGGTAACATGGAGCCTGCTGCATTGGCACCTGGGGCCTCAGGAGGACAGAGCCAGAATTACTGCCCTCGGGGAGGAAGGGCTCTGTGGTCGGCGATGCTCTGACACCATTTCAGAGCACTCTTCAGCCCTGCCCTCCCTCAACTGTCTTGGCCAGAGACCTTTTACATTGTGACTAGCTTCCCAGCAATAGCTCATAAATTCTTTAAAACAGGGCCTGCCTCTTTTAGTATATTTCATTTTTCACATGAACACAGAGCACAGGAACATTAAGAATGACTTTGTCATCAGTCCTATAAAGTGGTAGTATCATTTTTCCTGATCCCTGTGGTGTTATTTTTAAACATCTATAATATATTATTTAAAAAATCCATTGTCTTCAGTTCATGTAATTTTTCTCATCTCGGTGGTGCTTTAGGTTTGCATTGAGATTCAGAGTTCTGCCTTTGTATGAGAACTAATGTATCATGTTACATGGACTACTTGTTCATAGAAACTCTGGAATCTCATGTTTGGAAAGGTTGTCAGATCTCATACTGTGCAAATGCCCCTTAAATTCTACAGGGCTTTTCATAGGAGCACATACAAGACACTATTCAGCAACAGGGGACCCAAATCACACTGAGAAGGCACCATTCTTTTAGGGACAGCTAGTTCTAATTGTAAGAAATGCTTTAAAAAAATAATCAGAAAACTATCTTCTGGCATCTTGACTAATTGTCTAATTCTGACCTGGGAAAAGTAGAATGTCTTCTCTATCATGTCATATCACCTGTTGGAATACAGTGAGTGTATCACCCTATGTCTTCCCTCTTCAAACTCTCTTTCTCCCGTGTGTCATTCTCACGGCCCCTCACCCCTCCTGCTGATAGATGTCAGACAGCTCCAGTTACCAGTGACCCTGACATGTAGACACCTCTTAAAACAGAACCACACTCTGCCCCCTGCCTCTGGCAATCACCAATCTGATCAGTTGCTATGAGTTTGTTTTGTTTAGATTCCTCACATAAGTGAGATCATGCAGTATTTGTCTTTCTAGGTCTGACATTCCACTTAGCATAATGCCCTAAAGGTCCATCCATGTTGTAGGCAATGCCAGGATATCCTTTTTTTATCGCTGAATAATCTTTACTTATCTCTTATAGCAGGTGTACCATAGAGCAACCCATTTAATTTACAGTTAACTAAGAGCTTAAAATTTTTACTCATTAACTGCTATTGAGCCCCTTCTTTCCCATTGTAACCTTTTGAAATTGGTCGTTAGAATCCAGTATACTTGTTACCTTGTTAGATTTGGCTTATTCTTTACAGCCTGTTGATCCTTTTGGGTCCTGCCTCAGCTCTTGCATAGTGAAGAGAAAGTGGGACTTGTCATCAAAGCATGGGATTAAGTCCCAATTCTGTCACTTATCCTGTCCAAGTCATTAATAAGTATGTAGAACTTCCAGGCCAACAATGAATTTCAATCCATTGGTCTTCTTTGGAACAACTGATATAATGGTATCTTCCCTCCACACTACGTACTACGTTTTTCCAGCTTCTCCTCAAGGAGATCATAAGAGACTGTTAAATATCTTGTTGAAATCCACATATGCTAGGAACGTATTGCATTCACTTCCACTAGGCTGGCAACCGTCTCTAAGAAAGCAATGAATTTGAAAGTGCTTGTTCTTAGTAAATCCATTTTTATTCCAAATTATCCCTACATCCCGCTGTCTCCTTATTACAAAGCTCCATGGAAATAACTTAATCTACAAATTTTGCGTATGATTGTCGTAAATCTTCCTGGCATGCAGTTACAAACTTCACCTCCTGTTTATCCTTATTTTCAGTTTCCCATCATCGGTGCATTTGTTGTGATTTTCTTTTGTGTCTTTTTAAAGTAAATAAATTCTCTCAAGACGATTGCACCTAATTCCTCAACTTAAATAGTAGACATACCAGTAAATAATGAAAAAAAGATGATTGCTTTACAAAGTTGTCTCATATAAATTATGTCATTAAGCAACCTTGAGAAATGGGTCAGATATTAATCTCATTGTATAATGGGAAACAACAGCCTCAGAGAACTTTAATGAACCCTGCCCAAGGTTCTTGGGTTAGAGGGGTAAAGATTCAAATGTGATTCTCTGGACTCCAAATTCAGCCCTGCCTCCAGGGAAGAGATAACTAGTCTAAGTCTTTCACTCGTTTTTCTAACAGGTCTATCTACTTTATTGTAAAACACTGGCTGGACAGACTATCTATTCCTTAGAGTTTCTATCATGATTTTTTAGAACAGGAATCAGCAAACCTGTTCTGTAAAGGACCAGATAGTAAATACTTTATGGGCCATATGGTCTTTGTCACACCTGCTCCGTTCTGTCCTTGTAGTATGGAAGTAGCCATAAGCAATATGTAAATGAGGGGTGTGGCTGAGTTCCAATAGAACTTTCTAAGAATGGGTAGAAGGCCATAGTTTGCTGACACCTGTTTTAGAACTTGAATTCATTTAGAAGTAAAACCTTGCTACATAGAAAGATTGATTTCATTTGTGGAAGTGCTTATGTTAAGAAAATCAATGGGGGAAAAGGGTTGCATTGGCACTTTAACCTAAACCACTACTGTTTGAAACTGTAAGAAGTCAAAAAGCCCTCTTCCCCCCACACCACCAAAAAAATAAAAAATAAAAAAATAGAATGACAGCAGAGCCTCCCTTCCCCTTCCCCCCTATTACCACCCACGTAACACCAAGGTTGACCACAGTCCAACCAAAATCTGGACAAAATTTGTGCTCAACTTCACTGGCACATGTTTGACCCTGAATTACTCCAATTTATTTATAAGAGACCTAAACTGCACTGCCTTCTGGGTCCTGTATATAGTTTTCTCAGATAATGGATGAAAAATTGAGCTGTTGGCTCCTTTGGGTTAGAGCCAATATGGAGATCACACAAACCCCAAACAAGTAAACAAAACAAAACCAAAAATACAGTTGTAATGTTTAGCTGCCTTTCTCTATGCAGGAAATAAAAGAGTGGTTATGGTAAATCCATCAATTTCTCAGAGATAACAGTGGGGGGTTAAGTATACCATAATTATTTATAAATGCCACCTAGTTTCCACTATTTTATTCATCATGGGAAATGAGAGGTTTATCTCAGAACTCAAACTTTTATGGGCCCCAAATTATACGTGATTTTTAAAGTCAACTAAGTGCATTAAAGCGGATTCAGGAGGTAGGGAGTGAGGCGTGACCCCTCAGGGAGAATTGACCAGTTAGAGTCTCCCATGGGGGAAGGGCATGTAGAATTTGAAAAAGCCTGTTTGCTACTATAAAACAATTTTATATTTCAAAAACAACAAAAGAGAAGAAAATCTTAACAGAAATCATAGTCTGGTATGATGTTGTTGTTTATAAAGTTGAAAATCATGATTATTTGACTATTATGTGGGTTTTAAAGCATATTTGGTAATACAAACTTGGGGAGAACAAGAATTTACTATTTTAGTTCTCAAACTGGTAAATGGAAGTTTAGAGGTTTCGAGGAACCAGAAGATGTGGTCATATTCATACAGTCCTGGAAAATTAGGATGGTGTTATTGCAAATAGCTTTATACCTTAATGGATTTTCATCATTAGTTGATAGACTTTCTAGCAGTTATCTATTGCTGTGTAACAAAAGAACCAAAATTTAGCAGCTTAAAATAATTCATATTCATTATCTTGATTTCTGTTGGTGAGAAATTCAGACACTGCTTGCTTGGGTTCTCTTCCTCTGTGTCTCTCACGGGCTGTAATAATGTGTCAGCTGGACCATGGTTTACTCAAGGTTCAACTGGGAAAGAATTTGCTTCCAAGATCACGTGGTGGTTGGCAGAATTCAGTTTCTCATGGGATGTTGGACAAGGGCTTTGGTCTTCATTGGCTGTTGGCCAGGAGCCCCTCTTGCCAAGCAGGCTCTTCAATGTGCTTCATCAAAGCATGCAAGCCTAGGAGATGCTAGAAAGGGTCAACCAGCAAGATAGACGACACAGTCTTTTATAACCTAATCAAAGAATTGACGTTCTGTCACTTTTGCTATATCTATCGGTTCTAAATAAGTCACTACACTCAGCCTACCTACCCAGAACAGGAGGGGATTACAAAAGGATGCAAATACTAGGAGTGGGAACCACTGGGGTTATTGTAGAAGTCTGCCCACAATAGACTTCTAACTTCTTTCCTGTCAGGCCAATCCAGTCTTTGTAAGAAGTTACATGTAAGCTTCACTAGTGTTTTCACAACAGGTGGCTCGCTTTTGGCTCTTTTCTCTTGTCCTGTTTTATGTTAGGCATTGATTTTTCAGGTTGTCACGTGTAGTACCTTTGGCTAGTAGTTCTCAAAATTAAGTACAAATATTTTCATGTCCTTAAATTTTCCTTTTGGAAATTTGTGATACTTAAGAAGCTAGCCAAGAAAAGGCTTATGTTCTATAGAGAGAAGGCAGGAGTGGCAGGTTTGAGAGCTGTCTGCTGAAATACTTGATTTTTAGCATTGTTTTGTTTCTTTTGAAAGTATCTCAATAACAGATACAAACCTGTTTATGCTTATGTTTAATGGAGCTAAATTCTGAGGAATAATGGCTTTATCAGAGGCATTTAGAAATAGAAATGGAGAAATCAAATGTGCATGTATATTTTGGCAACTGAAGAGGAATAATTTTTTTAAGTTCTTTGACGTTTGGGAACTATCTTTGGGTTTTTGAAAATGAACTCATCCATTTCACAGCTTTTACTCTAGCTATTCTATAATATACTTAAATTTGCTCGTCATTCTTGACATCCTTGGTATGCAAGACTATAAATCTTTAGACTCATTATCTATTGGTCATATCTAATAAAAACCAATATGTTTTGTGAAATATCACTTTGTTTTGCCAATGTAGCTTATTTATAACCATATTTATTTGGAAATACAAATTGCATTTATATGTTCTAGGCACTCTTTATGGTATTTTAAAATAATAGTTCATTTAGTCCCCATAATACCCCTATGAAATACTATTATTATCTCCATTTTCCAGATGGGGAAAGAGACATAGAAAATGTTCAGTGACTTGCCCAATGACGCATGGCTAGGGAAGGGGTGGGGCTGTCTGTCGGATTCCATTAAGGTACATTATGTAGTTCAACTATAAGTTTTATGGATGAGTTGAAAAATGAGTTGAAAACAGAGGGGTTAGCCAAGTTCCTTTTTAGTACAGAAATTATTTGCTTGCTAAAGTAAGAAACTTGGCAGCTGTATTCCAAGTATTTGTCACCTTGGTTTGGCTGGCATTGTGCCACAGAGACTATAAATATAATATAGAGCGCTCCAAATTCTGAGTTTGGAATTTAGGGACAAGATTAGAAAATGACAGCTTGAAAATGGATCAGAGCTAATACAAAACAAATGACATTAACTGTTGGAAAAACCCCAGCCCCAAAGATAGTTTTTAAGTCTTAGCAGATGAGGTCAGAGGTCTCCCAAATTTACCCAAGAACTGGCACTAAAAATTATTTTGCTTTCTCCATTTTATAAGCTAGCAAAATAAAGAAAAACACAAAGTATTCTTTTGTTTTCTTGATTTCATGTCAAGAAACAAGGAGAGATGCCCAGTTAATGTAATGTTTGCTCCCTTACTTTATGCCCATCATTCTTCTCATTTGTTTTCTTCACTATCTCCAGTAGCAAGTTGTGGTTCTCCTGGCACTTTATTACAAATCTCCCTCTTGCATTGTCTTGATTATATCTAAATACACACTGGATTAGCATAACCAATGGACACAGACACTGGGGCGGTGGGGGCTTGCCCGGGGTGGGAATGGCTGGGGGGAGTCAAATGGGGGGAAAAGGAGACATATGTAAAACTTTAGACAATAAAAATAAATAAATAAAAAATAAATAAATACACACTGGTCAGTCTCTTACACATGCTACAGAATCTGAATGAATCTAGTTGACAAGAAAGAAGAAGAGCTAATGATGATGGTGGTCATGTTGCAGGAGTGGGGGGCGGGGGAGAAGGAAGATGATGAACTCAGGGAAGGGACACAAAGATTTCTTGAAATCTCAAAACTCTCCCAGATGAGAAAACCAAGGTTCATTTCATAGAGGTTAATTTGACCAAAGTCTCGCTATTAGTAATGGCTAGAGTTGATATTCCTATCTCTCTAGATTCAAAACATATTTTTAAATAAGATATTTCAGACCCTTTACATATTATAAAAACATTTTGTATCTACCTTACAAAAATAAAATATTACAAACAATTGAAAGTCTCTGTATATCCTTCTCCCTCTTGAAGAAGTACACTCTGTTCCAAATCTGGATTGTATTATTTCTCAGAAATGTCTTTATGCTGATATATATATATGTATTCCTTGCCAATAAATACTACTATTTTCAGGTATTTAGATTTTGACATAAATGGTATCATGAATGTACCTTTTCTTCCACAGCTTGATTTTTGTATTTTACACTATCAAAACATGTGATATTTTTTCAGTATGAGTAAACCACAATTTATATATTCATTCTCTTGTTGATAGATGTTTGAGTTATTTCCAAAATTTTAACTATTGAAAATGCTGCAGTGAACGTTCTTGTATGTGAGCCCTTGCACTCAGGTGCACAAATTTCTCAGTGTCCCAGTCCTCAGTGTAGTTAGAAGAGTTGATCGAGCTACTGGAGTAATAGGCACAATTTCAGCTTCATTAGGCATTGCAGACTGCTCTCCAATGATTATGCTAATTTTCACTTACAGTGCATGAGAGTTCCTGTTGCTCTATGTGCTTATCAACACTTGGTTATATCAAGCTTTGGGATGTCTGCCAGTCTAATGTGTGTGAAATAAAATTGAGTTCTTGTAATTACTACTGTGGAAAAACTCACTTTTGCAAAAGAGAGCTAATGCTAATTGAGTACCATCATCTTGTCAAATTTCAACATAGTCTATAGTCACCAACATTGATAGTCTCAACATTTACTAGTACCTTCTCTTCATTAAGATTCAATTATGCTCTTGATTTCATTATTACTGAAGGCAAACTACAGAATTCTGAATTGCGTGCCCTAAGATTAAAGAAATTGTAGTTGTGAGCAGACATGTGGTATGGCGAAGGAATTTTAGAATGCCGGTGAAAGCCTATGTTTTAACTTAGGTGATATTTACACAGGTCTTTCTTGATAAACATTTGTTACACTGAATATATAACTTACATACTAGTTTTATGTTTCACAATAAAATGCTTTAAATATTAATAAAGTTAAAAACCAAATCATTTAATTTTTTTTTCATATTGCTTACATTTTTTACTGATTTGGAGAGAGAGGAAGAGAGAGAGAGAGAAACATTGATTAATTGTTCCACTTATTTGTTGATTCTCGTATGTGCCCTGACCAGGGGTCGAACCCACAACTTTGGCGTATCAGGACGACACTCTAGCCAGCTGAGCTACCTGGCCAAGGCTGCTTACATTTCTTTAGAGGAGTTATGCATAGTCATTACAGTTAGTATATTATATATATGCATGTGTGAATATAAAATGTGAAAAATGTGGGTTAAAAATAATATAAGAAAATAAAGTGTTATTCTTATAATCTCTTTTAATAAATAACTGGTCTTACATGGGAGGATTTAATTATTTTAAGTTTTCTAACAGGAAAATGTGCCTTGGTTTCCATTTTTATTTTCTTTATTTCAAAAGACAAATATAAAAAAAGGAGACATATATAATACTCTTTGTAATACTTTAAGCAATAAAACAAAATTTAAAAAAAAGACAAATATAGATTCACAGTAACGGGCAATCCGTATGCATGTACTCTGATATCACTGGCGTTTCATTTCAACCAAACAATTCTAACAGTCCGTTTCCTCAGGACTTACTGTGCTGAGAATAAAATGTAATTTCTAGTTATAATCTACTTTTTGTTTTCTTGTCTTTTAAGATTTTATTTGAACATATGTTAAACATAATGAAATGGAAACCAAGAATAGCTTGGGGAGTAAGAAAACTAGGATCAAGGTTTCAAAATATTATGAAAAGGAAACAATCAAATGCAACACTTCCCTTTTATGTTGCTCTACTGGCTCTGGTTCCTCGCCCCTCCCTCAGGGAAGTGCTCTGAAGCCTGTGGGCACCCGTGACCTGCCAGACAGGAGGTTCCAGTTCCCAGGCAGACACAGCATTGAGGGGTTTGGGGGAAATGGATGAGCCCTAGATAGCCTCCAGAATAATGCTTTATTGTATAGAATTGTTCTCTCAGGAGGAAAGTTTGCTGTGAAATCTCTATATTCTGAGTTCTGAACATGAACGTTGAAATCAGACAGACATGTGCACTCCCCTCCCTCCTGTTCCTGGCCATGTTATATTTAATCCAAGTTAATTAACCGTAACGTTGGTGAGAATGCTTCTTCAGTCTGCGGAGTAGGTATCATACTATGTCACAGGATTTGAGTCAACAGTGAGAAAAGTGAAGGCAAGTTATTAAAATGTTACTTCCCGTCTCTTCCTGCTCAAACCTGGTCTTTGAAGTGTGGTGCCTAGTGCCGGCACCCTCCCAGCCAGCAGCTTTGGAGGGTAAGCAGGCTATTGGCTGGGCTATTGCCTGGCCCCATTATTGAATGAATTTGATGTGCTGCTAACCATGTTTTCTGATACAAATCCTGCTTTCTAGACATTGTCCACATAAAGAGACTAAAACATAAGAACGTTAAATGAAGAGATGTAGGTGGTCATGAGTGTATTTATTTACTGCCCAGTTGATGAAAATGACATGAACATAGGTTTTTAAAGCAAACTCAACTGGTATGGCACATGCTCGGACTGGGGGCTTACGTCACTGGGTCCTTTTCAGAGGCCATACCGAGCTGGCCTGCTCAGCACGTCCCCTCCCCCAATCCTTAGGATGCAGAAGTTACTCGTTCTCAGCCCATTAGTTGATGAGCCACTGGTAGTTGAGTGAATGGACGGACGACCTGTAGGTTTGCCTCAGCCAATGTGTTTTATGTTCTTATGATGTTTTAATAATGCTCTCAGAGAAGGATCATGTTTCTAGAAGCTGAGTGAGGGGCTGTGGAGCTCTTCAAAAGAACAATGTCCAGGGCCCTTGACTATTTTCTTGTTTCTTTTTAATCCCCTGAGGCTTTGTTTATTTGTTGCTTGCTTTTCAATTCATCAAGACACCGGGACTTCATGCCTGTCTTTGCTGTGGGCGGTCAGTACATCCACGATGAACTGGAGGGCCATCCATTTCCAATAGTGACCAGACAGGAGTAATAGTTAACCCTCCAGTAATGCCTGCTGCTATGTGCCAGGCACGCTTCTGAGCTCCTTCCGATTGTTAGCGTATGGACTTTTCTCAGGTGTAAGGATAACAGTGATACCTTGGAAAGTGTGAGACAGAATATCCTGGAATCAATATATGCTAGTTTCAAGATGAAATATGCAGGATTATGAGATCGTTGTAAGTAGACTCCCAGCCATTCCAGTTTATTACTCAGATCCCCAAATGGACAGGTTGTCTATTGAATTCTGTGTTGAGTCACATATAATCATATGCAGCAACCAAATGCTAAAATGATTATCAATACTACCACATCAAAGGCAACAGACATTTTTTGAGTGCTTATTATGTGCCAGGCATTGTGATAAGTGTTTTACCTGCCTTGTTATTTTATGCTCCCAACAACTCTCCAAGGTAAATGCTATTACATGAACTCCTAGGTTTCTGATTTAGTGGTCCTCTGATCCACGCTGCCTCTATGAAGAAATCAGTGGGCGGGTGGGCAGAGGAGTTGTCTAGGGGCAGGAGAGTAAACAGTGACAGGGTTGGGGCCGGAATTCAGATAGTCTAACCTGAACCCCAATGTTCTTTCTATTACACTACATTGTCCTTAAGATCATCTTTTAGGTTCTATCTCCCTTTAGTTAACATACTATTATGTACTTCTGGAACCCTAGTTATGACAAGATGGGATTTTAATGATGAGAAAATGAGCATGCTTATTATTAACTATCAGTACTACTACCACTACCACCACTACTAACACACACACACACTCCTCACATCAAAAGTTCTAACTGTTGTACCCAAGGGGCCCCACCTTCCTCTTCAGATGTATCCCCATCACTCTTCTCTGCTTCTTCTGCCCTTTCCACACCCTGGAGAAACTGTACAATCTTGGACTTACCCCTTGCTCACCCACTTTGCTTTTCTGAAATCTCATAGACGTTTCTCCTCCTGTGTCTTCTGAGACTCTTCCATGGCTGCTGTCCCTGCTAGATGACACTCTCAGAAAACCTGCACCTTTCCGGTCTCTGCCACTCACTTGGACTGGCTGGATGCCAACTTGAACCACTCCTTACTTTATGCTGGTGTGCCTTGGCCCCAAATGAGTTGCCATTTGAAGGCATCACCTTCTTATAGAGAGTCCCTTAGATACATGGTAGGTATTTAATAATTTTTTATTATTGTTGTTCCTGGAGACAAAATTTTTTTTGCCTCTCTTTCACACACACACACACACACACACACACGTGTTTTTCTTTTATTCTAATAAGAAGCCTGATTTAATAGCCCATGAGAGTTTGGACAGAAGGAAAGATCACATGTGGTTGAAAGTAAAAGTGGTTTTTATTTTTATCTTGAATGTGTTTTCTCATCTTTCACTCAGGCAGGGGCACTGATGAGGCCATATTTCCAGTGTCTGGGTCATTGCTTTTGCAGTGCTGGGAGTTCTGTTTTGCTCAGTAATTGTGTGGCCAGCAAGTTGATTTGAGGGATATCAGATCATTCAGCTCACCCCACGATCCTTATTGTGTTGGAAGAACATGAAGTTCTCGGGTGTATTTAACGAAGACAGCCCTCATTTAGCGGACATTCCAACTGGGTTTTTGGTATTTTACTTGAACAGTTTTGAACTCATCAATTCATGACCATTACTTAGACATCTGGCATAGTCAGAATGGAAGAGTTTGCTCGTTAAATATTGTGTTTAAGAAAAATATTATGGATAATTCAAGAAATAATTAGATCCAGTACTGGAATAAGACAATGTCAAAATAATTTGGAAAGCTGTATCTGCAATAGCAATAATAATAATACCTAGTCCTATTGATTAGTAAGGCATTTAAGAAAACTATTTTAGAACAAAGGAAAGTGGTGCTTTATGGAAACTGTGTGTGTGTGTGTGTGTGTGTGTGTCACTCTGTTCTCATTCTTAGTTCCTCTGTTTTGTGCCATCAACCATAGCTTAAGCCAGATTTTCCAGAAAATGCCAGAAGCCCTGTCACTTTGATGAATGTCAGCTATTAAACAGAGACAGGAACAACATTGAAAATTAGCACCAGAGGATGGGATGTCCAGCCTCGAATCAAGGCCAACCCCAACCTTGACCCCTTTCCCTTCTGCTTCCTCAAAGACTTTGCTCTGTTGGTTATCTTTTACTGAGTTATTTTCTGGCTTCTTCTCACCTAAAAAAATGCTTCAACATTATGCTGACTATTATCAGTCTCTCTTCCCACTTAGCATCCAAATTTGGTGGAAGAATAGTCTGTGTATAACTCTCTCCGTTACTTCATTTTCACCTTCTTCCCTACAGTTGCTCACAGTAGTAAGACTTTTACCCTCACTGCTCTTCTGAAATTATTCTTCTTGAAGTCAACAAAAGATCCTCTTGTTGTATGCAGTGTTCATTTTTCAACTCTTCTCTTATTGAGACACTGTTTCTCCTTGAAGCTCTTTACTCTTCATCTTGAACATGCTCTCTTAGGTTCACATCTCGCTGTGAGCGTTTCCCCATTTCTCCACCGTGCATTCACTGGTGTTCCCAGGTGCCATCCTTGGCTCACTGCTCTCCCTCTGCTCCCTGGTAGCACATCTCTTAGGATCCCAACATTCATGTCTCCTCTACAGCCAATGACTCCCAAATTTTTTGTCTACTTAAGGCTCACTGATGACTGAACTCATCTATTTGATTCAGTATCCCCCCTCCCCCACCTACTTGCTTCTCGTTATTTATTTCCAGTGTCACCCAGACCTGCATTAGAAACAGGAGTTGTCCTGTAGTTCCTCATCTTCCACATCCAATCCATCAGCATGCCTCTGACTTAAACTCCAAAGTTATTATTTCTGAATCCATCCCATGATATTTATCACTTGCCATCTTTCTCCTGGACTTCTCTGATGGCCTCCCCTCCTACTGGCTTCAGTCTTATCCCCATCAGATTCTACCACTTTATTCCAGGTGGAGTCACTAGGCTAGGACTCACACGTGGTCATGCCATTCCCCTCCCTGAAGATGTCAGTGCTTCTTCACAACCTACAGGATTAGTCTCGGCTCTTCAGCATGGCACACAGGACCCTGACTTCCCCATAGCTTCAGATTACAATGCCGCTCATGACCAAGTCCCCTCTGTCACTTCCACTATATTCTGTTTGTAGAAAACAAGTCATGATGTCCAGCTCACACTCTAGGGGAGGGGAGTTACACCCCACCTTTTGGAAAGAGGAATATATTTTAAACAGGGAATTTAAGCCTAATTTTTAATAAGTACAAGCTAATAAAATTATTTCTAACCTGAAGAATGCAAATAACTTAGGAGAGGATCTGATTATCAAAGGAGAAAGTCTCTTTAGAGTGTTAAATTTGCTTTGAGGGCCCAGGCCTACAGGTAGGGTTTCCCATTCACCCACACCAGGCCCTGGGCAATCCTGACTTCACTTGGTGTTTGAGAGGTGAGGGGAGGGACCCCAGGCTCCAATTTATCAAATCTGATGTACACAAGAAGGAAGAAACAATCAAAAGAGAATGCACATATGGGATGAAAGAGCTGGTCTATGACTACTCCTATTTCTAATCTTTCAACTCGTTCAGGAACATTCCATCTGTTGATAGTAGGCTGGGTTGACCACATGTCCCAGTTTGACAGCTATAGTCCTTAGAGACTTGCACCATAAAGCTATTGAAGCCTTGCTTACTTTTCCTCTTTGGGAGGGTCAACGTAGACAAGCCCCTCACTGACTCACAAAACTCAGCCCAGACTTAGTAGCTGCAAACAAAGCAGGGACCTGAGATATCTGAAACCCAATGGTGAGGTAATTAAATCTGTGAAGTAGATTAACCAGGACGAGGATATGCTGTCATTTGGGGTTTGGGTTTGTTTGGGTGGTGTAGATGTTTTTAAGGAAGGTTTAATAGCACCAGACAACTTGGTGCTTAGCCAACTAAATGCAAAGGAGAAAAACTGACTTTTGGTTCCTTGACTCCACTAGTCTAGGTGTAGGCTGAAACTAAGGCCCTTGTTGCTCTTCCAGACCTGAAAGGCCGTCTCTGCCCAAGAGACAGCAGCCTGGTGTTACCTCTCCTTGCCCTTATCGCTAACTCATCAAGCAGGTGCTAAAGCTGCCTCAGTCATCTCCCAACAGATCTCCTTTCCTAAACAGCTTAGGTAGATGAGGAGAGTCTCGGGCAGGGAGTTTCAGCCTGCAAAGGGCACTTAGTGGACATGAGCAAGCAGGGCAGGCCTCCGCGAAGGACACGGTGCAGATGTCCACACACTGCAGGCAAACAAGAGCCACAGAGTGAGTGTGATTCAATGAGGTGTAATCACATCGGATACTGTGTCCTGTGCTCCCTTAACCTTTTGCCTGAACAGCAGACTCCTTGCTCAGCCCTTACTTAGCAAGGCTTCCTTTACTGAAGGCCTCTTGGGACCCAGGTGTCCTACGTCTTTGTAGTTGGGAAAGCCTGAAGGCACTTGGTAAGCTAGCAATGAAAGCACCTTCTATGCAGTTATCTAACTTAACCCCTAGAGTCGCTCCTCCTGTCTTTCACCAAAAGCGCCTGGAGCACTATCGCGCTCCTCCTGCAGTGTCACTATTAGGTGCTAGTAGTTCACTCTTTATTGACAGATGGCACCTAAGTGCAGATTACTTATGATGCCGAATGTTTGTAGTTCTAAAATTGACCACTGGCATTTATCTGCCTAATTTTTTACAGGTACTACGATTTTATGAAGTTTACTCAGATTTTGTAGCCCTAAAGCTTCGAAATGGCGTCCAGTTCTAAGTCTGCTTTTATTAGTGATGATATTGCTAAATATGTCAATTCTTGCTGTGAAGATGACGATTTTGTGGAAGATGTTGGAGAAGGGTGTCCCTCTATTTTAACATTATATGTTTTGTTCAAATTTTTTTTCTACTAGTATTTTATAGTGCAATCAGCAAACAATATATGTCAAAGATGAAAACAAATGTAGTAAAGGTTTCCTTAAGTTTTTGAATATGTAACTTCATTTACTTGCGATTCATAATTTTTTTCCTAAACTGCTGTAAAATCAGCAAAAATGCCTTGGCAATTTTAGCATAGTTCCTAGGATATTGGTTGGCACTCAAAGGGTTAAACTTCACAGCTCTGTGATGTTATTACAATTCCCATTATACAGTTGAAGACATTCAGACCCAGAGAGGTTAAGTAGCTTGTCTGAGACCACCAGCCCATGAGTTACACACCCAGGTTTTGAGTCCAGAATGTCTGACCGAGGACTGTGCTCATTATTGGTGCACACACTGCCTCTCTGCTGAAGCCCCTGCTCACTGTTGGGCACTGCCCAAGCAGGGCCTCTGTGTTGGGAATGTCTTCATTCCCTCAATCCCCACCGCTGTTCCTGCACCACAATGAATCTCAGTATCTGCATCGCCCACTGGAAACAATTTTTAAAACTCAGTGCTCAGTGCTGATGGGGGGTGGGTGGGGGGAGGGACACTTTTTCATTGTGCTGATAGGCGTTTTCCATGATGGAACTTTCTGGAGAGCCATTTGGCAATCAACAGCCTCTAAGTCCTGTTTAGGAATATGTAATAAGAATATAACCAGGGTTCACATGAAAGGTGTCTATTAAAGGATTATATGTCTTAGCATAGAATCTCATTCTAGTCAAATATACAATAACTAGAGAAAGGTTAAATTGTGGTTTATCCATCTGCAAGAACACAGTGTAGCCAGAAAAATGTCATGTAATCACAAAATCTTTAATGGCAGAAAATATAAGATTTTCAAATGAGAGCCAGAAATAAAATAGTATAAAGAACACAGTCCTGATTTTGTTTAATATGTGAGTATGTCTTATACAATAAAATGTAAATATTACTTATGCATGATAAGTGGGATTATGGAACATTTGTCATTTATTTATGCTTTATATCTTCCAAATTTATATAATCACCATATAGTATTTAGAAAAACACACACTAAGCATTACTTTAATTTTTTCTCATTAAAATATTCATTAAATCCAATGAATGTCTTCTTTCCAAAGTTTTAACTTCTCACAAATGTTTTATTCTGCAAAGCCTAGAGGTTTCCCATAGCACTGTCTCCACATTAAAAACAAACACATACACAAAAACAGATCTAATGGTATGACAGATTGGCTTATGAGAAGAGGCCAAGGGTGATATCTGGTTCCTTTTTTAAATCAATTTTTTCCACCTGAACTTAGAGTGAGGTAAACACAGAAAGAATCCTTGACTGGCAGCCAGACCCAGAGATATGGGTGGGAAGCTGGGTCCAACTCTGCATAAGAGCCGTTGGCTCCACTGCTGGTTATGAAGACTATTGGCCATTTCCAAAATCATCTTGGAATTCCCTGTTGACCCCCCATATTTTGGAAATGCTCCCCGCAAAGTGACTTCTTTTCCCATGGAAGGATGCATTCCACCCAGACTCATCTGTGGTCCACATAACTCACAAATACATCTCTTCGTTGTCACCCCAACCGAGAAACAGTGAAATCTGTATTGAAAAAACAACAGTGTTGAAATCACATAATAAATCCAAAATCACAGTTCTGATGCATATCAAAGTCAGAGCTGGGGGATTTTTATGTGCGTAATGTTTTTTCAAATTTGGCTTTTAATTTTCGACTTAGTAAAAATTCCTGTGCGCTTAAAATAGTCATCTCAGCTCTAATGGAGCAATATTTGAATGTGAGTGCAACACATGAGATTAGCTGTTGGCAGGGAGCGTTGAAGATTCCACTTTGGACTGTAAAGTCTGCACATCTGGCTGAGGGATGAAGGCAGATGGATTGAGTAACGAGTCAAGTTCAGCATTCAGAGAACATCTTTCCAGAAAAATAGCTTTACAGCCCTTTCATGACTGATAAAAACCAACAAAAATGTATTACTTTTTAAAAATCACTATTTTAACAAAGCACCCAACGTGTACACTGTTACAGTTAAGAGGCATTTGCGAAAGTGGATTAATTTATATTTGTGTTTAGTATGTCTGGATCTTTTTTCTTTTTTTATAGCAAGTTTTTTGTTGTTTATTTAAGCATTTTAACAGGTCAGTTGGCCTCTTAGTCTAGCCTTTCACTTTTTCTTTTTTACTTTTTATGTTGAAATAATTTTAGACTCACAGGGCAGTTGCCAAAATATTATAGAGATTTCCTACAGAACTTCATTCAGAGTTTGTTAACATTTTGAAATATATGCATATATACTAAGTGTATATATACATCTCTATTTACATTTTTTTTGTATCTGTTCTTTTATTGAACTTATTGGGATGACATTGGTTAATAAAATCATACAGGTTTCAGGTGTACAGTTCTATAATGCATCATCTGCATATGGTATTGTGTGTTCACTACCCCATGTCAAGTCTCCTTCCATCACCATTTATCCCCGCTTTACCCTCTTCTGTTGCCCCTCACCTCCTGCCCCTCTGGTAATCATCATTCTGTTGTCTGTGTCTATGAGTGTCTGGATCTATGGCTTTGAATGAATGTTTTCCAGAGCAGGAAATGGTGGTGTGCATGAAGCTCATGCTGGCAATCAGCCAAATCAGCGCAGCTCAAAATCATCATGGAAATTGGATATGTGTGGTTCTGGTGGATGCTACTGGATCAGGAAACATGAATTCAAATATTATTCTAAATTTTAGAGTCAACTTGTGTTCTTTCTGTGAGTTTTGCCAATTACTTTGTATGCAAAATTGCTACCCCCCCCCCCCATGGATATTTTGACCTTTATCTGAAAAGTCCCCATTGCACGAAGTCACTTGGAGAAAGTTCAAACATACGTGCTTACTTAGAAACTGCCATTGAGTCATCATGAAGCAAGTAAACACAGTCTGTGTTGACTTCTACTAAATCCAAAACATCTCATTAAGGAACTAGAGTTTATATTCAACACCTTAATTTTGGCAATGGCATGAGTCTACATAATGCGTGACATGTTGCCTTTGAGAGAAGTAAGATCTTTCCTATCAAAGCCACTTCTCCTGGATATTTAATGAAAGCTATTAATTTAGGTAAAAGTTGATAGATTCGGGTGTTACTTTTTAATTGAAATGTGTAGAATAAGCTATTTTTCTTATTGGGCTTATTTTCCTGCTATGAGAGAGCCTTCAAAATATTCAAGTAATTAATTTTTAAAAAATATGTTTTTATTAATTTTAAGAGAGAGAAAGGGAAAGGGATAGAGGGATAGAAACATCTATGAGAGAGAAACATCATCGATTGGCTGCCTCCTACACACCCCCTACTGGGAATTGAGCCCACAACCTGGGTATATGCCCTGACTGGGAATCAAACCAGTTACTTTTTGGTTCACAGGTCAATGCTCAACCACTGAGCCACACTGGCTAGGCCTGAAACATTTTTAAAAATGGAAGTAAAACTTTCAAAAATGTAAAGCTTTGCATCGTGTGCATGCAAGTGCACATATGCTGAAATGAACGCATTCTCCCTTACATACATCTCTACATAAGCTGTAATTTCAAATATGTCTTAAAACAGGGAAGGGCATATTCCTGGATTGATTCAAATGCTTATCAACTTAATTTAGAAGTAACCAGAGAGAATATATTTAACCAAATATTTTTTTCTCTGAAACATATGATCAATTTTAGTTAACGTGATTTTTATACTGCATAGCATATCCATTCTCTCTTCTTAGTAATATCATTCTCATTTTGTTTGGGAAAATTGTTCTTTCCCACTCTGAGTACATCAAGTTGAATAGACCTCCCGTACTGGTCCCAGGGTCAGAGCCTGTGGCTGACACATGAGCCTGTCAAAGCCTTAGCCTTCATGCCATGATTGGTACAGAGATGGGCACATGACCCAGTTTGGGCCAGTGGAAGAGAGCAGATCCCAGGAAATGTGCAGCATGTTGTGTAAGACCGTTGGACCTGGTGCTTTGGGGATGTGTGCCTGAAGCTGCAGGGAGTTGACGCAGAGCAGCAGTGCTGAGAGATGGAGCCTGATGGTGCTTGTGCTTTGGACTGAGCCATCCCTTAAACTTAATCTTTCCCATTGTCCGAGCCAGTAAGTTTCCTTGCCGCTCAATCTACTTTGGGTTCAATTTTATCTCAACTAAGTGAGCAGTAACTGGTACAGAAGCCAGATAGAAAAATACAGTAACCAGCCAGATACCATAACATTCATTCTGATTCACTACTGTGTTGCAGCACATTGGATCGTGTGCCTTTGTTGGGGACTCTCCAGTGTATGACACTCCTTTACCAGGAAGTGTTTAGAGAAGGTGAGCATTTGAAAATCAGCGCTGCATGTGTACAGGGATGTGATGGTCAGCATAGGGACTATAGTCAGTAATATAATAACTGTGTACAGTGACGGAAGGTTACTAGACTTGTCATGGTGATCACTTTATAAGGTATAGAGATGTCAAATCACAATGTTGTACTCCTGAAATGAATATAATATTGTATGTCAATTATACTTTTCATTTTTTAATTTTTTTTATTGAATACTTATTGTTGAAAGTTCTTCTTCTTTTTTTAATGGTGTTTCATAGAGGTACCATGAGTATATCAGAAAAATGTTGTGAGCCACCAGAAAGTCCCAGGGTTCACCTGATCCTACTGTTTTGTGCCAAACCCAAAAAACATAATTTCCTCTTTTCTCGTGATGCTGATCACAGGCCTAGCAACAGGGGTATAAGTTCCCTCCACCCCAACTTCCTAGAGAAGCGCCCAGCTGGGTTCAGAACCACGGACAGTGTCGTGGGAGATGCCATCTGGCAATATAGAACACATTGATCCTGTGACACATCTCTTTTTCAATCTTTGAATCTTCCCCATCTCCATGACCGTGTGTGTTGTGTGGTTGAGAAAATTGTTATTGCTTCCAAACTCAAGACATATGACGTTCAGTGGCTGTGGCTCTAACCCCCTGCTAATGGCTCAGCAGAAGAACCGAGTGCTCTGAGGGCCCACTTCTCCCCACCTTTACTGATAGAAGTTCAGGTTATAAGTGAAACTTACAAATGGGAAGAAGGGAACGAAATTTGTCAGATGGTTTCACCTAAGCAGCACATTTACTTCTTAAAATGAGGCTTCCATAGGACTTGGGGCTCTGGAGCCCAATGACAGGTCAAAAATAAGATAATGGTGTGTATTACAGGGGAGTCGGTGAGCTTTGGTTTAAGGCAGTGGTTCTCAACCTTCCTAATGCCGCGACCCTTTAATACAGTTACTCATGTTGTGGTGACACCCAACCATAAAATTATTTTCGTTGCTACTTCATAACTGTAATTTTGCTACTGTTATGAATCAAAATGTAAATATCTGATATGCAGGATGTATTTTCATTGTTCGCGACCCACAGGTTGAGAACCACTGGTTTAAGGTGTATGCACTATATTCTTCATATGTGAATAAACGACATTTTTACCTGAAGCCAAGCTGGACTAGCTCTGCTTATCCTTGTGAACACACCTAAAAATAGGTGAAAATTCCTCCTGCCCCAACAAAAGGGAACCTTGCCCCTAAGGTAGTTAAATTGAATATTCCAAGAATGCCAAATGCCCAGGATTCATTACCATTGGACCGCACTAGTGGAAAAGAACAGCTTGTTTATGAGTGAACCATTGAATTAGTTCTCAGTGATACAATTCAATTTCATGCCCCGTTCTCTCAGCATCCTATGCTTGAAAGGGCCTTAGCAAGCTCATCTACTCCCATGTTTGCAAAAACAAGGAAATAGAAGCATTAAAATTAAATACCCCTGTAGGTGGTATCAGACCTCATCTCCAGTGACTTGTCCCACCTGCCATGAGAAAAGTGGGAATGCTTGATTTAGACACTTCTATCTCATGTAGTTTAAACTTATGGTATGGGCTAATGTACTAGGGAAAAAAGTGGTAATTAGGTGATCTGGCTGGCACTAAGGAGCTTAATCAATACCTAGTTTATTTCAAGACCTAAACATAAGATACGATAGGAAAGACGGTCACACCATGGTTTCTACAGAAGACCAAGTGACAAGGTTGAGTTCGGACAAAGACTCTGTCCTGGCACATAGTGTGTGGACAGCCATTGTAGACACTTCCCAGCACACTCTTGGTGTTTGCTGTGATATCCTGGCAGCCCCTTGTAAGTTACCACACTCGCCTATCACATTTCACTGTAACCCTACCCGAGAAGACTGGTGGCCTCTGAAGCATCTGGAGTCTCAGGAACAAGGTCACAACATGGGAACCAATTAAATAGAATTTTGGTTAGCAAGCCAGGAAGGCCAATGGTAATGAGCCGAATCATCTCCTAAGAAGAAAAACAGACTCTGAAAATGAGTCATAACAGGAGGGTAAACAAAGATAAAGGTTGGTGACTCCCCAACTTGCCTTTCCAGCACAGACCATGTGCCCCCCTATCAGTGGAATGCGAATAACTCACTCCATCCACAAGGTGCCACGGCAGCAACAAACACTGGCAGCTACAATCAGCCATTTGACAGGTTTGGTGGCCCTTCTCATTTCCCTGGCTGCTTCTTCTCCCTTGGCCTTGATGAAGAGTTACAGATGTTTGTGTTCCTAGCTAAAGAGCGAGAATAAGTAGAGGTCTTTCTGAAGAGGAAAATCTTTGACCTTGTTCCCTTTCTTTGGCAACATGGCTTCTGTGAAGAAGGGTAGTTGTGCTCTGCAAAGTTAATTAGAAGAAAAAAAACACAAGAAAAAGCAGGCACCACACTTAAGCATTACTTGTATTATTCCCTCCACCTCTCCTCAAACCTTTAGAGTAGATCCTATTGTGCCCATTCTGCAGATGAGGAAACTGAGGCTCAGGGAGATTAGCTTGTCTGAGACACAGCTGGAAAGTGGCAGAGGCAGGATTTGAACTCAGTCAACCTGACATCCCAACCTTTTCTTGCCTCTCTCCAAAGACGATTTTACAAGGACTAAAAGAAAGCAACATAGAGCCAGCATGATTTTGAAGGTAATGTTTGTTTTCCCAAAGGATCATTTTTCTTACTATTTAATTAATTTTCATCCAACTTAAAGATTACCTTGGCCTCCTAACCTGAAATCATGTCCAAGATGGACTTTCAGGAGGGTCTGTGTTGACATTCCCAAAGAACTGCTCAGAGATAGAATCAGAGCACTGGGAGTTGCTGGTCTCAGAAACACAGAACACAGTAGCTCTGCGAAGACCTAAAAAGACAGGGTGGAGGTCAGCCTTAACAGCATGTGATATTTATCTTTCTCTGACTGGCTTATTTCGCTTAGCATAATGCTCTTCAGTTCATTTGAGACCATGTATGGGCAAATTGCAGCTCAGGGCCCTTCTTATGAGAGTACCCCCATGTTTATAGAGGACGTATTTAGTGCCATCCCTGGCATACAGTAGGCACTTAATAAGTAGTTGCTGTTTGAATTACTAAAATCTATTATATTGACTCCCGAACAACTGATCTTTAACTAAAATATAGCTGTCGTTTACATAACTCCAGTGTCAGCTTAAAAACGTTAGAAGTGCGTGGTCCCCCGTGGTCAGGGGTAGGTAGGTTGTGATGGTCATGCGTTTTCCCCTTTGAACCTCATTCTAGGTCTGCTTTCCCTCCCACCCGTCTTTTCTTTGCACCCCTGCTTTCCCCCCTTGTTCTCTTGGTTTTCATGTATCACTTTACACGACTTTATATCTTCTTTGGAGAAAGCTATGACATGCACGCGTTTTCAAAGTCAAATAAATATCAGAACTTCCTGCTTCCCAGCTTTGCAAACTTGAAAGTAAAACCAGACGTATTTGAACCTGGCCCCCTGGTTACTGCAATTCCAGACGTCATCCATAAGTACAACTGAGGGTCAGGAGGGTCAGGAATTGGAGTTATAGTATAAAGATTTATCAGCAACCCCGGAGAAAGCTGAGGGACTGTGGCCAAAATGACTTCAAATGTATCTACTAAAACGGATGGCTTTTCCCTCCTGTTTTAATGATTAAACCTAAAGGCATTCTGCGCCATGGCAAGGGTGCTTGGGGTTAAGGAGTAAGTGTGTGTTCTTCAAAGTCAGCAGATGCCACTTAGATTAGGGTTGCAGGCTTATGGCTTTATTTTATTTTTTAAGAAAAGAAAAAAAGAAGAAAACATGCCTGAATCCCCCAAGGGAAGTCTGTATTCCATAGCAAACAAGACCCAGCCAGAAGTTACCCTTCCACGCACAGGGCTCTGAGCCAGCTGACCATGTCGCCCTCGCCTTTCCAAGGCAGTCTAGCTGGTCAGGTCGCTGGTCTTGGCTGCCCCGAAGGCTGAGCTTGGGGAAAACAAAGTGACAGATCAAAGAGCCAGATGGCTCTCAAGTTCACTCACTTGGGAGGGCCACGTGCCGACTGAGGAGCCAAGTGAGGGGCCTCCCAGACATGGTAATCAGCACTTATTAAGTGCCACTGTGTACTGTACCACCTAGCAGCATCCGCTATATGCTGCAGAAGATGCAGGAGTGGTCCATCCCTTGAAGAGCTTATTTAGGACAAGTGGTGTCCTGGGTGGGGAAAGTTCTTTGAAAATGATAATAAAGCGATGGTTCCTTGCCAGATGGTGGTGGTCATACTGCTGTTTTTGTGATGGTTACTCTTGTCCCCGACCTCCAAGCTGCAGTTGTCCAATGGTCAGCAAGGTCATTCAAGTCCCTTGTGCCCACAGCAGCCATGGTGGCCTGAGCATGGGGTGCAGGCTGCCCCAAAGCAGGAGACATTGCGGACAACAGAAGGAGCAGGGGCTTGGGGCCATTCAGACATGCGTCTGTATTCCTGCTGTGAGCCTCCGTTTCCTTATCTCCAATTCAGGGCTCATTGCTCAGTTTGAGATCAGGCTGTCTCACATAAATGTTGTCCAGCCTCTCTTCCTGGTTTCTGTCACAGTGTAGCCTTTGCCAGTTTGCAGGGTAACAAGGGCTATCTTCTGTGCCACCTCCTTCAATCTCTTGTCTCTCAGTTGAAACTCCTGAGCAGGCTTGATTGGCTCAGCCAGTTTATTAGGGGGACAGACCTTCAAGGCTGGTGTCCGCTGATTGCGGGATGGAGGGAGTTTAAGCAGAAGAGTAACGGACACTTTTAAAAGATCACCCACTCTATTTACTAGGCCAGTGATGGCGAAACTATGACACGCGTGTCAAAGCTGACACGCAAACTCATTTTTTTGGTTGATATTTCTTTGTTAAATGGCATTTAAATATATAAAATAAATATCAAAAATATACATCTTTGTTTTACTATGGTTGCAAAGATCAAAAAATTTCTATATGTGACACGGCACCAGAGTTAAGTTAGGGTTTTTCAAAATGCTGACACGCCGAGCTCAAAAGGTTCGCCATCACTGCACTAGGAGAACAATGTCATATCGGTAGTAAGGAAAGAAGGCAGAGAGACCAGAGGTGGATAAGGGTTTGGGACTGAAGACGTGGAAGGTTAGAGCAGAAATGAAGAAAATATAATGAAAGCCTAATAAAAATATTAGCATATGTTCTCCCTCAAAACTCACACAGCAGCATATGGCCAGTGGTCCCAGCATTCTCTACCATTCACCAGCAGCAAGAATGGATGGTCACGCAGGAGAACAGAGGTTGTCACTTTGCCAAAACAGGAGGCATCGATCCCCAGGTATCTTTGCCTTTCATGGGCAAAGAGGAGGATGTGTCCTGGGCTGGACTTCCAGGGTGGGAAGCCTTTGGGCTCCATGGTGACGGTGGCTCACATTTCACAACATGAACTCTCAGCATTGCTGCGGCCGGGCGTTCGGGTTCACGGATTTTTCCGCTGGCTTCCCGCCTCTGGCAGCCCAGCATCCTTGTATAACATGATTTGCACAGTTACTCCCTTCCCCAGCCTGGCCCTCAAATATCACCATTCCATCGCTTGGAAAGCATGCTGGGTCACTTAAACAATTATTTCTTTTCTCACCCAGCTCATTAATAAGGACATTCAATAAATCTGTCCTATCTACCAATACTTTCAGAGCAAAGGAGCCATCTGGCTTTCAGGGAGGTCATTAGACGCGCATATGAAATAACTGTTTCCTAATGCCCGCCGGTATGAGCTGGCTGTTTTCCACTGGGCACCAAAGGCCTTCTTTTGTGTGGTGTGCTTCTGAAAACATCAGAAATGTGCTAGGTCCTCCATATGTCCAAAATCTCATCGTTTCAGTATGTGACTGTGAGGGGTTCTGGTTAAGGACCAAATTCTTTGTTTTTCCTTTTTTTTTGTCCCCTTGTGTTAATTATACTCAAAATAAAAATGTCACAATTTTCTTAGTATTTATCATATATCTGTAAATGCACAACAGTAAGAATAAAAATGGAATTTTCCTTTATGTATTAAGACATTGCAAATAATTTATAGATAATATCATTAAAATTTTTTAAAAATATATTTTATTGATTTTAGAGAGGAAGGGGGAGGGGGAGAGAGAGAGAGAGAGAGAGAGAGAAACATCAATGATGAGAGAGAATCATTGATTGGCTGCCTCCCCCCTACTGGGGATCGAGCCCACAACCCAGGCATGTGCCCTTGGCTGGAATCGAACCTGGGACCCTTCAGTCCACAGGCCGATGTTCTATCCATTGAGCCAAACCAGCTAGGGCTCATTAAAATTTTTAATCAGACTAGATTACTATCCATTACAGCTACTACAATATATGCAGTAATTTTTCATTCATGTTTACATAGAGAACCTTTCATTTAGCCTTTGATTTTGACTGTTAAATAATGCCCTAGAGCAGTGGTCGGCAAACTCATTAGTCAACAGAGCCAAATATCAACAGTACAACGATTGAAATTTCTTTTGAGAGCCAAATTTTTTAAACTTAAACTATATAGGTAGGTACATTGTTATTAACTTAATTAGGGTACTCCTAAGGCTTAGGAAGAGTCACACTCAAGGGGCCAAAGAGCCGCAGGTGGCTCTCGAGCCACAGTTTGCCGACCACGGCCCTAGAGCAAGCATGTCAAACTCGCGCCCACAACGAATATTTTTGCAGTCCAGCCAACAGTATGTAAGAAACATTTTGTTTCTTTTTTAATTTAAATTCTTTATTGTTTAAAGTATTACATGAGTCTCCTTTTTCCCACATTGACCTCTCCCCAGCCACTCCCGCCCCCCCAGCACATGACCTCACCCCCCTACTGTCTGTGTCCATTGGTTATGCTCATATGCATGCATATAAGTCCTTTGGTTGATCTTCTTACCCCTTCAACCCCCGCCTTCCCTCATAGGTTGGACAGTCTGTTCGATGCTTCTATGTCTCTGGTTCTAATTTTGTTCTTCAGTTTATGTTGTTCATTATATTCCACAAATGAGTGAGATCATGTGATATTTATCTTTCTCTGACTGGCTTATTTCGCTTAGCATAATGCTCTTCAGTTCCATCCATGCTGTTGCAAATGGTAAGAATTCCTTCTTTTTTTACAGCAGCATAGTATTCCATTGTGTAGATGAACCACAGTTTTCTAACCCAGAAAACTGGTGGACACTGTAGTAAGTTTTTAAATCAGGAGTGTGTGTCCTCCAAATTTGTTCTTTTTCAAGATTATTTGGCTATTTGGGGCCCCTTGATTGTCATACGAATTTCAGAATCAGAATTTCCATTTCTGTATTTCTGTAGCATAGCCATCAAGCTCCCCTCCTTGGGGCAACAACTATTCTCAGTTTCTTGAATAATTCTTTCCAGCTGGTGTGGCTCAGTGGTTGAGCATCAACCTATGAACCAGGAGGTCACGGTTTGATTCTCGGTCAGGGCACATGCCCAGGTTGTGGACTCGACCCCCAGTGTGGGGTGTGCAGAAGGCAGCCAATCAGTGATTCTCTCTCATCACTAAGGTTTCTCTTTCTCTCTCCTTCTCCCTTCCTCTCTCTTTGTTTTGAGACGTTATTCTTCACTCGTTGCAGTGTTTTCCTGCCAGCCCTGGAAAGGCTCTTGGCAGCGGTTTCACTGGGTATCCAGAGTCGGAAGCATTCCCCTTACCACCCCACACCCTCCAAAGCCCCCTCTGCACTCTGTAAGAACCGTTTTAATAAAAATTTCATAATTTAACTTTTACAATATCCTGTTATACATAATTATTAATAATGAACTACAACGTTTGCTAATGACTGGTTACTATAATTGTGTTGCATTCATTTCCCTAACGTGCCTTACGCACTGGTACACCATTTCTCTCCCCTGATAGTAGCAGCGAATATTTTAGCAGCCAATTGCCATGTCATTAGTCTTGTACTGACTTGTTTGGTGTGCACAACAGGAAATATTTAGCTTTTGGAGAACAAGAAAAATAGGTTTATTTGCATTACGCTTATTAATTTGTGCAGTTATTCATTGTCTGGTAAGTTAATGTTCAAGAAAAAATATTTTTATTAAAATATCCTATTATTTTATGTTAATGATTACTCATTTATTTCAGCCCTTTGAATTCAGCATGTCTCTATCGAAATAAGCCCACGTTTCTATGAAAATTGAAGCTTTTGTTTTTTTGCGGCCCACATCAACTTAAACCTTGTTTATTTGGCCTGTGTTAGCCTTTGAGTTTGACATGCTTGCCCTAGAGGCAGCTAGCATTGTTGATAAGTATGGAAATAATATGACAGCCACTATCCACTGTGGGATAAACAGAAACACTGGTTCCGGTTTTGTTGTTTGGAAAGACTCTGATCTAGAAACTAATTTCGGCTTGTTCTCAACTCCAGCATGACTGAGCAAAAATGTTGGTTTTATATGTGACCAGCAGCCAACTGTCCATATCTGGGCTGCATCTGGTTAAAAACTATATTCACTTATTGGCCTTGAGTATAAATTACATGACTTTGTTGTTCACTGTATTAACAGCTTAATTTTATGCTGCACTGCGCTAAGTGTCTTACATAAATTATCCATTCTTACCTTCACAATAACGCTATGAGGCAAGTTACAAATAGCCATTTAACAACTGAGAAAACTGAGGCACAGACAGGAGGAAATAACTTGTCCCAGGTAACCCAGGTGGTATATGGATGGACTGGAATTCTAACTCAGGTCTGTCTGACTCCAAAGTCCAAGCTCTTAATCACTATAACATCTTTCTTAGCCCTCCTTTCATCCCTTGAAGAAATGGGGTGGTGTGTCAGTGTCCCAGGGCTGCCACAGCAAATCACCACAAACTGAATGGCTTCCAACAGCAGACACTTATTCTCTTACAGTTTAGGAGGTCAGAAGCCTGAAATCAAGATGTTGTCAGGGTTTGTTCCTCTGGAGGTTCTTAGGAAGATACTATCCCCTGGTTCTCTCTTCTGGTGGTTGCCAACAGTCCTTGATGTTTCTTGGTTTGTAAACACCTCACTGCAATCTTTGCTTCCATCTTTAAGTGGTTACCTTCTCTGTGTGTCTGTCTCTATGTGTCCTCTTCTGTCTCTTACAAGGATTGTCATTGGATTAAGGACCCATCCTAATCCAGTATAATCTCATCTTGATCCTTATCTTATATTTGTAAGACCTTATTTCCAAATAATGTCATGTTCTGAGGTTCCTGGGATGGACATGAATAAGGCTGGGAGCACTATTCAACCTATTATAGGCGGTAACAGCTCTTCTGTGGTCAGCTCTATGTCCCTGCACGTGACCTTATGGTTCCCCTAGACCTTGCCCATGCATTTGTACTTTAGCCCCTTCATAAATGACCACTCCTTGACTTATCCTAATTTTACCATGCCTTCTATTTCCCGTTGAAGAGCTGACTGAGGAACATCCTTTTGGTAAATGCCTTACGTCTTGTACAAACCTATATTAAAATGAACTTGTCAAAGCTCCCTTTTGGGGATCAGATGTCCAGAAAATTAGCCCTAAACAGTGCTCAACTATAGAAGCTCTCTTTAAAGTCCTGCTCTATCGCTCTTTTCCTTTCAAATGACTCTGTTATTTTGTTCTCATTTTAACATGTCTTTATGAATTATTTTAAAAGATATGAAATTGTGTAATTTAGTAAGAAAAACGCTGGTTCTCCAAGTCTTCCTCTCTCTTGCCAAATTGCTTACAGTTTAAAGCTTATCCTCAGAGGAATCATATTCAAGCTGCTATTTTTCACATTCTGGGGGAAGTACATTTGACTAATCTAAAGAATTATGTCTTGAATTCCACGGTTGATCATGACTAAAAGGAATGTTTAAGTAGTTGTTTTTGGGGTGTTTTGTTTTTGGGTTTTTTTGGTGTGTAATGCTGAGTTTGTGAATAATTGTGATAACCCAGCTTTTTTATGATGCACATTTCTCAGCATAGCTCATATAACCCACAGCATCAGGCCCAGTAACTCTTCCCCCCCGCTGGGCCATCTCTTGGTTGCATGCTTAGTTTGAGAATGCCAATGTCCTTTGGAAAATGAAGAGGAACATAACATCCAAATCCCTTCAACTCAATAGTTTGAATGTGACCCAAAAGTTCTATACTTTTGCACTTCATCATCCACCCACTAGAGAGTTTTCAAATAGTATCAAGATATCTGGCATTTTTCATAGAATTTTAGAGCTGGAAGAAAGCTGAACGGCCACATAACCCAGCTATTTTGTAATGAATAGATGAAGGCCCAGAGAGGTAAATCCACACCCGGTGTCCATGATGCATTCGTGTTACAGCAGGGACAGTGTTCTCATGGCAGGGTCCGTTCCCCTCTGAGGTGCTGCCTGCTACCTTGACAAATCTGAATAGTACAGCGAGTGAGTGCTAAGAAGTTCAAGGGGAGAGGAAGTCACTTCCTGCTTGGCTCCAAGAACCACAGATGGAGTCAAAAAGGAAGAAGAAATCGAGCAAACCTTGAAGTGTGGGCAGAGGTTAGCTAAGTTCCAGTTCACTGTACAGAAGACAGGAAGACATCAAAGACTTCAAAGACTCCAGTTTCTTATGTGTATTCCAAAAATAAGTAAAATCTCTAAAACTGTAGCATAGGAATTGTTAAGATTACATATATAGTCAGTTGTTAAAAATACTATGATCTTTGCTAATTATCCCCCATGAGATTCTGTTTATTTGGTCAGTGAGTGAGTCAGCAATATAACATACATGAGCATGTATTTTCTGCCAAACCCTATGGAAATGACCAAGGTGAACAAGGCAAGTCTCTTGACTCCTTAGCTCACATTTTGGGTGGAAAGACAAACATGTACACAGATGAGACTGAAGGAGGAAACAGGATGTTTTACTGAAGGGATCTCCCGAGCTGGGCATTTGATGGGACAGGATCATGGTGGGGAATGACAGAGAAAAGACTGAGAGGGTGGAGTGGGGTTGCTTGTGCTTTGCTAAGCGTTGGACTTGAGTTACAGGCAGTGGGAGCCAAGAGACATTATACAGAGTAATTAAGTAGATGTGCTTTAAAATATCTGCTTGATGTGATGAGGGGAAGATTGGAAGCAGGAAGATGAATGAAGAGGCTTTAAAAATGGTGAGGGGTAAGAGATTCTAAGGTCTGAACTAAGGTAGGTGGCAACAGGGATGGAGAAGAGAGGTGGGTTCCAGTAGTGAGGTTGTAGAACAGTGTGATTAGGAAGCCTAGAGCCAGAAGGTTTGGGTACAGGTTCCAGCCCTGTCACTTAGCAGTTGTGTGACCTGGGCAAGTTGCTTAACTTCTCTGGACCTCAGTTTCCTGATCTGTAAAGTAAGGATAATGTCTCTCCATGGTACTATAGTGCAGGGCACTCAGATGAAAGGCACATAGTATGTACTCATTAAACACTAGCTGTTGTTACTACTGCTCCTGGTACTCTTACACCCAAGTATCCTGACTTCCAACTGGGTTATTGTTCCCCAATCACTCTTTCACAGCAGCTGGAACTTCATGGCAGGTAAAGGGGATGGGGGGGGACATATTTTCACTGGGGTAGTTCTCATTGCTCACCCCACGGCCACCAACTGTACCCAAAGCACAGCAGGCTATGTCATATGCCCATCACAGTCTGGTCCTTAGAGAGAATCGGCACAGACCCACCCCACTAACAGTTCACAGCACTTGTCTTGCTGACAGTGAGCCAGGAGCCTGTCTTTGCATGTGAGAGATGGTCTTTCCTCCACTTCCATTTGCAGATCACCCTAGGTCGGTCCCTGTTCCTTCTTAAAGAGGATTGATTGTTCATTGGTAATATAGAAAGTTAAGCATCCTTTGTTGGGAGGGAGGGATACTTAGGACTGCCTCCCTGCCAGGGAGTTAGGGCTGTTTGATTTAGGCAGCCTAGCAACAGAACTGCGCCAGCCACACTGCGCAGCATCCTCACCGCTCCGCTCCAGCCGGCTTGCATGCTTTCATTTCTGAAATGGAATTTATGGCCTTCTATCTACTGTGCCTTGTTTTTCCTTTTTTTTTTTTAAGGAAATTGGATCCACAAAGCCAAGTCCTATAAGCTTGAGAATTCCAAGGGCTCGAAGTGGGCTCAGGTTCACCAGGCGAGTGTTTGGCGCTACCCTCTGGCTCACCTTTATTTAGATAAATAACTGAGAGTGTGCCATTTACAAAGCTCGGAGCACAAAGGAATCTGGCTGCAGGCTCTTTAATTGAAAGCAGGAGATAACCAACAACATACCCTGTTCCTCCCTCGGGATGTTAACATGGGGAAATTTATTTTCCTTGGAATTCATGTTCTCGGGTTGCCCAACCCAGGAGATGACACACGTACAGCTTTTACCTTATAAACAAAGCAAAGCATACTCTCTCTCCCGTTGGGGCACTGTTTGATTTTCAGGCGAGGATGCAGTTACTCAGTAAACGTTTGAGGAGCGTTGACTATGGGCAAGGCCTGGGGTCGGTGCTAAGGGCAGCATGACACCAGGCTGGGGCCTTTCTCTGAGGAGCACCCAGCTGGGTGGGGGAAAAGGACATAGTGAAATCCCAAGGCATTCCAGCCTTGGTTCTCAGTCCTGACGCTTTTCTTTTCTTTTGAGATTGTTATTTATTTTTAAAACTAGAGGCCTGGTGCATGAAATTTGTGCACTTAGGTTGGGGCTGGGGGTGGGGGTCCCTCAGCCCAGCCTGTACCCTCTTGCAGCTCAGGAGCCCTCAGGGAATGTCCGACTACCAGCTTAGAAGCAGGCCTAAGCTGGCAGTCAGACATCCTTAGCACTGCCATGGAGGCGGGAGAGGCTTCAGTTGCCACTGCCGCTGCACTCACCACAGCTTCTGGCTGAGCAGTGTTCCCCCTGTGGGAGTGCACTGACCACCAGGGGGAAGCTCCTACATTGAGCATCTGCCCCCTCGTGGTCAGTGCTCATCATAGTGACCGGTTGTTCTGCTGTTTGGTCAATTTGCATATTAGCCTTTTATTATATAGGATAATTCTTTATTGTTGAAAGTATTACATATGTCCCCTTCCCCCCACCCCCCAGCCCACCCACCCCATCCTAGGCCTTCAGTACCCCTGGCACTTTTCTTAAAATACCAATTCTCTGGTTCCAGCCCCAGAGATTCTGATTTTAATTACTTCAAGGCTGGGCCTGGGCATGAATATTTTTTCATCTTTTATTTTTAAACAGTTCTCTGGTAGATGTCTAGCATGCAGCCAGGATTAAGAACCACTATTTTCTTTGGTTTATTTGTTTGTTTCTAGATATCCTGAGATGGGTACAGATTGTGAGAATGTGAATGCTCAGAGAAAGTGGAAACCCCTTCCTGGGGTGGAATTCTGAGGAGGCTTCTAGGAGGAGGGGCCTCTGAAGCATGCATTAGATGTGTTTGGGGTCAGGCAGGGAAAGTTATTTACGCTTTAATCCAACAAGTCAAGACTGGGGGGGGGGGGGGGGTTCCTCCACACCTCAGCAGGTTTTCTAGCAATTCTGAAACCCTCTCAATTCAACCTGGCACTCACTCAGAACGCTAATTGCCCATCATCCTCACCTGTGTCCTAGGAAGGATGAACTGGTTTTACCCATCTTTGTGTCCTAACCCAGTAACCATGTATCCAGAGCTCCCCACCTAGAGCCAGGGGATGGAAAGATGGGCACTGTGCCCAGGAGGAGAGAGCAGCCCAGCACACGGTGCCATCAGACTGATGGTCCAGCTGAGTGGCTCTGGCACTCCTGGCCTCAGAAGTGGGTTCTGCTCATGGTGGTGTGAGGACTTCCACATCTGCATTTTTTTTTTCATTCACATGTTAATCAGTGACTGTTCGGAGCTAGACATTGTGCTTCCCTCATTGGGGACTGAAATCTCAGCTGTCCCCCTTCTTCACAGTGTGACTTTGGGCTCGATTCTTTAGCTGTCTGGCCCTCAGTTTCCTCACCTGTAAAATGGGGATAGTCACAGACTGTCTTGCTGTTCTTGATGATTCACTGAAACCATAGAAGGGGGCAGTTTCTTACCTTGTAGCTCACTGTGAGACCCCGAGGGAAGAAGCCCGACGGCAGCAGGAACACGGTCTTTAGGGAAAGGTGGGAAAGACCTGGGTATGTGATTTCTCCTTGGCTTGTTGGCTTCTGTTGGAGGGTATGATGGCACCAGGCTGTGCATAGGAAGCAGTAAATGTTACCACTGTCCTGCTGATTCTATCACCACTGCCTTTCAACATAAGGCCTGCCTTCCAGGTTTTATCAGACAGTGGATCTAGACCAGTGGTTCTCAACCTTGGCTGCACATTAGACTCACCTGGGAATCTTTTTAAAATCCTGATTTCTGGGCCTCATCCTCCGGAAATTCTGTTTCTTTGTTACTAATGTTGTGGCCCCACCCCATAACAAAGAAACAGAATTTCCGGAGGATGAGGCCCAGAAATCAGGATTTTAAAAAGACTCCCAGGTGATTCTAATGTGCAGCCAAGGTTGAGAACCACCGTCTTATAAGAACTCTTGTGATTATATTGGTCCCACCTGGATAATCCAGGATACTCTCCCCATCTGAAGATCCTCAACTTAACTACACCTGCAAAGCCTCTTTTGCCACATCCTATGTAATCCTATATAATAAAAGGCTAATATGCAAATTGTCCCCTCAACTGGGAGTTCGACCAGGGGGCAGGGCCAGTAGGCCAACCACCCATGGCCCCTCCCCCTGGCCAGCCAGGCCTAATTGGCCCCAAGTGGGGCGGGTGGGCCAGACCCCACCCATGCACGAATTCGTGCACAGGGCCTCTAGTAAGATAATATATTCCAAGTTCTGAGGATTACAATATGGATAATTTTGGAAGGAGTCATTAGTCTACAACAGACATATACATGCTGGCATGCCCCATGGTCGGAGACAATGCTTTTTAGGATCCATACAGATCCTTCAGATAATGGTTTTGGTCAATGTGGGCAAAAAGGGCAAATCTGTAGCAGAATATGTATCAATTCCAGCCAAGTTGAATCACTGGCCCATCCAGGTAGAATATAAATCAACGATCCAGTGAGTGGCTGGCTGGTCCCTTTGCAGGATCGTGCTGCATTGGGGGCTTAGTGTTGGTCTCTTGTGCTGCCATGTTGTGCACTTGGCACTAGCAGGAGCCAGGTCAGCACTGTGAAGTAAGAGCCCTCCCTGTAAATTCCACAAAGAGAACCTTCACCCTTGCCACCAGGCAGAGCTTCCATCTCTATGGCTACTCTGCATGTGCCCTCTGTGACCCCACTAGGTGGACAAAAGCAGAGTCTAGCTGATATGACTGACGGAATCATCATGTCTATGTGGTCATTTATTGTCTCTTCCATGATGGTACGTTACCTGATGGACACCGCCATGTGATTCAGATAGCCACACTTTGTGCCCATTCCCATAGCTCCATTCACATGCCTCTTCCACAGGCCTTCTCCTCATTCATCCAACATTTCTACTTCCAGGCACCTATGAAACAGCCAGGCCATATGCCACTACCCAGGAGTCTTACATATTCTTACTTTAGGCCACTTCTCATTATGTGCAAAATGGATGACCACGGGCAATGCATGAAGTTTGAACCACAACAAAGAAACAGAATTTCCGGAGGATGAGGCCCAGAAATCAGGATTTTAAAAAGATTCCTAGGTGATTCTAATGTGCAGCCAAGGTTGAGAACCACTGTCCTAGAAGGATGCTCAGGAGACCATGGCCAACTAGAACTATGGTCTCTGTCAGCAGAAAAAAGCCAACAAGCTAAAGGAAAGTCACATACCCGGGATCTGCTGGACCTTCTGAAGGTCCCCACTGCTGTCAGAGCTGCCTTTTCTGTGACAGTGGAAATACAGAAAGGGTGGGAAAGGTGTTACTATCATTGTCTCCCAGAGCAAGTCACAGGTGAGAAAATGGCACTGCGGGGGTCTCCCAGGACCTGTGGGAAAGCATTGTGCTTAGGCCCAGCTGGTCAGCATATAGCCCTACAATTGTGAAGTAGGGTCGGGCTCAGGTTGCTGCTGATGGGGTGGCCTGGAGCTGAGGGTGGTCTGGGTGGTTGTCAGGGTGTTCTTGTTCTGCTCTGGAGGTTATCTTTTGACTCAGGGAAGCCCCTGCTGGGGCTAAACCCTACCTTGTAGAATTCGGCTATCTAGTAGACCCGGATTTGATAACATATACCCTGTGTTAGCCTTCTTCACAGCTGTCCAAGGCCCCCAGAGCTCCTGTCCCTGGGAAGATACTGGTCCCAAAGGGAGTCACCTACAGCGACTGTGGTTCTTTGAGAAAGGGCCATGTCATCTACACCTGTGCTCCCCCCCGCCACCCCGCCCCCGTCTTGCTACCACACATAAGCACACTTCAGTCCCAGAAGTTCTGAATGAAAAGCCAGCTGCTGGTGTCCTTTATTAGACTTCAGAAAGCAACCCCCACTCCATCTTACCACAGAGGCATCACTCCCACCACAATACCTGGATTCTATCCTTTATTATGGTGCCTGGAATTCCATCAAAGAGTTACTCCTCTGAGTTGAATACCATCCTTTTTACAGCTGATGCCCTGAAATAGTGTTCTTTTTTTTAGGATGCCCAGTTCTCCTGGTGGACTTTTGTTTGACCCCTAGAATTAAATAAAAGGAATCCTCTGTTACTAGACTAGATCTTCTAGCAATGCTTTGGGATGTATGAGTAAATGTTACTGAAGCCACTATAGCAGGTTTTGAAAGTTATGTATTACATTTAATTGTATGGCACTATTTTCTCTTTATCTTAAATGCCATACTTGGGATGGGGGGAAAAAACTACTCTCTCCAACTTCTGAGAGCCCCATGGCCTTAGGCTACATCAGGAGAACAGATAAGAAAGCATTTCAAAGATCTGGAGGAGCGGAGTCAGTTAATAATTCCACAAGGAGTGGTCAAGTGCATGATACAGTGCATCTGTTTATCAGTCTGAACCCTTCTCTCTAATGGAACCCACAGAATGATTTATTTTGGCTGAGAGTAAAGATCCAGACCCCAGGGAAAGCCAAACAGAAGACAGAGAGCACCAAGGTACCGCCAGTGAATTATGCGTTCATGTTGCCAGAGACACTAGAACTTCCATGTTATTTAAAGCAAGCTCGGGCTTGTAAAGCACATTTGATTTTCTTTTTTTTATTGGGTTTATTGGGATGACATTGATTAATAACATTATATAAGTTTCAAATGTACCATTCTATAATACATCTGTATATTGCATTGTGAGCTCACTACCCTGGAATGGTGGCCGAGCTGCTAAACATCCCCTGGATTCTGGTTCTAGCTGCTCTCTCTGTCTATAGTCTTGTCCTTTCTACCTCTCCTCTGAGCCTATATGTGGCTCTCTGGCTTACAGATTAAATAAAGTTTGGGTTTGGGAGGCACATCCTAAAGGTTGTCTGAGGACACCCTGAGCCAAGGACAGGGACATTTTCCCCAGAGGGAAGCTGAGATAGCAAACCAGAGAAACTGAATTTGGGACCAAGCTGGAAAGGCAAGACTGGTAGGTTGTGAGGGCGGGTGCCCCTTTATATGGGGCCTGATATGTTTTTCTCGGGCAGGACCAATTCCAATGGGCCATTGCCATAGACCAATTCCAGCATGTCATAATTTCAAGAGTTTCATCAAAAGGTTTATGAGACTTGGGGACTCATCTGTTGGGATTGGCTAAAGGCATTTCCCCAAACCTGAATAGAAAACTGATTGTGGCTGCCAGACAATTAAAGGGCATCTTAATCTACATGTTATTGCCTCCTACTGGCCAAACACCTGAACAGCCGTAGGCTATTCCCCAAACTGACAATGCTTCTGTACCCTTTGAAGTGTATTATCTGACCTTGCCTTAGGACAAATTGTGTTAATAAAAGCAAGGGTCCTAGACAAGGAGGGTCTCTCTTTAGTTCCTTTAGCTGAAGGTCCTCTGACCCCCAATGCCTTTCAAAATTATATCTCATCTCCGGACTCTTTATTAGTCTCTGGATTCCTATGTCATCTATGTGCAGCCCCTTTTCCAGATTCCTGAACCCTTCTTGATGCTGGGACATGAACCCTGGCATAAATGGATGCCCGACGTGGGACTTTCTGAACCCTGGAAGCACCAGCAGGCCATAATTTTTGCCGCTGCTGAAACTGAGTTAATATTCTTCCCTCTCTTCCGAAAGAACACATTATACTTGTGTTAGGATTATACTTGCTTTTAATGCTCTCTTGGGTTATTCGTAGCAGTATGTATGTATGTGTGTGTGTGTGTGTGTGTGTGTGTGTGTGTGTGTGTGTGTGTGTGTATTTTCTCCTACATTGTCTTTAAGGGCTAAATGCAAATCTTAATCATTTCCATTTCTCCTGTAACACCCAGTTCAGGGAAGAGGTGGCCTCGGGAGTCCTGCAGCCTGGGATTAATTTATCCAGCTCAGCTACCAATTTGAACAAGTTACTTAAGTGCTCTGTGCTTCAGTTTTCCCATATGTAAGAAAGGGTGGTTATGAGAATTAAATTAATCTATGGAAAATACTTGGCTTGGTGTATAAGTAAGCTCTCAATTAAGTGTGTGTATTGAATTAAGTCAGACTCAGTGCTTCCAGTTCTTAACTAATCTGAATTGAAATTTTTGCTTGATATTGTCTAAAGCAAATAGAAGATTCCTTCTCTTATCTGTAAATGATTTCCAGGTAGAAATCCTATTTTCAGTGTTATTTGAATTTTTACCCTCCAGTGACCTAGACCTGAATCAGTGTCAGTTGTATTTTGTTTTCCATGAGGGTTTTATGCATGTGAGGAATGGGTTGTGTCACATCATGATTAATTAACCTAAGAGAGAAATATCTCAGATTGGGTCCCTTCTGTCTTTCCACGGCATTACAAGTAACACTCTCTACTTTAAGACTGCCTCATTTAATTCCCAAGTGACTGACCTGTGGGCAAAAATTTGAATCAGCAAATTGTATTTATATGTTTCCTGTGCTGAGATCTCTCTGGAAATGCCTCATTGACATGGTGAAGTGTAGGAAAGGGGGCTGAGCACCAACAAAAGTCTGTCCACTGTGTGGAGAGAACTCCTGTCAAAGCAGAGAGCTCTATAGCTTTGGATAATTTACAGAGAAGGTTCCAGACATTTATGTTTCAAGGGTCAGTATTTCTTAAGGCTCAAGGGTTCCATGCACAGTTGTTACTGGAGCAAAATGAAAGGCCACATCTTCTCCAGGCCCCTTTTGACTTATGAACCTTGCATTTCAGTAGACTCTTCACCAAGGATTTATTTCCATCAGTTATTTTAGCCTAGGCTCCTGCAGCTGAGACCAAAAATAGTAGCTTAAACAAGATGGAAGCTTGTTTCTCTTACACAAAACTATCAGGAGTCCTTAGCCTCGTGTGGTGGTGGACAACATCATGGACTCAGCTCCTTGTATGTCCATCCACTCATTGTTAAGGTGTCAATCTCATTGTCCAAGATGGCTCCCCACCACTGCTTTCAAGTTCCCACTCATGGGAAGGTGAAAAATGGAGGGCATGTGCCCCTTCTACTTAGGGGCGGCACCTGAAAGTTGCACACGTCACAGTCACTCACATCCCATTGGTCAGGCTGATTCATAAGGCCATGCCTGGTAGAATAAGAGCCTGGGAAACATTTCCTTTATTCTGGGTGGTTATGTACTCAGATATAATTTGGGATTTTATTATTGAACAAAAAAGAGAAGATAGATTTAGGAAAACAGCTTAGCTATCTCTGGCCCAGTAGTGACCTTTTGAAAAGGCAGCTGTTGTGGGGCTTCTACTAGGGAAAAAAAATTAGAGGACAATATTTATAAAACAGGATTGTGGATTATTTGCCTTTACACTCTGAGTCCATCAAGGATGCTATTCTATTCCACCTTGGCAGTGAGAAATTATTTTTTCCTCTTAGTTTTAAAATAGCACATTTTACATATGTGTCCTTATCAGACACATATGTAATAACTGAATCAATAAAAAATAATAATAAAAATTTAAAAAATAAAATAGCACATTTTCTCATTACAAAAGTAATATCTGATAATTATAGAAAACTTAGCAAATTCAGGCAAGCAAAATGAAGGCCATTAAGATCCCCGGAAGTTTGCAGTTTAGGAGTCATGAGTAGAAAGGTGAGAGTTTAAATCCTGAGGCTAGATCCACCCTTTGAAAAAGAGAGAAGAGTGAGGTAACAGTGACTCATCTGTAGAGAAAGCCCCGAGTGGAAGGAGAAGGTGGAGGAGCAGTCAGGAAACTTCCAGAAATGCCTTGGTAACCACAGTAGATAACTCGTATGGCTCAATTTATCATGAATAACTCAATGCTTGAAGATAGGATTTTCTTGATGAATGCCATTGCAGCATATTATTAATAACCATTCAGGTGATTCTAGAATGCTTAGAAAGTTAAGGTTAGAATAAAAATAAGTCAATAGCGAGGGCTTTGGGTCCCGCAGTGTCATTGTACTGTCCAGGGACAGTGACCCACAGAGTGAGTGAGACATGGTTCACAGCCATCAGTGCTTCTGAAAATTAGCAACTGTGGAAATAAATGTGAGCAGAGATTCCTTGGTTTAAACGTGTCTCACAAATAGAGAAAATTGTTCCATTAAAATTCTCTCTATGAGAAATCTCTATTAAACCAGTTATTTGAGGTGAAAAAATAATGAATATCCTGCTAAATGGTGCACTAAATCCCTGAAGCCATCTATAATATAATAAAAGCCTAATATGCTAAGTGTCCGACCATTCATTCGACAGTTTGACCAGTTGCTATGACGTGCACTCACCACCAGGGGGCAGACACTTCAACTGGTAGGTTAGCTTGCTTCTGGGTTCCAGTCAATCACGACTGGGTAAGATGGGCCAGATATGCCCTGGAGCCAACCTCCAGTGGTCCCTCTCAGGCCTCTAAAATATTTCTTCTAATTAATTTCCATTCAATGTGCACGAATCCGTGCACCGGACCTCTAGTTTCTTAATAAATACCATATATTGGTTCCAGGTGACTTGGTCAAAAGCAGTTTGGTTGAAACCTAGGTGGTCAAGTTGCTCCAAAATGTCACTGCTCAGTCTCTGGGTTGGTTAAATAACCTTGTAGGCAGTGATGCTCAAACACGTGCTCATGAACATTATACCCTAACCAACTTTCAAATCAGAGTTTCTGAAACTCTTGCCAAGCCTGGCATTCAAAATGTGCCAAACACCCAAAAGTTCCCAAAGATCTCTCTATTTTATTCTTCCCTCTATTTTCTCTTACTACAAAATCAACACCTGCTCATTACAGGAAAACCAGAGAACACACAGAAAAGAACATGAGAAAAACACCTCATCCACATAAGTCAACCTAATGACTACCCAACATGATCTTTGTATTTTAATGTAAAATTATCTCACAACCTATACATATATAAGTATGTGCATAGATAAAATTTTATATTTTTACAAAGATAATACCAAGCTACTTTTTCCAATTTGTTATAATTCTTTTCTTATATTTCAGAAATTGGGAAAAGGCAGACAGCTAACAAGACAATTGGGGTTCACAAGGTAGAAACGCATTTGGGGACATAAAGAAGTGGGGGGGGGAATGTGCGAGAAGAGGGTTGAGCATCTGACATTGGCATAGGTGCAAAGAGGAGTTGAATCAATCCCAGGTTCTTGTTCCCTCTGGACTCCAGTGGCCCTCTGCGGAGGTCCTTGACCCTGTGAGTCTGAGGACACTATGCCAGGGAGGTGGGGTGGTGCTGGCAGAAATACCCTGCAAAGGTGACCACGTGTGGGCTCAGCCCACAGCCTGGACTGTTGTCTGAATTGCCCGTGTGCTCCTGGGCCAGCTTTGAGTAAACAGTCAGAGATCCAAACATGTGCATTTCATCAATGAGAACAGATACCGTGCTGATCAGAGAGAGGGAGGTGGAATGCTTTAGGGTTTCACTTCTCCTGCAACATGATACGATAAAATCATCTGCATGCAGGCGTTGGCGTGGAAACAAATATGGCCAAGATACGGGCCCTTGTATTGCTCTGCCTCTCACTTAAAACAGGCCCATGGGAATTCAGACTATGGCGGGGCTGCAGATTTCCTGGCCCTCCCTCCTCTGCAACACTCCAGGGTCCTTGAAGGTGGGGGCAGACCAGTGACCCAACAGGAAAACCAGTACATTTCTTCCTATATTTTCTGTTGGAATGAATGTAGGCCAGCAGTGAAGTACTAAAGTCTATGCACCCGAACTCATTGAACCCTCACACCAAGCTGGTGAGGTAGGTTCCATTACCCTCCCATTTTACAGATAAGGAAATTAAGGTAGAGGAACTTAAAGTCGCTTGTCTAAGGTCCCACAGCTGGAAAGCAGCAGAGCCTGGATTCAAACCCAGAAGATACATCCCCAAGGCCCAGGGCCCTCACCGTCAGCTATTCTGCCTTTGGGGTAGATGCAACATGAATGTTTGTTAAATGAAGAAATTATTGTCACCCACAGTCTTGTAGGGGTAAATACCTTCTGGTTGTTACCTTAGTTCTGTTTAAGAATAACCACACACACTTTTCCCCTGTAATTCACACAGCTAAAACCTAGATGATACCATGACCAGGGTATTAATGGTTAGAGGAGTAACTTCAATGATGTTCCTTCCTCACTTGATCATTTTGTGTTTGTGTAGTAAAATATACACAACATAAAATTTACCATTTTAGCCATTTTTAGGTATTTAGTACAGTGAACATTAAGTTTTTCCACATTGTCATGCAATTATCACCATTCATCTCCAGAACTTTTTCATCTTCCCAAATTAACACTCTAACCATAACTTCCCATGCCCCCTCCCCCAGACGCTGGCAACCGCCAATCTTTCTGTCTCTGTGGATTTGACTATTCTAAGTACCATATTTTCTGTTGGAATGTACCTCATATAAGTGGAACGATCCAATATTTGTTCTTCTGTGTTATTTCATTTAGCATAATGTTTTTAAGGTTTCTCCATATCGTAGCCTGTGTCAGGATTTCCTTCCTTTTTATATCTGCATACTATTCTGTTGTGCGTATATAGCACATTTTGCTTATCCAGTCATCTGATCGTGGACATTTGGGTTGTCGCCACCTTTTAGCTATTGTGAAAGGTGCTGCCAAGAACCAACATCCATTCAAGTCTGCTTTCAATTCTTTTGGCTGCCTACCCAGAAGTGGAATTGTTGGATCACGTGGTAACTCTGTTTAATTCTTTTAGGAACTACCATACTGTTTCCATCATTTGATCTTCACCATCAGTAATTGCATACACTACAGCAAGTTATACGTCATAGATTCCTTACCATTCTCTTAGTATTGTCATTGATGTGACAGTAACCAGCTTTTACATAGATGAATAAATGGGTAGGTTTGTTTGGTTTTTAATTTACTGATTGCTGTAGTAAACATATCATTCCATTTTTGGGCGGTGGGGTGCACATTCTGGCTTAAAGGCTGGAACCAAGCATGCCGAGATGGGAGGTGAGTCATTTTACTGGGTTCTGTTCTCGGGACTTCTAGCATGAAAGGAATCCTAGTAATTCACAGGAAGTCACGCAAAGCTCAAAAGTTTTGGAAAGCAAGAAGGTTAAAAGGGAAAGAGGAAGGCTTCCTCCCTCTTAGGAGCTTTACAAGGAAATTCAGGACCACTTTTAGATCCTCGGGCCCTTAATTATAGCCTCGAGGAATTCATGTTCTGTGTTCTTCCTGACTAAAGTTTCTTATGGACCCCCTCCACAGGCATGCCACAGCGCCGTTGGAATGGTGAACATGAATTAGGCAAGTTGGGCTCTACAGATTTTCATGAGTCTTCATTTGGGACTGACTAGTTCAGTGATGGCCAACCTTTTGAGCTCGGCGTGTCAGCATTTTGAAAAACCCTAACTTAACTCTGGTGCCGTGTCACATATAGAAATTTTTTGATATTTGCAACCTAGTAAAACAAAGATGTATATTTTTGATATTTATTTTATATATTTAAATGCCATTTAACAAAGAAAAATCAACCAAAAAAATGAGTTCGCGTGTCATAGGTTCGCCATCACTGGACTAGTTGATGGGAGGAAGCCACCATCAGTTTGCCTTTAGAAGCCATCACCAGGAGGGCTTCATTGTTTTGGAATGAAATATGAAATATTAAATTGAAGGGGTTCTTTAAAAACATCTGGAACTCTGCATGTCAGGGTTCCACTCAGTTCCCTGGCTTGGTGTCCCAGTCTTGAGTTTCCCCCGTACAGTTCTCACAAATATATACCTTCTGCCTTTTGCATGAGTGGGAAAGGGTATCAGGCTCACTGCTTGGAGTTGTGGGGGGGCTGGAAATCCAACTTCTCGCCCAACTTTCAGCTCATCTTGCTCTCTTCAGGCCTCCACTTTCTTCGATGCCTGGTGTCTGCAATTGCTACGCCTTGCTTCATGATGAGCTCCTCTGGAGGCACTTAGGTTTGAGTTACTCCACTCTGCAAAACCACTTCCATCCTTCCATCCACTGGCCACGTTCCGAGTTAGAGAGGTCTCCTGAATCCATGGCATATGAGCTTGCATTTTCATTTTGTGTTCATATCGTTATTTGGGATTAACCTGTGGAAGAAGAATACAACAATATGACTTTTCCATCATCTTGAAACCAGAGGTTCCCCGCCCCCTCTTTTTGGGAGAAGACGGGGCATCTACCACTGAATAAGAAGTGGAAGAAAGAGATGAGTCTTAAGATGAAGGCATCTGGGTGGCGTGACTTTTGTAGTTTTCTTGCCATGTTCATAAAGCTGCAGCTAGTATTCCGTTGTGAAAGTACCACAGCTTTTTTTATTCACTCATTATTGCTAGGGGTGATGGGTGCACGATGCAGTGTGCAGACGATCATTTATTGAGTTATACACTTGAAACCTGTTCCCCTATAAGTTCAATTTAAAAAAAGAGAGAAAAGAATAAGTAAATTATATAGCTCTTTAAAAAAAAGAGAAAAAGCCCTGGTTGGGTGGCTCAGTTGGTTGGAGCATCGTCCCTTACACCAAAAGGTTTCAGGTTCAATTCCCTGCCAGGGCTCATACATAGGTTGTGGGTTTGATCCTGGATCAGGGTTGGGCATGTACGGGAGGCAACTGATTGATGTTTCTCTTTTTCTCTCTCCCTTCCTGTCCCTCTCAAATGAATAAAAACGTATCCTCAGGTGAGAATAAAAAACAAAAAAGAAAAGAAAAACAAGCTGCAGCTAGCGCAGTGTTCTGACCCTGAACCAGGCCCTGTGCTAGGTACCTGTGTTATCTGTAATCAGTGTGATAATCCTGTACGGCAAATGTTATTGTTCATGTTTTATCCATGAGGAATCGAAAGCTCAGCGAGTTTCAGAAATGAGCCCAAGGCCACATCCCGAGCTCTTCCAGTGGCAGAGCCAGAACTGCAAACCTGGTTTGCTTGACCCTAAAGCCATTGCTTCACCCATTGCACATAGCTTGGCACCAGGAACTCACAAAAGTGCGGTTCTCTCATTTAAAAAAAAATCTGATCTATCTGGTGCATGTCTAGGCAGTTCTGGAAAGGAAACCCTAAGTAAATCATAGGAAAATTTACTGTTGCCTTGGAGCATGTGTTGACATATTTCTTGCCTACTAATTCACTTGACCTTTCGAAGTCCCTTGTAGTCCTCTAATTCTTAGGCAGTTATTTTTTCAAATTCTTTTCTAGACTCTGATAACTAACAGCAGACAGTCGGATGACCGTACCTCTATTATCTTCATTGCCTTGATTTAGTTTTCCCTCCCCAAAGCTCTCACACACATTGGTTGATGGGATATATTTCAGGCTGCACTGTTTTTATTTATGATTTTTTTAATGTGTGTTACTTACTCGGAGGCACCCAGGGGAAACCTCCACAGACTTTCCTGATTACCAGATGTCGCCCTTTCTGTGTAACAACTGTCTAATCACCACGGCCTCTTGCCAAGAAACAAGAAAAGCATTTGCATTTGGAAAACCAAGCTGCGCCACGTGAAGCGTATTAAGAAGGACGGCCTCCCCTGAATCCACATGAGCTTTCCCCCCGTCTGAGTTTGTTTTGCTTAAAGATAAAAACCACACAGCCGTGTTTGCAGTTAGGACTAACAAGTGCTTGCGTAACCAGGAGATTTCACGTGGGCTGTCTCAACTTCATTATGCGCAAATTATGTTCTAAGTAATCTTTGAACCAGTAGAACATGTGTAGCCAGTGTTTGTTTTTGGAATATTCCAATTGTTTATTTTAAATGGTGATTTATGATGGATGTGTGTTTAACATGCAAAATAATGCTACATCCCCAGGAATTCCGGGGGAGACAGGAGGTTGTGGAGGCGTCTCAAACCTCCTTTTCTTGAGCAGGGACATGGCATTAGTTATGCAATTAAGAAAAAGCAGCGGAGGGGAAGGTAAATGGTAGCTGAGCAGGTATTTAAATGAAGCGTGCCCATCCTGAAGCTCAGATCTGCACCTGCCAGAGCTCCGTAGCCTTTTGAAAACATATCAAATCACTGCTTTCTCACTTAATTTTGTAACAAGGCCAAGGATAGGTTACTTTGGACTCCACTGTGTGGACAATCCCAAGTCCTTGAAATGCTCAACGAGGTCAGAGTGCCCAAGTTTAATGTCTCAGATGTGGAAAGAGAGATTGTAAGGATTGCATTCATTTGCATGAATTTTAAAATGCCATCGAACACCTCTGAGGCTGTAACTTGGATGCACCATTTAAGTAGAAAGAGCCACACAGAGCCATATGTTTAAATGTGGTGCTATCCTTGAGACATGACTATCAAAAACACATGTTTCCCCCTCCATTCAACTCTCTCATGAATCACTTAGTTTCAGACCATGGAGTGCACCGCTTTTCCTCTTATAGATTTCTGTTGGACAGCCTCATGTAACACAGTAACTAATAACCATAAAATTGTAATGAATGCTCAATTAAGCCAATTTTCTTCTTGGTTGTTAGGAACTTGGTCTTTCTTAAACCATGGAAAACTAGGCAGAGTTTAAGTTTCATGGAATATAAAAGTAGATCCTCTACCTCTGTTAGAAATAGTAATTATCATAAATTTATACCCCATGGGATTCTTTTATCATGTAAAATTATAATTCAGCCGGAGATGGTGGGAAATTATATCTAATGGGAAAACTCTGGACACTGTCACCTGCCATTTATATCAGTACATTTTATTTATATATGAAGAAATATGTGCATATACATTAAAATATATACATAAAATATATGTACACTCCCTTTTGACATAAGTATGTTGAAGAAAGATTCAAAATAGCCTATATTGAGTGGACACATACAGGTAGGCAAATGTGTCATTTGCAGCACAGGGGACTCTTAGCTAGTTCACTCAAGTCAGTTTTGAGAGCATCCCAGATGCCACTGTGTTTTATAATGAAAGTCCAGTGTTACGCCTTTGAAGTAAGATTATCTCTCGCAGCTGGGCTGCACATGAGACGTATTGCAGAGAGAAAGGAGGCGGTGTAGCAGCACCCGATGGGGCCTCAGAAACTTCTCCTGCCAGATGCAATGTTTACAAGCTGTATACATTTTTCATAAATTTTATGTAAAATTTGTAAGTGATGGATTGAATATAATTTTTCTAAATTTTAGAAGTCTTAGGAAGGGATTGCTGGAGTTTCTCTTTCACCTGGCAGATGGAAATCCACCTAGCAGACCAGTCCACAAGAGTGGATTTGACCAATAGTATAGAGTATGCTATTTGCAAAAGTAGAAAACAATGCTGTTAAATTATTTTTTACTACAATGTGATGGGAAAAAGACATCTAAGTGTATCAAATTATTCTTCAACAGCAGGCCTTATCTAACGTGGTTGAAGGGCACTTGCTTTAGTTCCCACCTTTGATTATCCTATATAATAAAAGACTAATATGCTAAGTGTCCGGGCATCCGGTTGTCTGGTTGTCCGTTCAACCAATCAAAGCATAATATGCTATTGATATGCTAAGGCCACTCAACCGCTCGCTATGATGTGCACTGACCACCAGGGGACAGACACTTCGACTGGTAGGTTAGCTTGCTGCTGGGGTCCAGCTGATCTGGACAAAGTGAGACAGGCCAGACATGCCTTGGAGCCCTCCTGCATTCCCTCCCCAGCTGGCCAACCTCTTATATCCCTCCCTGGCCCTGATTGTGCACTGGTGGGGTCCCTCGGCCTGGCCTGTGCCCTCTCACAATTCGGGACCCCTCGGGGAATGTCAGAGAGCTGGTTTCAGCCTGATCCTGCAGGCCAAGCCAAGGGACCCCACTGGTGCACAAATTCGTGCATCAGGCCTCTAGTTTCTAATAAAAATAATTATCTTGTGTTGGTCCCCTGTTCAAAATTTCAACTCTCCTCCTAAGTCTGCCAGTTGGATTGACTCTCCAGAACTCTCACATAGTTGATGGATGCTGTTTTGTCTGGAGGGTGCAGCTGCTATCTGCAGAGGGGTAGGCCTGTTAGGAGCCCCCACTCCTACCAGAGGTGGAATCTTCTCAGTGGAGATTCCCATTTGGAATGGATGTCACCATTTCTCTACCACAGGCAGACATGTAAAACTTGGATGTGGGTTAGTAATTGCCTGTTTGCTTTTTTCATCCTTAGCTAATTTAGGTCCCTTTCAGTACCTTCCATGGTACTCCAGTGGGAGTTAGAATGCTTGGGTTCCAGTCCCCGTCTTATACTATAACTAGAATCATTATGTTGTAATTATCCAGTGGTGATTATACTTAGCTAATTGTTATTATAACTGGCAAGTCCTGTGAATCCTTGGTGTGTAGGATGAGGGGCCAGGTCAGCCTTGAAAGTTCTTTTCATACCTATTCCTGCAGACCTGGAATTATCTAATTTAAGTATCTTGAAATCTCTGAGTGAATTCACTTCATGGGATTCAAAGGAATAATTCCATGTATTATGTGATGAGAAGGACATTCTGCTATTAGAAGATGTGGTCATGTGATATTGACAATATTTTTCCTTTTTATCTCAGATTTCCTTTAAAATAACTCACCCTGTGTTGCCTCAGTGTTTCCTGGGCACAAGGTATTTGATTCAAGACCAGTAACTGGAAAGAATGATATTTTTATCTAACATGTCTCATTTAAAATGTGTTTTTGTTTGTTTGCCTCTTAGGAAAAAGTGCTGCAAAGGGTATAAATTTGTTCTCGGACAATGCATCCCAGAAGGTATGTCATAGGGAAGATTCTGCCTTCTCACCTTATTCATAACTAATCACCAGATGTCTGTAACGTTCAGATGTGCCTGGAATGTATGTGTGTTATCTGTGTCTGGTTATCTGTGCATGTGTGTGTGTAATTTCTATGTGCGGGCATTATATCCTTCCAATGCTGATTTGGTTATATGTAGCATGCTCTGTCTAAATCATTACACAACATGTAATCATACATTGAGTAATTCTCTAATCAGCATATCACACACAGTTAGAACACAGCCTCCCTCCCCTACCTCTCTATCTGCTTTCTATGTGTTAAACTTGAAACCCCTTCACATGACCATCAGCAAGCCCTGTGTGCAGCCCAGCCCTGAAGAGACAGAGGCCCGGCCCTCAACGCCCGCACCCTCCAGCTGAGTAGACAGGGTCTGGACAGCGCAGAATCAGAGACCTGGATTTCCTCATGGTTCCACGTCGCCTTAGTCCATTCCGACTGCTATAACAAGAATACCATATATGGCAGCTTAAATAACCAGCATTTATGTCTCACAGTTCTAAAGGCTGGCAAGTCCAAGATCCAGGTGCTGCAAGATTCAGTATTTGGAGAGAGCTTCCTGGTTAATACATAGCCATCTTCTTTCTGTGTCTTCACATGGCAGAAAGGGCAAGGTAGCTCGAGGGGGTCTCTTTTACAAGGTCATTAATCCCATTCATCAGGGCTCATGGCCGAATCACCTCCCAAAGCCCCACCCAGTACCATCACATTGAGGGTTAGGATTTCCAACTATGGATTTCAGGAGGATGCAGGCATTCAGTCCACAGCACACTTCAAAGATACTTTCTAAATTTAGTTTTTGCAAGAAAGTCTTAGTACTTGACTCATATGGTTGTTTAAGACTATTACCGCATCTAAAGTACTTAGATCAGAAGCTTGGTTAGTGGCGGTTACTGTTATGGTTGCTGTTGTTATTAATAATAACTGAAATATGTGCGCTAGAAGCCTGTAGTGCAGCAAGTGTTCGGGGGCATGGGGGGGAGGGGCACGTAGCACAGAGGACCAGCGTGGTCAGAGGTGGTGTCTAAGAGGAGGGAGACTCAAGCTAGGTTATCTGGGAAGGCTGCCAAGCACCTAGACAAGTAGGAGGAAGAAGACCGCAAAGGATTAAGCACTGACACAGGGAAGGCTAAGAACCATTTGAAGAGCGTGAGATTAGTTGGCCCAAAGCTTGGGACAGACAGGTGAGTGAGTGATGTGAAATGGGTTTCTTCACTGTTGCCCCAGAAGGCAGGTCCCTGAGCCCAGCCAAGCTACTGCATGTTGTGTTATCTCATGGAGAGCAATTGTTTTATTTGTTAGAAATAAATGAATCCCTCCTGTTGACTGCTCTCTTCGGTGGAAGGATGGCAGAGTTCATTAATCCATAGCTGGGACCTCTGAGGAAGTTGGGTTGAGGAAGGTTCTTAGGAAATCTCATCACCTACGATGGTTTATATGGCCTCAGGTCTCTGCAAGACTGACTTTCTCACACCAGCCAATTCCATTCTGAGAGCTTGGTGGAAAAAACCCACAAAAATTAAAGTAATTGCCTTCTTTTATAAGCCAGCTTTTCTCAGTTACCAGCTGTGTCTTTTATATTTCAGTGTGGCAGCTACTGAAAGAAAATTAAGTTTAGGCCAATCATTTTAAGATCCCAGCTAAAGACCTTACCCCAACTAATTAAAAACACATTATACAGATACCACATACTTACAGTTCCTTTAAATGTTAGGTATTGTGGTTTCAAACATCTGGGACAAAACTAATATCCCTCACCCCAAGGTGGGGCCACAGCACCTATGATTAATGTAACCTAGAACTGAGTATTTCCAGGAAAAGTGGTCTCAGGAGCTGAAAGCTGCTCTGTTGTAACTAATTCTCTGCTCTCTTGCTTTTGCTAGAACATTTTCAAAAGTTAATTTGTTTTAATTTGTGAGAATAAGTCAGTATTGACTTGTTTATCTTTTACTAAAAATACTTTTAGTCATAAAGGTTTCTATTGCCCAAAAATGCCAAGTATAAATGTAGGATCTCAGAAAAGATGGTATATTAGTTAGGATTCTCGAGAGATTTTAATTTTTAAAGAATTGGCTGACAAGATGTGGAGGCTGGCAACTCCAAAGTCTGCAGAGTAGGCCAGCAGAGTGGGGACCCAGGAGAGAGTCAGAGTTTGAATCCAGAAACCATCTGCTGACAGAATTCCCTCTTTAGCAGGGGAGGTCCATCTTTTCTCTATTAAGGCCTTTAAGTGATTGGATGAGGCTCGCCATCATCGTGGAGAGCAATCTGTTTTACTCAAATCTACTGATTTAAATGTTAATCTCATCTGAAAAATATCTCCACAGAAACACCTAGAATGTTTAACCAAATACCTGGGTAGTGTGGCCTGGCCAAGTTGACACATAATTTAACTATCATAGATAGTAAACAGAGACTAGAATTTCTTATCTTTTTTTTTTAGGCTAAATAAAGAATAGAAGCTGTAATTAAAACAGTGTTATTGCCTCATAGTTGTTGTTCTGGAAGTCAAGAGTCAGCAAGCTATGCTTGTGGGTCACATCTGACCCACTGCCTGTTTTTGTAAATAAAGCTTTATTGGGACACAGTCATACCCATTAATTTAAGTGCTGAATGCTTTTGCCCTACAGCAGCAGAGTTTAATAGTTGTAACAAAGGCCTGCAAAGCTAAAAATATTATCTGGCCAACCAGATATATTTTGCCCCCCGTGCTGTATTATCTTAATTGGCCAGGTGACAGGATGATCTGACTTGTTCTAGTTCAACAATTATTAATTGAGTATAAACTATAGGAGGAGAGTGGTGCTGTACTCCAGAGCAGTGATCACCAACCTTTCAGATCTCACGGACCACCAGTGGTCCTCGGACCACCGGTTAGCAGCCGCTGCGCCAGAGAACTCAGTCCCTGCCAGGTACCCAAACAAGTGTAAGAACTAGGAATTTAAAAAGCAGAAGAGCAGGTGAAGCTCTCACTGTGTGTCAGGCATTGTGCTTAATGCATCATCCTACGTAATCTCATAAAAGCACCATGAAGTCGGTACTGTTGTTACCCTATTTTATAGGTAAGGAAACGGAGGCTTAAAGAAGCCAAGATCACAGAGATTGTGGCAGAGTTGGGAAGGTTGGCTCCAGAACCTGCATGCTTCACCTCAGTGTGACACCGTCCTACATTAGGCCTGCACAGAGTAGGCATTTGATAACCATGTGGAAGCCCATGAGCATGAGCATCAGAACACTGATGCCTGGAGGTGATGCTTAGTTAAGGAAAGTGTGTTTGACCAGGGACACACATAGGCAGAGCAGCCTGGAATCTCCATCTTAGGGAGAAGCACTTATCCAGGGCAGCTTTCCAGGTCATCATGAAAATGGCATGAGCCTTGTCACACACACACACACACACACACATACACACACACACACACGCACACACACACACACACCGTAGCAGCCCAACATTCCACCTTCATATGTCCCAGAGCGAAGCCAGGCTCAAGCCCTGTCCAAGGGTAGCTCGTCTGTCAGCACCTGGGGAAGATAGTGCAGTGATTAATGAGAGGCTGGATCTAGTCGGCAAGTAAATGTTCAGTCTGAGCACCTGACATAGAGCCAAGTCCCTTCAGAGGCTCGTTAACTACCAGTTTGTAAGGATGGAGAGAAGGAGATGCTCTAGGTCACTGGTTCTCAACCTTGGCTGCACATTAGAATCACCTGGGAATCTTTTTAAAATCCTGATTTCTGGGCCTCATCCTCTGGAAATTCTGTTTCTTTGTTACTAATGTTGTAGCCCCAACCCATAACAAAGAAACAGAATTTCCGGAAGATGAGGCCCAGAAATCAGGATTTTAGAAAGATTCCCAGGTGAGTCTAATGTGCAGCCAAGGTTGAGAAACACTGCTCTAATTATTCACAAGTAATAGACCACCCACCCAATTCACACAGGCTAAGGGCCAGAATGAGATCTCTAGCTATTCAACCTTATTCAGCCCCTTCTCAGCATGCAGAATCAACCCCTGGCATGCAGACCTACAACCCCCACACACTCTAACTCACACACATCTCCATTCCAAAGCCTCCCTCACACTCCTAGAAGCCAGCCTGACTTCTGGTCCTGCTCCCCACAGTACAGGGACAACGCCCATCACCAGGCCGGCTGTTCTTGAGTGTTCCACCAGAAAGAACTTCCTGTCTCTACAGCAGTTGGTTAAAAACAACAAAACAGGCCCTGGTGATGCTGCAGAGCAGAGCCTGGCCAACTAGAGCTTCCTTGCTCTTGGGATGAGGGACAAAGACCTAAGGATGAGGCGGTGACCACCCCCCACCAGGGGGAAATCACAAGTGATGTTTGCTTCTAACCACTGCGGAGCTGGACACCACGTTTCTCAGAGGCCCCCATGGCTGGAAGAGTGCATGACCCTCCAAACATAGGTGGTCACATGTCACAGTTGCCCTAGAGCAGAGCGCAGCCCAAAAAGTCTGTTCCAGACCAGAGCCAGGTGACCCCGCTCCGCCTCGAGAGTGACTGCAGTTGACATAGGCTCACACTTTCCTCTTTCAGATTATGATGTGTGTGCCGAGGCCCCCTGTGAGCAGCAGTGCACAGATAACTTCGGCCGCGTGCTGTGTACTTGTTACCCGGGATACCGCTATGACCGTGACAGACACCGGAAACGGGAGAAGCCCTACTGCCTGGGTGTGTTGGCAATGCACGTATTTTTCAGCTCCTGACACTGTGCCTCTTTCAGATGAGTCTATGCTTGCTTGGATGCTCTTCATCAGTGGGACCAGCTCCCAGGAGCCGCTTTGATCTTTGATTCCTGCCCTTCCCTCCTGATATTTGTTGGATGCAGTGTGTTGGCATTATCCTAGGGCAGCGGTTCTCAACCTGTGGGTCGAGACCCCTTTGGGGGTCAAACGACCCTTTCACAGGGGTTGCCTAAGACCATCGGAAAACACATATATAATTACATATTGTTTTTGTGATTAATTACTATGCTTTAATTATGTTCAATTTGTAACAATGAAATTGGGGGTCACCACAACATGAGGAACTGTATTAAAGGGTCGCGGCATTAAGAAGGTTGAGAACCACTGTCCTAGGGGATCACTGCCCTTCACCTCGATTATTGAGATGAACAATGGCCACAGAATTCTTCAGGGAGTTGGTGCCAGTCAGGTCTTCATGGGCAGTGAGGTATATGAGCAAGAAAAGGGGAACATTAGCAAATGTAAATTAGGAGAATATAAAACAGAACATTAAGTGGGAAGAAATGTAAAAACAGAAATCAGAGTAAGCATTCTCTCAGGAGAGAAGTAGGAGGAGAGGCTGGGAAAGAGGGCGTCCATGTTGCAGACAGGTTGGAAGTCAGAGAGAGCTGAAGCCAGCCACCAGCCAGCCATGGGGGCTGCAGCTGAGCAAATTCAGCGCTGCCATTGCCACGGGCGTGGTCCCACCCCCAGCCTGCACTCTGAATTTCTGAGGCAGGTTTATTGTCCCCTGAAGCCATGTTTCAAAGTGTGGTCAGTCCTGGCTAACCTCTCAGAAACATCTAAGGTCCTCTCTTTAAAAAAAAAAAAAAGTGTCTCGCCTCCCCTCCAGACTCTGAGGGTGGGACTGGAAATCTGCATATATGCAAATGCCTCTAGTGACTCCCATGCACAGTCAAGTTTGAGCATCAGCTTGAGGATGAACCTAGGAGACTGGCGCATGACCCAAGTGGAAAATAAAGGAGCTGCAATGAGCAGGGGCTCTAGAGAGAACCATTCAAAAGAAGTTCTAGATCAGGGGTCCTCAAACTTTTTAAACAGGGGGCCAGTTCACTGTCCCTCAGACTGTTGGAGGGCCGGACTATAGTTTTAAAAAAAACTATGAACAAATTCCTATGCACACTGCACATATCTTATTTTGAAGTAAAAAAAACAAAACGGGAACAAATACAATATTTGTATTTGCATGTGGCCCACGGGCCGTAGTTTGAGGACCCCTGTTCTAGATATTAGGTCTCCTGGCTTCTCCCCAGGGCCCCATGCTGACAAGGAATAGGATTGAGGCCACCAAGTGAATGGAGTGGGGACCCAAGGCCCCTCCTACAGAAAGCATGGGATGCCACTCTGGACCCCTAAGGTCCCAGGCACAAGGGCTCATATTTGTGGTATGGTACCCTGTTCTTTTCATTTGGGGGTCAGCAAAGCCAGCTTGCTGCTGAGTTCCATCCATTTCTATCTCTCAACCTCCTCTGGACATAGAGGCAGCTCCACCCTTAGGTGTAGGGCAGGGGCACGCGGAGGGCGTGGTCAGCCTGAGGAACTGCAGGGGAGGATCCAGCTATGTGACATCATCTACAGAGGACATAGCCCGTACCGCCAAGGGAAAAGATGACCACACTCCCTTCGGCACACACAGGGCCTGCCAGAGGCGGGCCCATGGCAGCTTTTCTGGGGAGTAGTTGTTGGAATCCGGAAGCGAGGACTGGGCTGAGTCAGCTGCCACATGTGCACAGTCTCCCACTCACTGCCACCCAGGTCTTCAGTGAATGAGAGAAAACAGACTTGGGCTCCCTCTCTTCTTCCTGGTGGGAAACCGTTTTGTTTCTACCTCACTCAGTAGGGGAGCAAGTCTGTGATGTGCTCAGTTCATGGGGACCCTTACTGGTTACTTGTTTGAGGGTCTCACGGCTCATTTCCACAGCTCACGAGGAGTCTGTTTGGGTCACTGATGAGGCTGAAATTTCCTGGGGAGAACTCTCTCCGTTAGGCCCATTATGACTGTTTTCTTTGATCAGAAGTGGCTTTTCCCAGGTACCATCACGTCTCTTAACTGGGAAGGAGTCCTTCCTAAGTGACCTTGGGTCACCACATGCTACTTGGAATGATAGCCAGACATAAAGAAAACATAAAACCCATGGCACACTGGGTCCTGGCAGAAAACCATTCCTATAATGCTCACTTTTGCAGAAAACTGTTTCTATAATGCTCACTTTTCAGTGTGTTGCCATTGGGGAGCTTGTTTTCTCACCTAAGGAGCCTTATGAAGTGTGTAGGGCAGTCTTCATTATCATGGGTTACAGGTGACAACTGTGAAGGCTGGCGATGCCTGCACCAACCACCTGACTTGGTAATGGCAGAGCCACAACCAGGAAGCCCATCAGTGATCTGTTGTAACCATGGTGACACGGCCTGATGTCTTCCTGTCACTCAGGTTTCTAGCTTCCTGCTCTATTCCAGGCTTCTCTGCTAGAGTCTGACAAAGTGTGCTTTGCAGACATAAATATGTCACTTGTGTTGGAAGTCAATTCTTGGAAACTAAGTGTTGTCTGCATTTTGGCCCAAACCTAGATATCGACGAGTGTGCCACCAGCAACGAGACTCTGTGTGCACACATCTGTGTCAACACCTTGGGCAGCTACCGCTGTGAATGCCGGGAGGGCTACATCCAGGAGGACGACGGGAGGACATGCATCAAGGGAGACAAATACCCCAATGACACTGGTGAGTGGGGCAAGTATGGTGGGTGGGTGGATGGCTGGCTGGCTGGCTGGCTGGCTGGATGGACAGGCACTAGGAAGGGGCATTTATATGAATGGTAGGTGTGACTGTGTAAGAGGACATCAGGTCAAGTCTCTTCCAATGAGACCTGGTGAGAGCGATGTCCGTGAGCAGCGAGGTTGTGAACTGGTGTGTGTTTGAGGAAGCTCTCCACCAAGCAGAGGTGGTGTGCTTGTGGATAAATCAGTAGAGCTTAGTTACATGCTTAGACCAAACTAGGACGAGCAAAGAAGAGACCAGAAACACTACGTTCTCTCAAAAGACAATGGGCTGAATATAAATATGAAACATGTCCATGTAAGTAAGCTATCTACATCAGTGCGGCTCAAAGTACATAGTCCACAGCCCTGTGCCTGCCGACAAGCTATTTGTGATTTGGTTTAGGACTGGGTAGAAACAGAAGTTGAGAATGTTTAGAAGATTTTATTCCGATTTGACAGAGAAATTTTGTTTAGATCCAAAGATTTCTGCTGGTATTTTATGCTTTATTTTTCTAGCAATTTGTTTTAATTGTATTTTGCAAATACAATCACAGTGGAGTGGAAATTTTTAAAAGCTGGCCCTTCTTCGCTGCGTTTGAGAAGCTGATTGAACTGAGATGTCTGATCCCTAAGGATATGATTAGCTCGCATATTGAGTTACTTCCTTATTTAAGTTTGGAGGGAAAGGGAGGGAGGGGGTAGGGGAGGCAGGAAGGAAAGAAAGGGGGTAGGGGGGAGGGAAGGGAAGGAAAAGAAGGAGGCTTTGTGGTCCTTATCCAAGGCTCACAAGGCCAGGAAGTTGTCATCTTCCAGAACCCAGGACTCAGATCCTCTCTGTTATCCTGGGGAGGGAAAGGGGCCTGGATGCTGGCTGTGGGGTGGCGAGGCTGCCTGGGTCTGGGCCATCTGTGGGTGGGGAGGGAGCGAGTCCCAGGTACCAAGAAATGCAGGGAAATGAAAGGCCAGAACTGTCTGGGTACTCAGGAGCTAGTTAGCGATTTTGGGGGTGTAGTCTGAGGTTCACAAAGGGGCGGAAGGCAGTTGCCATCGGCTCATCACAGCAAACAGCTGGGGACCAGCTGCCTCCCACGGGAAAAACTACAAAGCACAATTATGAGGTTGAGTCATGAGGAAGCCACCATATATTAGAAGTAGAGGCAAAATATCTGTTTGGAGCCAGCTCAGAATTGGGCAATTTGGGATAATGTGAGTGAATCAGAGGCCCTGTGAAATCTACTGAAAGCCGGAAGCTCAAGGGACCCACATGCCCAGAGGTGCTTAAAGCGGGGTCCGTTGGGGAAAAAAAAATGTGTGTAGGTGGCTTTTCTTAGAATTCAAATGTAAAATCCCTTCATTTTTGTTTCTTGGTGGAGAGGGTGGGGGAGGGGTGGGACGTGTAACTTACCTCTTAGATTATGTCCTATATTGAAAGGAAGAATCTCACTGAAAAAATGAGGGGCAGCCTCTTAGTCACTGATACATTGATGTGTGGGTCGACTTAAGAATTAGCAGCAGGAGAGCAGCGTTCCCATTTTTCATTCTGGAATTGGATTTCCAGCTGCGCTCTGAGCCAGGCAGCCCGAGGCTGTGGGCCACTCAGCCTGCCAACTCCATTATCTCTTTGCCTCACGTTTCTATTCCGGTGAAATCCCATTTACGTGGGCATGAGGGGCAGTGTTGAGCACCCCAGTCTAGAGCACAACCTTCAGAAACAGCAACCAATGCTTACTGCCGAGTGTCAGGGTGGCCTTTGATGGTAGGGATCTGGTAAGACCGGCCCCGCCCCACCAGCAGTTCCCACCTGGTGGGACAAAGTGACCTGCCCAGAGACTTGGTCTTAACCAGCAGAGACTAGAGAAGCAGAGACTAGTGTGAGATGTTCAATTCACTGGATTTACTGGTTCTTTGGTCTCAGTGGCCTCCACCTCTTGCAATGATTCTTAGGTTCTACAACGACATCCCTCTTCAGTCTCATACATTGCACTGCTGTGTGGTTCCCTAGGGATGGCTCTGAGCAGGGCAAGGTGGCCTTGGTGGCAGTCACTGCCTGCCTTGTGCTTTGCAGTGTGCACCCAGGAGGGGCCTAGCCACAGGGCAGGGGTACAGGAAGGTCTCACTGCATCTTTGAAATTAGCAGCCTGCCGAGCCGGCGCGTGGCTCTGTGGAGCATCGACCTATGAACCAGGAGGTCATGGTTCAGTTCCCAGTCAGGGTATAAGCCTGGGTTGCGGGCTCGATCTCCAGTTGGGGGTGTGCAGGAGGCAGCTGATCAATGATTCTCTCTCATCATTGATGTTTCTATCTCTCTTTCCCTCTCCCTTCCTCTCTGAAATCAATACAAAAATATTTTTTTTAAAGATGAAATTAGCAGCTGGTGGTGCTCAGTCAGACCTGAGACCCCGCTCTTGTTTCTGTCCCTGAGAAACAATTTCTCAAACACACAAAAAGTTTCAGTGCAAGAGATCAAGAATTTTATTTAAGAGATGACCGTTTGACTTCTGCAGCTGAGAATTCAGTAAAAACCTAAGCAGTCATAATTAAAAGGAATATGTATTTGCAGCTTTTGGGGTACTTTCTCTAGTATTACTTTCATGTAAAGGCATATGTGACCTCCACCATTTATTACAGCATTTCCTCACAATGTGTTCTATACAACTTTGGGGTCGTATGGGTATTGCTGAGCCTTTCTTCCTTACGAACCTTCTGTGTTCAGAGGTTTGGGGAAGAATGTGTTACTGCACCCACTTCTTAAGGATTCATGATGCGAGTGCATTCAAAGCTCTGAAGATGGCCATTTTCTACCAAAAAAAATGTTAATTTCAATTAAACCTGAATTCCCCAAAATTAGTTTCTTAAGGAATACCTTCTAACATCTCCCAGATGGTGGTGTCCTAGAAATTAGAGTTTGTAAAATTCTAACTTACTAGCATCAAAACTCTGAGCTCTGGGGCTCAACTTGGTAGGTCATCTGGTCGACTTTCAGGGAAGGATGTTTTTGGACGCAGCCACGAAGTCCAGAGGGAAGCCATTCGCTGCAGACAGCAGAGCATCTGATGAACAAAACAGGACAATACTCCTCCATTCTGCCATTCCGAGAGACAGGATGTTCCTGTTTACAGGGGCTGGGAGGGGGTGCCCTTCTGTTTAATCAGAAAGAACTGTCTGGTGGCTCTACCGCTGCGCTTCATTGTAATGAGCTCCTCACTGCCGATTCTCTCCCTCCTCCTCCTCTACACATAGCAGCCTCAAATGACTTTTTAAAAACCTGAAAGGTCACCACTGTCAGTTGTATCATATTCCCCCCACCGCCAGCAGCAGCATTATAAAAGAATTTCTCGGTATTTCATGTTCAGTAACTGGTCTCTATTGAATTCACCACACACGCACAGAGGGCTTAGCATTTGGTTTTAGTATTTTACTAAGAAAAACATTCCAACACCCGTAACCAAGGAAATCAGGGAGTCACAGCCTGAGAGGAGTAATTCATACACAAAATTATGAGAAAGGACAGGCACATTGCTTGCCCTGAATGTTAAAGTCATAACTCACATGATGGGCCACCGAGAAAGTGAGGGGCTGGCTTTGGTGGTTCTGGCAGCAAAAGGCAAGTGCCCTGGATGCATTTCTTTGACAGTGGTGACGCCCGAAAGTTCCTTGGTGTAGAAGTTAGGAGAGCTGGTAGCTGGAGCTGCATTGGGATTAACCAGCTGTTGTGGGCCGGTCGCCAGGCCTCAGCTTCCTCCTCTGTAGACAAGAGGGTTGGATAAGGAGAGCTCTGAAGACCCTTTTGCCCTTTGCAAATATTTTTTTCCAATGTGGTGTGAAGAGCTTCAGTAAAAGTAATACAAGCCCTCCCAGCCCTGGGAGTCCCTGTGCGGTCACGTCTTTGTCTTTCATCTAAGCGAGTGCCAAGACTCTAAGACATGCCCAGCTTCACTACCAAAACAGAGAACTTACTATATCTCAACAGATGAAGTATCAACATCCAGCTATTCAGCTCAGCACTAAGAAAAGTTAGGGGCCAGACAAACCTTGTATCTGGAACATCAGAGGCAGTTAAGTGGTTTCATCTGTTTTGGACTAATTAATAAGTCCCATATTTCATCACGGTCAATTTTTTTTGGATGAGGAGGTAATGATTATTAAGTATAAACACATGATGTAAAAACTCCTTTCCTCCTCCTGTGTTTTTTTTTTAAACTTTGCATTGTCCAATGTCTGTAATATTACAGTCAGAGGAATTTAAAATCAAGGACGGCCTCAGCTGTTTATCCAGAGAGCAGGCGGAGAGCAGAAGGGGCTGGCCCTGGAACTGTGTCTCATAATCCAAAGGCCGCTGCGCACACACAGGCACGGTATCTCGGCTGGCTAATAGGCAAGAATGGCTCGCTCAGTCACTTTGATTCTCTTTGAAAATATGTAGCTGGAGCCAGCTTAGTCACTCCAGGGAGTCTGTGTAGCCCCCCTGAGGAGAAGAATTAAGGGCAGGTCGGCTCCATAGTAATTAGCTATTTATCAACTTTTGTTTACTTTCTGATAAAGTGACCGTGACCCCCAGTGCCACTTAGTACAGTTCAGAGTGTCAGGGATGGCCAGGTGTTTCATATAACTTTCAAGCTCCGCTAATCCATAGATCAGTGGTTCTCCACCTGGGGGGCTTGAAAAAATGCTGATACTGTCCCGTGCTGTGACTCCCAGATGGGAGGGGTACAACTTAGTGGAATTTTTAAAAGCCCCCCAAGCAGTTGCAATGTGCTACCAGGGTTGAGAACTGCTGCCAGGGCACAAATCTGCACCATCAACTTTTAAAAACAAACATGCTTTGTTCGTTTGTGACACTGCTGGTATGAAGTGTGTTGGGAACATTCTTTAGTTCTTCTAAGTTTATTAAATATTACTAATATGGTATGTAAGGAATTCTATTTCTAGTGCTTAGGATGTATGTATACACTGCTCAGTATCAGTAAAAATTAGAGCTATCTGCCCCCATGTGGCTAATTGATAATATTGCACCTTTATCTGAGCAGGTTGGAGCAATATGTTGTGACTAGGGGCCCAGTGCATGAATTCGTGCACCTTGAAAGGAACTGTGGGCTGCAAGGCTGCAGTAGGCACAGGAATGGGTCTCGACCCATTCTCTGCGCTCCTGCCCGCCGGGGCCCCGGTCCCCTGTCTGCCGGCAGCCCCACTCCTGCCATCACCACTCCTACTCGCTGAGGGTGCCGGCCCTGCTCACACCTGCTGATGGCGCGGAGCGATTGGGGCTGGCACCAGCAGCAGGTGCAAGTGGGGCTGGCGCTGTCAGTGGGTTCAAGCAGCAGCTGCTGCCCCAATCACCCCTCAGGAGCAGGAGGAGGTGGAGAAGCCCTCAGGGGCGATCAGGGCCATCAGCTACTGCTCACACCTCCTGATGGCACCAAGTGATCGGGACGAGCACTGGGCATTGGCAGCGGGTTCGAGCGGTGGCTCCGGCACTGGCTGCGGGTGCGAGCACCAGGCAGGACCACAGCGCGAGGGGAGCAAAGAATTTTTAGTAAACACCAGAGCCTTGCCTCAATGACAACGACTGGCACCCCACCTTGGTCTGGCGCCCCTGCTCACCTGCTCCACCATCCTGCTGTGGCCAATGCCCACCATGTTCCACACACACCCTCTGCTGGTCAGCGCATGTCATAGCGACCGGTTGTTCAGGCCCACCATGTTCCGCACACACCCCCTGCTGGTCAGCGCATGTCATAGCGACCGGTTGTTCAGTTGTTCTGGTTGTTCCACCATTTGGTCTATTTACATATTAGCCTTTATTATATAGGATACTTCACTGAACATGGTCATAGTCACAGTCAGAGACACTCAGTGGCTACATTGAGAGGATTGAAAACAAAGTCCCAGATTTCTATATGAATTATTAATGTAGCACACACAGGATTATTTTAACACATTTGACAGCACTGTAGACAAATTGCAGGAGAGATGAGCCCCAATTCAGAAGAGATGGTGTGCTCTGATCTACACACAGTTATTTATCTTTAAATCCTCTGAGAGCTCTTGCCAAAGGAAAGACATCTGTAATTTTGTAGGTAACATAATTTTTAAAAAGATACCAGCATCAACAATCATATCAGCATTTATGGAGCATTTGTCATGTACTAGGCACTGTTCTGGGAACTTACAGGTGTTGTTAATGCCTCACAGCAATCCCAGGTGTTAAGTGTCATTGTCACTTATCACGTTTCAAAGAATGGATGCTCACAGAGGCTGTGACTTCCAACCCAAAAGGTACGAAGCGGCAACATCAGGATTCAGTCCTGATCATCAGACTCCACCAGAGCCTACACCCCTGGCTACTACTAGTATGTTTCTCTTTCTGTGGAAGCTTCACAAGACTTTGGAGCAAAGTTTATCTTTTGTGTGTGTGTGTGTGACAAAGTTTCATTATAAGGCAGTCATATACATAATTTAGAATATGTAAATTTTTTAATGATTATTGTAAAGAAACATAAAATGAAAAATTTCTTATAGGGAACCCCCAGAGCTCTGAGATTTTGTCCATGAATCCTGAGGAATCCATTTAAAAAGAGTTTGTAGTCAATATTTCCTAATGCATTTGACTTTAAAACCTCGGAGCAAAGTTCATCTTGATCTCTATTCTGATCATTTCACAAAGGGACAGCAGATAGACTGAGCACTTCTAGGTCAGAAGTCACTCAGCAGGGCTGTTCTCTGGGACAGTGAATGTGGGTCGTTTGGAGGGCTTTGGTAGACGTGCTCTAGGCCCACTCCCAGGATTTCGGATTTCAGAGAACAGGTCCCTGCGTGATTGTGGTGCTGGTGCTGCTGCTGGTCTGTTGATCACACGTGGGAACTACTGCCCTGGAGCCAGCCTGGCAGATGGCTCTCAGGTGTTCCGAACAGAACCCCCTGTAGCAGGCTCTCTGCACCCCCACGGTGCTCAGTTGCTGCCCATGGCGCTCTGGGAGACCTTATCTGTAAAGGAGACTGAACTAAAGATACATTAGTCCTAACACCCCATGATATAAATGAAATAGTCTAGAACCCGGTAAAGAGGTTTACTCTTATAAAAATATCAAATTACCTTAATCATTACCACCCCTTGGTGAGTTCAACTTTCTATAAAAGTAGAAATAAAAAGACGGGCTTTTAACCCTTGTTCGTGATGGCCTGAGAGTTAGGGTTTCAACATATGAATTTGGGAGGCGGGGACAATTCAACATCTAACATCCTATTTCACAGACATTTTTCGAGCATCCACTATGTGGCTACCAAGAAGCGACTCCGGTTCTTAGGTGGCTCCCACTCTGCACCAGTATCCCCTCTGCCGGGAAGCCTGGAGCACCCGCCACTTGAGTGGGACAGGTGGTCAACACCGCTGACCTCAGAGGCCTGAAGGGTCTCTGTAGACAGAGAGGTGGGCTTCGTGGACACTCGAGCTGGGTCTTGCTAGTTGGTAGAATTCACTAGTGGAGGCAGCCAAGAGGCCTTCCCAGAAGAGAATAGTAAGAAGAAAAGCACGTGGGCCAAGAGGCACAGGAAATGACTTGGGGGAGATGTTGCTCTACTGTCCCTGAGTTACATTCCAGGTAGCAGTATTATCTGTCACAAACAGCACACCTGGCCCCACACCAAAGGCCTCCTAAGCTAGGAGGAGGGTTTCCACTTACCTGGAGTCACACTGCCCTATCAGCCCCAAGAAAACATTCGTACACCCCACTCTTTTTTAAAAAATATATTTTATTGATTTTTTACAGAGAGGAAGGGATAGAGATAGAGAGTTAGAAACATCAATGAGAGAGAAACATCGATCAGCTGCCTCCTGCACACCTCCTACTGGGGATGTGCCCGCAACCAAGGTACATGCCCTTGACCGGAATCAAACCTGGGACCCCTCAGTCCGCAGGCCGACGCTCTATCCACTGAGCCAAACCAGTTACGGCGATACACCCCACTCTTGATCCACACCGCGGCCGCCTCTGCACAGCCCTTGGTGGTGGTCACCTCCTCATCAGTAGCAAGGTTGCCTCCAGTGTCTAGTCTCCAGCACACAGGTGTCTGTAGGCATTTCAGTGCCAGTAGGATGAGAGCTGGGTAAATTCTTGGCCATGGCACCATTTGACCCACTCTTTCTTTAGTGAAATATGATTTTACAAAAAGCCCTTGGTGTTCCCAGTGCTCTACAAGATGTCACTGGGATCCTTCCCAGTGGACGGCCGGGGTGCCTTCTCAGGGCCTGTTCCACTTGCCCCCAGGTGGGCATGTCCAGAGTGTCTGGCACGTTTTCCATCCCAGCTTCACATCTCCATGGAGCTCAGTGCCCAGCCCTGATCTGTGACCCCGCCTGGTCTGGCTGTGCTGCCTTTGATCGGCTGGATGACAGAGGTGATAAGGACCAGCTTTGTGAGCCCTGCGCCTGCCCGAGGCCCACTGCCTGAGCTTGGGGATAATTTACAGGGTGTGAACATTGGCCTTTGGAAGGGAGTATAAATCATGTTGCATTGATGCAGCCTGCCTCCCGGAAAGTCCTGATAAAGGGGCGAGGGTTCACATTTCCCCACATGAAAGAGAAAGAGGCTGGATGCCTAAATGGGAACAGCTGAGCCCAAAACATAGAAGGGTCCCTCTTGCTCTCTCCACCACCTGGGCGTACTGTCAGTGCTCCCCTGAAAACCATAAAATCCTCGCACGTTCCATTGTCAGCCAGTCTGCCCAGGTCTGCCTTCCATGATGCTGTCTGTGGGGCTGGATGTCCTCCGGCCTCCCAGATGGACCAGAGCCCGTCTCCTCTCTCAGGGCACGATGAGAAGGCTGAGAACGCGGTGAGAGCTGGAACCTGCTGTGCTTCATGCAAGGAGTTTCACCAGATGAAGCAGACGGTGCTGCAGCTGAAGCAAAAGGTACATGCCCTGCGTGTTAGACACAATCACAAAACAGGAGCACTCGGCAGAGATAAGGTGGATGAATGCTTAGAAACAGGAAGGAAATAAATCCACAAACTCGTTGAGCATTCCCTGGGGTTGGTGCCAACTAGGGTTAGGCTTGAATGCTTTGCCTACCACCCTCAGAGCTGACCGTCTGAAGGGCAGCAGAACACAACGAAGGCAGGGCATGGACTAAGTGACTAATAGGCCCCCAGGTCAGGGGCACGTGGTGGAGCTGTGGAGGATGAACTATGACGAATGAGACTTTTTTGTGAAAGGATCATCCAGACACATGGCCCTGGGGCCAACATAGGCGATTCCATCTTTATCTGATATTTTGCCTATATTCTATCAATAGGGAACATCCTCTCTGTACACTTCCATAAGCTGGTGATGATTTTCTGTGGCAGCTTTATTTTTCACTTTTAAAAATTATAGCCTGTGCTTTGTCTGGGTTCCATGCACCTTGGAAAGCAGCCGTTTGGGTACCCTTGTCACCAAGGGTGAGGACTGACTCTCCCTAAAAGTCTCCCACGCATGCCTGGCAGAACATCCGGGTTCTAATAATGGCGGTGTGCTGTGGGTAATGCCCTGGGATGGACCTGGTGACCTGGTTTCTTGAACAAGCGTCCTCCCCCACATCGATGGTATTCATTACACCTACAGTCAGTCACTTCACCTGTTTGTCAGCAGCTCAGAAATTGCACTTATGCTGATAAAACACAAACTCTGGGTTTAGAAGGAGGATCTCTATATCCCCTCTGAGCTCTAACTGGCTCAGATAAAGGGAAATTATCAATAGTGCAAAGAATCTCCTGGCAGTAGAGCCATCGTTTCCTGACTGAGGTTTCTCCTCTCTCTGCAGATCGCCCTGCTCCCCAACAGTGCTGTTGACCTGGGCAAGTACAACACTGGTGACAAGGTGCTGGCCTCGAACGCCTACCTTCCAGGGCCTCCTGGCCTGCCTGGGGGTCAGGGCCCTCCTGGTGAGTGTGGACAAGGGCATCGAAGGGCAAGAGTCACCAGCCAAGGGCTCACGTTTAGTGGGGGCTGGACAGAGTTCTCTAGCTTCCATGGATGAGAGCAGAAGCAGGAGTCCAGGGAGCACCCACTGCTGTGTGACCAGAGGGCCTAGGGAAGTTAGTCCTCAAGCCCGAGAAACCCTCATAACAAACAGTATTTTGGGAGAAAAAGGTCATTGTCCTGGGCTTGGATAAGATTCTTAGAGATCATTTTAAATTACAGAGAAACAAAATGAAAACTATCTTTTGACATTGATCTATATAAAAATAGATTGGTGTAGTGAACTCCTACGGGCTCATTGCCCAGCTCTGCAGACTCAGGGCCAGCCTGGTGTCCACTATTCCCTAGGTCTCTCAGATGCTGAACCCTGTACTCTTGACCACTCTCCAGGTGTGGTAACCGCCACCCTGCTATGATTGATGGGATTCAGAGGAACCAGCAGTTCTAAGAGATGTGAAAGAGGTAAAATGTAGAGGAACTGGTCACAGATTGGATGAGGGGATTATGGAAACAAGGAAATCTATAGGAAGACTCTCAAGATTCTGGCTTGAGTGGACAGGTGACTGGTGGTTCATGACAAGAGAGGGAGAGGAGGAAGTCCATTTAGACTGGGTTAAATTTAAAATGCCAGTGGGACATCCTAGAGGAGGTGTCAGAAGGCACAGGGCAGAGTGCACAGAGAAATGGCTACAAGGGCTCACAGACTTGTGAGCCAGCGCCCTGGCCTTCCTCGCAGGATGCAGAGCTAATGAGCTGTTCTTTGATTGCAGGCTCACCAGGACCAAAGGGCAGCCCAGGCTTCCCGGGTATGCCGGGCCCTCCTGGGCAGCCGGGCCCACGGGGCTCAATGGGACCCATGGGACCATCTCCTGATCTGTCCCACATTAAGCAAGGCCGGAGGGGCCCTGTGGTCAGTATTTTCTCAGAGATCCACTTACTGTTGTTGAGGAAATCGTGTTCTTGTTCCTTGCTTTTTCCTTCTGTTAAACAAGATCCCTTTGTCTTGTAGGGCCCACCAGGTGCACCAGGAAGAGATGGCTCTAAGGTAAGTCTCATGAGTGGTCCTTAACAGCCTAAGGTTTCCCAAGTTCAATAAAGCTCAAGCACTGCTTACTGTCCCCATTTTGCGTGACAAAATTGAGACACAGATACACTTTTCCCCCCAAAGCTGGGAAGAAAATCTAAAAAGCAATTTCCTTAAAATAGGAAATAACCATAATAACAAAACAACCACCAAAACCACTCCTAAGAGAGATTACTCCTATGAATTTTTTAAAATATTTATTAAATTGATTGGGGTGACATTGGTCAACCTGAACCTATAGGTTTCAGGTGTGGGTTTCTATGTTACAAGATTTGTATGTTGCACTGTGTGCCCACCACCCAAAGTCAAATCTTCTCCTGTCACCTTATATTAGGGCCCCCTTCCCCCGACCCTCTCCTATGAATCTTAAACAAGCCCATGTTGTCAGAGTAGCACATGCTTTTCTCTTTAGCCAGTGTTCTTCTGTAGGGCTATTTTGTGTATGATATGTTTAAGTCAACAGCAAAAGGTCCCTTCTGTGCAAGTGGGGGTGGTTTCACTTTGAGAACTGCCTGCTACTTGCCTCAAACAGTCAGTGTGAGTTCCTTTAGAAAGCTCCTAACTTATCCCACACCCTGCCTGGAAATGCAAGCATTCCTCTTGTCAGATCTGGTTTTAAAATATATGACCTCGGGGAAAATATGAATGAGAGACACTTGACCCAAGCAGTCTGTTCAAATAAGTGGTCCCATGAGTCCAGCTTAAGCTTACATTTGTTTCCAATGGAAAATTGTTGTTGTTTTGGGCAGGGAGATGGTCATGGCGGGTGTCTACATAGAGACTGTGGTGGTAGCCTCCACATGGTCCAAGAAGCTAACCCTGACCTTTCTCTGCTTTTAGGGGGAGAGAGGAGCTCCTGGACCCCGAGGGTCTCCGGTAAGTAGCACCATCTGCCTCGCTTCCCCAAATGTTCTCGGGAATGCAGCTCTGAGAAGTCTGTAAGTTGGTCTTAATAGCAAAAGCTGGCTTCCTCTAGCTGTCACTCAGCCCGCCCAAACAGAACGAGGTGGTTAGGAGGGAAATCATGGAGGCCTTCAGCAGCTGCTTGGAATTTATTTTGAAATTTTGTTTTCTATTTCTTTTTCTCTTTATCATGGCTAATCTTTATTTGGAATGTCTTAAGATTCAAAACCTCAGTATGCCATGAGTCTGTTTTCAAGTATGTCATAAAACATCTGAAGGAGACTAGAAGAGAAACCTAAGGGCTAAGTCCTAACGCTGAACGCTTCAGAATTTAGCCACCACTATAGCCCTAGGAGGTCAGGTGACCATCCCCTCCAGAGAGTACAGAGACATGCAGGGGGGTTGGGACCACTGAGAAGAAACTAGCTGGATAAATGCATAGTATCTGCGAGATTAAAAATGAAAATCAGTACTATCCAATCTCTTATCCAAAGCACAGAAAATTCAAGTAACTCCGTTGCTTTTGAAGAGGTCAGTGTCATTTCTGAAAAAAGTCAAAGACCTTTAGTGTTAGAGGTAGGAGGTCTGGATTCCATCCCAGCTTTTCCATCTAGTAGCTCTCTGATCATGGCCATGTCACTTAGCATCCCTGGGCATCCATCCCCTCACCTGTGCAATGCCAAGTGGAATCTGATCTGGCACCCTTCTGCCAGCATCCAATGATGTCAAAATACTACACATCTTAAGTATTTGCATGTGTGAGCTGCTGTTTCTAGCATAGCTCGGAGGTTCTCTCCACTTCCTTTAGGTTGTAGTTACAGTCAGGCATCCTTATAAACACTAATAATTTTGTTTTAAAAGATAACATTTTCTTTTAGCATTTACTATGGTCTCAGCCCTTTACATTTATTAACTCATTTATAGACGCACTTGGAAGCCTATGAAACCCAATGAAGTTGAGTCTATTATCTCCTTTTTATGGATGGGGAGATGGAAACCCAAAGAAATTAAGTAACTTGCCCGAGACCAGCTAGTAAGTGGCAGAGGTGAGATCCAAACCCAACAGAGCCCCAATCTCTTAACCCCTGCTCTGCCTCTATAGTATCGTCCAGGTTTCTTTGGAAAATCACATGGGACAGGTTATTCTCCTATTCTTTCATTCTGCCAGATGTGATATAGCCTAGAATTGGGAGGGAAGAGAGGTTATACAGGTGGTAAGGGAATCAGAAGGCAATTTGAAGAATCCCTCAGGCTATGCTAATAGTCCGTATGTCTTCTCCATTTGGGACACGGAATTATTGACTCAGTAGTTGCCAGCACACAGCAGGAATAGCAAACTATGGAGCCCTGCAAACCTTCACTTTGCAAGGGGCTGAGTCTGTGGTTCTGGCTTTGATTCCTCTCTTGCTCAGGGGCCGCCTGGTTCTTTCGACTTCCTTCTGCTGATCCTGGCTGACATCCGCAACGACATCGCCGAACTGCAGGAGAAGGTATTCCGGCACCAGACTCACTCTTCCCACTCTTCAGCAGAGGAGTTTTTACCTCAGGAATTTGCCAGCCATCCGGAGACCATGGACTTGGGCTCTGGAGACGACTACTCGAAGGGGACTGAGACAAGAGACGTGGGGACCCCCAGGGACTTTTATCCTTAGCACATGCCAGCAGCTTCATGCCAGAGGAAGAGAAGTTTTCACACCTGCAGTTAAATCATCTAAAGAGAAGACAAGAAAACAAAACCCACCACTGGAGACCTAGACAAGATACATTTTAATGATCTTTGCTCTTTTCCTGCCTTCTCCCTACTTTTTTTCTCCCAAATACTATTTTCATAGGCCCCTACTAGAGGTACTGGTTATATGAGGGAGTAAATGATTGGTTTATATACCTCCCTCTGAGAGCAGTTGACATTGGAACTGCTCTTTTATTTATTTATATTTTTTGGAACTTTTGGGTTTCTGAGTTAAATATTCTCACAGTATCTTAAATTTGACAGAATAAAAGGGAAAAGTGGCAAGGTGACCTCCAAGAAATGTTAGGTTACTTATTTAAAAAATTAGACATGTGTCCAAAGGAGACTATTACTCCTCAATATCAAAATAAGGCTCTTCAATGAAAAGGTCAAGACAACAGTGTATATTTACTTTGGTGGATAATTCTTTGTCCTTGTTGATCTAATAGATATTCAATATTCTAGCCTCTTGTCCAACCTCACTTCCCAAATTCAATTAAAGATAGGAGAGAGTGAAGAAAGAACAGTTAGGGAAGATGGAGAAAATTAGTCATAATATTTACTGCTATATAGGTTGCTACATTCTAAATTCAAATACAACTATTAAATGTTCATGCCATGCTTGTCTATAAGTATCCTCCTCAGAAAAGGAAGTTACCTAGATGTAGGACTAAGTCCTCTTTTCAAAAAAGAGAAGTAAATAAAGCGCCCTGATTCACATTAGGACAATGGGTTCCTGTTTTGCCAGGACATTTTAGAGCTGTTTGATCAAACGAGTGGGCCTGTTCAGTAAATCACAGATTATTGGTTGAACAAAGGTGGATGACCCTTAGAGAGAGTTGCAGAAATTCCCAGGCTCTGACTGGGTGCCCATTGAAAAAACAGAGGTGCCATTAGGCTATGATTCAGGTTGGGTCGATGCACAATGGGACTCAGGGCTAGAAGGAGGTAGCTGGCTCAGGTTGTTGACTAGGGAGAAGGGGAACCTCGGGCAGGGACCCCACTAACCACAGAGACAAGTATTTTGCTCTCCTCGGGGATTAGAAGTCCTCATCTGGGGCCAGCCAAGCTTGCCAGTATAGAGAATTATATACTATTGAAAGTTCTAGATGTGGAAGGGGAAAAAAAACAAACAGTGTGGCAGAAATTTCCTTCCCACTAGTCCCTTTTTTTCTTAATTGTCCATAATTTAGTTCAAGTTCCAGATGTTGCAGGCCTTTCCGTTCCCAGCCAATGCTGAAGGCCTTGGGAAAGGGGTATATTCCCCCCTCCATTCCGTCAGTGTTTGCTTGTACACCTCTGGGCCCCATGGGAAGCAGGCTCTGGAGCAGGCTTTCTCTGGATCCACAGAGGCAGGAGCAAGAGGATGTGCTCCCAAGGACCAGCAGGATTGACTTCTCCCTTGTATTGTTGGGGAACCACTTAGCTTTGAGGGCAGCGTGCAGGTTTCTTGAAGTACAAGTTCTCATTTGACACACGGACTGGCTTTTCATTCACCTGGCCAGGAGCCCTTCACCCTTACAGTGAACCTCACCAGTTATCCTGCCACAGCTCCTGTTTGCTTGTGTTGGGGTTTCCATTTCCCATCCTATATGATTTCCCCCCATATTTCTGGGAGATTCATGTTCAGTTTTCTTTTCCCATCATTTAACTCTCTTCCTGGGAAACTTGTTTCAAGAGAACCACTGTTGGTGTTTGCACGCCAACATTCCAGCTTGCTTCAGGTTGATGGACCGGGCTTCTGTTTGCGAATCTCAAGGGACAGCAGCCTTCCCTCCCATCATTAGAAACTCGGGACTCCAGTCAGTCAGCCAACGGCCGAGTTTTTCACAAACATGTCCGTGCTTCTTCCTTGTGCAAAATTCCCAAGGACTGTCCACCAGAATGTCACAGCTGAAAGCCACACATTCCCAACGCTCCTCTCCTAGCACTTCCCTTCCCTCTCCAGCCTCGCCAGCACGGGTTTACGAGGCAATGAACTGAGCAGCCGTTGCTTCGCATCTGGAATATATGTAATGTTCGCCTGCTTGTGGAGTACAGTATTTAAAGGGTGTGGGTGGATGAATGCTAAAGAAAATTGTGCACAAGCTCTATGAGAAATTATTAGGTCTGTCTTTGATGTGTTTTTAATGAGGAATTTTATTACCTTTTCTTTTAACAGTGAACTGTGTTTAGAACTATAATCTTCTTTATTGTTAAATGCTCATAAAATGCAAGCAAACTGCATGTTGGACATGCAGAAGCTAGGATAAATATATTAAAAGCATGAACTGATGATAGTAATATCTTGGATTCATGAGACTATTCTAGATAATATTCTCCAGCAAAACACACAATAACCTCTATTTTATCATCTCAGTCTGCTGGATCAGGTCAGTTTATAAAATAATTTTTCATCCTTGGATTTTCAGAAGTTGGACTAGGACCACAGGACTAAATATGCACTCTGGATGCCCAAATTATATTTTTCAAAGATAAGACATAATAAGGCACTATTATTTCTAATGTATCTTTCAGTTATGGATAGAAAACCAAAGCTTCGCTAATCTAAACAGGCCAGCTGCTCAAAACCGAATGGAAAAGCCACTTTGGGGATAAAATTTGCTACAGTTTTGCTAAACCGCTTCATGGTTCAAGGGGGAAAGGGTCTTTGTAACCTCTTCAACCCGCCAGCAGAAATGTCGACTTCCATGTTATGCACCCTGATAACTAGGACTTGTGAATAGGACCTAAATAGATTGCTTCTGTTTCGGGACAGCAATGGGAATAAAAATCTGCTATTGGAAATAGTGCAGGGAAGGCGAACATTTTAGTTTGGGAATATCTCCCTCCCTTCCTAGTTCCAGAGAAAGAAATGATAAGCTTACTATGCCAAAGGGCTTGCGGGGTACAGAGGGAATGCTGTCTTCTCTCTTCTTCCCTGTTAAATTGCAACACCTGCCACAAAATGAATTGACCAACTGAAGTCATTTCTATTGTATAAAGGCAGACAGGTGTGTCCACAGTTAAACAGGTAAATGATGAAAGCACATGGGCATTGGTGGGAGTATCACCCCACCACATACCAGGTGGAGGGCACCCTGGTTCTGGTCATGCTCCCTCTCCAGGGTTCGTAACTGCTTTGGCCTCGTGAGCCCCATTTCCAGACATGCCGGGGAAGATAATCTCCGTGCCAGACATGTCCTTGGGGTGACAGCAAACCCCTCATCATACTTTGGGTGTTACTCCCCCTCTCTCTGTCCCCCCACTCCAGCCTGTCACAGAGAGAAGCAGCCTCATTGTGCAAACTTAACATCTATCAGATAGCCTTCCTAAAAAAGACGTATATTTGCAGGAATCTGGGCCAAACAACTAGTAGAATAGAGCCATCTAAAGTTATTAATGATGAATTCAGGGAAGCTGATGGATTTTCCTTGGCACTGTCAACATGTATGTCTCAGAACAAATCAAAAAATGATTTTCCATTTGAGAAAAAAACACATGCGACCATGACATAATTATTAAAAATCTTGGGCTTTACATGCTCCTTCAACAAATACCATTAGTGCTTTAGGGAAACCATAGGAAGAAGAGCTTTCCATATCCCCCAGGGACCTCAGTGTTTTTTGTTATTTCCCCAAAGCAAGTACCCTGGGGGGGGGGGGGGTCATCCGTGTGGGGACTTTCTTTACTGCCCAGGGACTAGTCCTATTCTTCAGCAGCTATTTTGTTCATTATTTGTAAGAGGTTCACACAACAGCGGAGCTAGTATGCAAATAGTTATGGATGTGATACTATGAAGTACTTTGATAAGATTGTATATGCTTAATAACAAAGTTATTTTTCTTACGTGGTTGTACTGTGTTTTGTCCTGATACGCAGTCCTGTGCAATGTGTTCTCTCTCTACAAGATGAATACAAGGGATGGAGAGAGGGAGTTCTCTCCAGAGCTGGAACCTGCATTCTGGGTAGGCCACCTCCTGGGGTACCAGTGTGGTCCCAACATTTGAGCCTGAGTCCAGGTCTGAAGGCCTAGGTTCCACTGAATTCTGAGTCTCAGAGGCCCATATCCTCCAGCTGGGATCCTCTGGTCCTGCAGGATGGGGTCTTCAAACCAGGGACCCCCAGGGGATCACTGGAGGTGCCTAAGGCGCTCATGTATGGAGGGCCTGTGAGGGTTCCACCTCTCCCTACACCCACTGCACCCCAAGCAACTCCATTTTTAGTTGGTTTTGGATTAGAATTTCTCATTAGGTTTTCTTTGGAGGAGAAAAAATGACTGCCTAAAAAAAGGTTAAAATAGATAGAGTTGAGGGGAGGAAGCCCCATGAGTTGGTAAGTGAAGTGCCCGATGTGAGGATCAGAGGAAGGGAATTTTCATCAGCGGGGCCATACAGGAGGCAGTTATAAAGCAATAAAAGGGAAGATTACTTCTAAGGGATTTTTCCCACTCTAGAGGGTGCCTTTAGCATCCTGAAGTCATCCATCTTTACACATCTCCCTTTCCTTTCGCGAATATTTATCAAATGCTTGCTGAAAGCTGCGCACTGTGCTTTGCGCTACAGACACCATGGGGAGCGAAAAGGCCATAATCCCCACCCTCCTGGGGATTTTTGGCAAAATGGACAAGGATCCTTCCAGGCAAAATAAATCACATAAACATGCAATTACAAACTGATAAGTGCTATGACGAGCTGTAAGCGTGGCAAGAGCCAATAGCAGCTCGTGCCAGTAGGACCCGCCCTTCGCTCCCCAGTCACACATGGAGCACCCCACAGCACCCAACAGCGTCCACACCACAGCCACAGGAGACCTCGGCCCTCGCAGGGAAAAGCTGCCCCAGTCCTTGGGGCAAAGCTGCAGTCGATGGAAATCTGGGATGCCCCTTTATGTTTAATGTTTCCTGTTCTTCCTTTAAAAAGCAGCTCAACGAACCCACACTGGCTGAAACA
>NW_005370700.1:2893704-2906755 GCF_000412655.1 Myotis brandtii
AAAAAAATGAGTTCGCGTGTCACCTCTGACAGGCGTGTCATAGGTTCACCATCACTGTCCTAGAGGCTCTCCGTCCAGGTTCTGGTGGTCAGCAGCCGTCCTGGTGTTACTTGCCTGTGATGTCACATGCTGTTCCTCCCTCCTGTCCCTTTGTCTCTCTGTCTTCACGTGGTGTTCTTGCTGTGGGTTCCATTTCTCTGTTTTCTTATAAAGACTTACTGGATGAGGGCTCACCCTAATCCAGTATGACCTCATCTCAATTTAACTGGTTATATCTGCAGAGATCCTATTTCCAAATAAGGGCACATCCTCAGGTTCCAGGTAGCCATGAATTGGGGGGAGGGGACACTTCAACCCAGTGCAAAAGGAAATTTTCTTTCTATCCATTGGCTCGTATCATCCTGCTTATTTCCTTTAATAGGATTTTTCCAATCTAATTTTTTTTTTACCCGAGGATATGTTTTCCATTGATTTCTACAGAGAGTGGAAGGAAGGAAGGAGGGGAAGAGAGAGAAACATCGATGTGAGAGAGACACATTGATTGGTTGCTGGGGCTGGGAACCTGCAACTAAGGTACGTGCTCTTGACTGGGAATCAAACCCGCGACCCTTCAATCTGCAGGCTGACGCTCTAATCACTGAGCCAAATTGGCCAGGGCCAATCTGAAATTTTTACTTGCCTACTTCACTCAATAAAAATGTATTGAGGGCCAAGGGTGTAAAGTAGTGACAATACAAAGTCCCTGCTCTCGTGGACTATGCATTCTGGTCCATGAAGACAGACAGATGTATGTATTAGGGTTCTACAGGTTTGGGCAAAAGTAGGTGTACAGCTGTTCATATGGAAAATAATACAATAATTGGTCTACAGGCTGACGCTCTAATCACTGAGCCAAATTGCCCAGGGCCAATCTGAAATTTTTACTTGCCCACTTCACTCAATAAAAATGTATTGAGGGCCAAGGGTGTAAAGTAGTGACAATACAAAGTCCCTGCTCTCGTGGACTATGCATTCTGGTCCATGAAGACAGACAGATGTATGTATTAGGGTTCTACAGGTTTGGGCAAAAGTAGGTGTACAGCTGTTCATATGGAAAATAATACAATAATAAATAATAGTACAAGAAGAAAATGTGTTTTGTGTACTCACAACTGTGAGTGAGTGAGTGTGTGTGTGTGAGAGAGATATGTGGATAGATAGATGGATATATATGTGTGTGGGTTTATTATTACAGAGAGAGATTTATTTTAAGGACTTGGTTCATGAGACTGTAGAGACTGGTTCCAGAGACAAGAGGGCAGAAATGAAGTCCACACAATCCATTAACTCAGCAGAACTAGACTAGCCCCTGTTCCCGCATGGTGTGCTGTCTTCACCAGCATCCCCAGGAGGTTGAGGGACTCTTGACTATCGCCCATTTCTGACAAGGTGACAACTTATGTTCTGGATTCTCACTTCTCCTCCAGTCCATTTTCTGTGGCTGTGTATCCTCTTCCGTCTCTAACATCACTGAGGGCCACACTGGACTGGGAGCTGTGGGGAAATGACTAAACCAGAAGGAAAGTCGTATCTATGGAGTCATGTTTTGCTTTATAAATAGTTTTGGTGATATATGAGGATGGAACTGTTTCCACAGTCAAGTTCTCTTGCTTTTGTGTTTTTTCACTGTGATCCATGGGTGTTCTTGGCTCTTTCTGCCTTGCCTGTCTCCCTCACTGAAACCCAGTAACGTGCTGGATCTGCCCTGAGTCGGCTCGGGGACGGCTGTCAACCGTGTTACCCCCAGCATCCTGCAGATAATACACAGCATCTCGCTAGGCTGCCATCGCGCCCTGTAATTGAAAGATCATGTGATGTGGAATACTTTCCCCTGTACCCACGGGGCCACTGATTTACGATTCAGTGAAAGTCTCAGCCAAAACCAGGGAACGTAGAGATGACTGCAAGAGCCGTATGCCGGTAACTGGCCTCTGAAAAGTCTGGAAGAGAGAAGGTAACACAAGTTGAATTAGGCTCAGATCATTCAGAAAGGAAATAACAGCTGCAAAACATTCCGAACAGAGGTCCCTTCAAAACAGGCTTCCCGGGACAGCAGCCAAGTATAGTTTCTTTCTGGGCTTATTCGACGGTGTTGTTGGCGGTAGAGGTTCAACACCACGGGCCAGATTGACACACTTTATGTATAAATATTCACACGAGGTGGGATGAAAGCCTCTGGGTTAATATGATTTGGTTTGGGTGTTCCAAAAAAATAAAAAAGGATAGACTTTCCCAGCTACACTGGCATCCTTCTATCACGGTTAAAACCCGGGATCGTGGAGGGGTCGCTTTCTCTTAGCAAGTCTTAGTTGAGTCATCAACACCCGCTTGGTTGCCTCTGGGTCTTCCTCTGGTCAGTTCTTTGATTACTGGACTTGAAGTTCCACTCAGTGGCCTGTCCATGGTCAGGTGGGACTGGAGGGCTACAGCCACGTTGTTCCCCTAAACCAGGGGTGGGCAAACTTTTTGACTCGAGGGCCACAATGGGTTCTTAAACTGGACCGGAGGGCCAGAACAAAAGCATGGATGGAGTGTTTGTGTGAACTAATATAAATTCAAAGTAAACATCATTACATAAAAGGGTACGGTCTTTTTTTTTTAGTTTTATTCATTTCAAATGGGGCGGACCCGGCCCCACGGGCCGTAGTTTGCCCACGGCTGCCCTAAACCCATTTTCTGGAGAGGTATATGGGCAGCTCACAGGCATTGCTTCCTCAGGCAGATCAGTCTCTTTTTTGCCTTTGTCTTGATTCCAAGGTCCCAGGTGAGACCAAGAAATCTGGTGACTGTTCTCAGGGGAGTGTTGCCCACACCCCCAGAATCACTATGGAGGGGATCTCATCCTGTCTGCACAGAAGGGGCCTTAGAGAAGTGAAGGGCCACCCTCTGAGGGAATAGGGAATCTGCACCTGACAACCCAAAATACCAAGCACCCCATTACGAATCTGCCTCAAGTCTGCAATTCTCACCACTAACTTCCCTTCTTAGGGACCATTCACTCACTACAGCTCTTGGTTATGGATACTGGTTTACCCAATAACCAGCAGGTACATGCAGACGTTAATCATCTGACTCCATGTTAAGATCCAACAGGAAGCAATTTGGAGAGAATTAGTGAGATAAAGTGAAGAGAAAGGAACAGATCTAATCTGAGAGCTAAACTCAGGCATTGCTAGTTCCCAGGGAAGGCGGGTGGGTTATAAAATAAGCCAAGACAGCAACCCATGAGCTATATTATCTCCAATGCACTTTCTCTTTCAATACAATGAATGTTCTCTCCACTAACCATAATTTTAAACTGGGGGTTTCTGGGTCACTTCCATTATTAGCTGGGTGACCCCCATGTCATAGTGGGGGAACTTGAAGGAAAGATCCAGCCTCACAACAATGTGGACCAGGCAGGAGCTGTGCCAGGGGATACTCCTTGCTGGCTTCAAAGACCAGGTCTTATTTTTCTCCCTAATGGAATCTGGACACTTTATTGGGAGGTAGTTGTGCCAATCTGTCTCCTACCCTTACTCATAAACTTCCTGAGGATAGGAATGTTAACCATCTTCATAGCTTCTGAGGGACCTAGGAATAAGAGTTCAGGAAATGTTCTCAGGAAGCAACTGATTTCTAATAACACAGCCACTAATGGCCCCCCAATTACTTCTGTTCATTCAATTATTCAACAAATATGTACTGACTGCCTCAATGTGACTTACACACTGGAAATATAGTGGATGTGAAGACCAGCCCCAATCCCTGTGTGTGTGGAATTATGGTCTCGTGAATGAAGTCACAAAGCTGTGTCAACACACACTGAAGCCCCATCAGCTTTTTAATTTTCCTCTGTACAGAATTTCCTAGAGAATATTTATTTTACAACTCAAAACTAGATTCTGCATCCTAGATAACACCACCTGTTCTGACTTTCACCCCTTTAAAGGAAAAGGATCCACCTTTACATACTGGCCAGTAAGATGAGGCTTCTTTTCCTGCTGCCTCTTCCCACACTAATGCATTACAGGTGGATTTAGCAAGCTGTAAGGTCTGTTCAGTTACTTTTATTTATGCCTGGAGATGATCTTGTTTTATCTTTGAAGTCTGCAAGGGTCCAATCACAATCTAACACAAGTACCCAATTAGCCAGGGACCTGAACATTTAGACATGTTCTTTCATCTTTGTGAGATACAGCACCCTTTGGCCTTTGGCACTCTGCACTGTTTTCAGAGGAAGAGAGACATCTCTGCTGTAACCATTCTATCATTTCATAACTAACGTTGCCTAGGGGGATGCATGGAAGGAAATCCAGACATAGGCAAAAACTTCCTTCCAATGCCAGGGGCAGTGAGAAATGAAGGACATGGATGGTAAACCAAATGTTGAGGTCATTGGATTTCAAAATGGGAGGGAGAGACACATGCTTGTGCAGATTTGCCTGCAAAGATCCACAATTCTTAGAACTCAGGCCCATAATTTGAATAGGGCTGTTGACGCTGGGGATGTCCAAATGTCTTCATAATTATTCTTGATTGAGATGACTCACTTTAGGGGAAGGCACATGGAGGATAAAAGCAGATTTGTTTCTTTGGCCAGATTTATCTAATTCTGATTTGTGCATTTTGGGAACTCAGTCTATGACACCATTAAAACATATGTGAATATTATTATTTTTAAACTCTTAAAAACAATCATTTTAGATGTCATGATGTCTGTTACATGATATCTTTAATCCCATGGGATAGAGGGAATGGGTGTGAATATAGATAAAATCAGATTGTCCATGTGTTGATAATCGTGAAAGCTGGGTGGTAGTACATGGATGTTCATAACAATATTCCCTCTATTACTATATATGTTTGAAAATGAAAATGTCTATAATAAAAGGCCTTTCAAAATTGCATGAAAACTCAGTAGCTTTAGAAAATCACTTACTGATTAACAAAGGGAAGCATTATTTGTCCCTTGGGGAGCAGCTCCGAGCCCTCTCCCTCTCTAGAGCAGTCCCCATAAGGTAGAGATCACAGTTTAGCTGCCCTTGGGGGGCAGCTCCGAGCCCTCTCCCTCTCTAGAGCAGTCCCCACTTGACAGGCTGGCTCTGTCCCAGAGAAATCAGAACCACATACTTCGGATGAAATGAAATCCCATCCCTCTGGTTTTACTCTGTGTTTCCCTTCCTTACATAATGGGCCCAATATTTGTGGAAAAAGCTGAGTTGTGTACACCCTTCACTACCATTTCTGGGCAAGGTTTGTTCTCTAAAAAGTTCTAGTGGGCTAATCTATTTACTTGGGGATTTGTCACAGTCATTTCCTGACCACCCCCATGACCATAGGCAAAAGCACTAGGATTAGGTTTGATTCCTAGTGAAAAGAAATTCTCAACTCCCAACAAGTAAAAAAAAATCTTTACATGGAATTTGCTGTGGGCTTTTTTCCACACTATCAGGCTCCACAGATTAGTATCAGCTTCTCTCTACTCCTGTTGACCAGACAAAGGAGATATGGTAGAGTTAGACTCTGGATCTCATGGGGAAAGATTCCAAAGATTTTCCATTTTTTTGTCTCTTTAGTCAATTCAGTATGTTCTAATTCTAAGTGAATTAGAAAGTTTGGTTTTCTGTAAACAAACACAGCATCTACAGTGCTGACGGGGTATCTCTGTTGTTGATTACCCAGCAATTCTATCTCTTTCTGGTAACAAAATCTGCTTCCCTTTGGAGAACCCATTTGATATGGTTGGAGTATGGCTGACCCCTCTTCCACCACAGAGCAGGACACATATTTGATCCAGGCCTATCTACATGGTATCTCTGCTGCCAAGCAGTGCCTAGAACACATAGGTGAACAGTTATAATCAAATGAATAAATGGATGAAAGAAATCTTGGCTCCAGTGATCGATTCATTAGTAAGTGTGTATATCCCAGCAGTTATCAAACTTTTTCTCCTCAACACCCTGTCATGTTTTTAACTATTATTGAGGACCCCAAAGAGCAACCATTTAAGGCAGCAAGTCATATTTTCTGCCACATGGAGAAAGCCTGCCTGAGAATAAAGTCAACATAGGAGAAAGCAGAGCCAAGAGATAGAAAAAAAGAATCTGAACAATGAGATGAACACCTGGAACAGACCCAGAGTAAGACATACCCCAGCGTTTTTCAGGTATGTAAGCCAGTCATTTCCCTTGTTGCTTAAAATAGTTGAATTGGATTTCTGTTGGATTTGTTGGTTACTACAGAATAACTTAGGCTGTATAGTCATGATTCCTTACTGAGCTCATTCTCATGGGTCTAATCGATCATTATGAATGGGTCCATATGGCTGTGGAACTTACAGTGAAGCAGTCCCTAGGACCTCTAATAGCTAATGGCCTTCAGAAATTTGGGAAATTTGTGAGATGTAATATTTGTGAGACATGTGAACCAGAACAAAGGCTTTGAGTAGTGGATATACCCCAGAGGCATTTTAAGAATGGACAGGCTCAGGACAGAGTGGTAATGCTAAGCTACATGAATGTTTACAAAGCCTCAACATTAAGAGTTGTTTTTGGAGTTAAAGCCCAAAGGTTGAAGCTTTTGAGCTGAACTGTCTCAGTTGCCTAGAACACACTTGATGGTGGGTGGAATTCATGCCAAATTCATGATCATATCTATGGCCCAGCAAAGACTGTTTTGTTTTCATTTTCTTACAGGAAGAACTATGACAATCTGCTTTTTTCCAGAGAATCACAGAATAATTCTTGCAGCCTCAGAAGTCTCCAAAGTGAGCTGCATGGAATAATGTAAAGAATTAATAAGCAATTTTGAACTTCCTCACTACCCAACAGACCCAGGTGATCTCTTGCAGCTGGTGGATCTAATTAGAAGTGAGAAAAACAGAGAGGTAAGTCTATCAACAGAACTGGCCCCCCAAAAAAACTCAAGCAAAGGACTCTGGGTGGACATAGAGAGCCAGAATGATGTAGGTGTGACCGGCAGCCCTTACAATTAGACCTCTGTAGAGACTGTTTATTGTCCTTAACCTTCAATGTTAGTATGAAAACTCCTGGTTTGTAGCTGGGCTTGTGTCTCATTGACCAGTGGAAATATAACCAGACAGAAATAATTAACAAGTGTCAAGGTACTCTACCCAAAAGGTATCTATCCTAAATAAAAACTACATTTTCCAGACTCCATTGCACCTAGAGATGTCCTATGACTAGGCACCAGTAAGCAAAATTTTATGTTTAACTTCCAGACTTGTCCTTAAAGGGAGGGACATGCTCTTTTCCTCCTTCCTGCTGGCTGGAATTCAGATGTACTGTTGAGAACGTAAGCAGCTATTTTATACATAAATTGGACCATTCAGATGGTAAAGCAGAAAGAAAATGGAGCCAGGATTCCTGATATCTTGGAGCCATTCCACTAATCCTTGGCCGCTTAACTCTGGCCTTGTATGTGAGATGAAAATGAACTATCTCTTTTAACCACTTGAATTGCTGGTATTTTGTTTTGTTTTGTTTTCTGTAATGTGCAGTTAAACTTTATCTGATCTGATAAAACCCTCAGTAGACAAATTATGTGCAAATGAAAATTAGCAAATCCTCAGAGCCAGTTGGGAGACCTTCCGAAACTCTGCCCCAGGTCTGGGATGGACAACATTTCCTGGCATATTTCAGTGGTGAGGAGATAGTCATTCAGCACCTGGCCTTCTGCCCCAGGATTTAGTAAAATAGATTCTGAAAAGATGGGGACTGGAGATATCTTACTTTCTTTGGCTGTGGCATTGAATAGCTTTGAGTGGCTGTTTGCTCTCAGACTTGCTTTTCTTCCCATCCAAAGACTAATCTTAGAGGGATTGGGGGTGGGTGGTGCAACTACTAGTGAAGGCTACAACTTACATGTTTGCCTGCTGCTCTTTGGGAATTCACTTTCCCCAGACCCAATGCTTGTCAGCACCTCCAGGGGCTGCATACACATCTAGTAAGAGAAGGAAAGTAGAAAAGGGAGACATTAGCCCTATGCTTCTCAGACTGGAGTGAGCATCATAATCACCCAAAGAGCTTCTTTAAAACAGACTGCTGGACCCCACATCCAGAGCTTGCGATCCAGTGGTTCTGGGGTAGGGCCAGAACAGTTGTGTCTCTAACAAGTTCTATGAGCCATCCTTCCAGAACCCCTGCCTTTGACTCTGAATAGAAATAACATATAGATGGCTCCTTTCAATATTGGTTTTCTCATTGACCAGTGGAAATATAACCAGACAGAAATAATTAACAAGTGTCAAGGTACTCTACTCAAAAGCAGAATTGAAGATGAGAGGGTTGAATGAAAAGAGAATCTTTCCCAGAATGCATCTCTTTTCAAAGGCACTGAGAGTGGGAGGAAATGGTCCTTCCGAGGAAGCTCTGCAGAGGCATGACGCAAGGCAGTCCTGGTAACGGAGGCAGTGGGTAGGGGATGGGGAAGAGATAATTGGGGAAAAGAAGCTAAGAACTAACTTCACTATTTGTGAAAGAGGTAGGTGGGAAAGAAGCAAATCAATTTTTTAAAAGAACAGAGTTACTGTGAAACTGTAACTGGCAGATGCAAACACAAACCCTGTCTGCAATACACACCACTCAGAGAACTAGCAAGTGCATCAAGATTTTGTAAGCATCAAACTATTTAAGCAGCATTCATTATTATAGTCGGATCTGTTGGGTGGACAGATAGTCTTCATTCTGGAGCCCTATAGGGTGCCCATAGGATAGTTATTAGAGGATTGCTTAAAAAATGTTTAATGTATCAGAGCAGAGACAGAATTGAAGATGAGAGGGGTGAATGAAAAGAGAATCTTTCCCAAGAATGCATCTCTTTTCAAAGACACTGAGAGTGGGAGGAAATGGATTGCTTAAAAAATGTTTAATGTATCAGAGCAGAGAAACCTAACTTGAGTAGTTGCAAATTTATATTAGCATCCCACCAGTTCAGGCAGGATGCTCAGGATTGCTAAATATATTCCTTTTCTAAACATAGAATTCCTGCCAGGATTATATTTTGTTTAATTTTCATATCTTATGCTATTTTAAGGTGAAGGATATTTGGGAGATTTGTTTTAAAAAATGTTGGTCACATTGAACCAATCATTTGAAATTCATATTTCTTTTCAAGGAGAAGTCATGTAGGACTTTTGCATTCATCTTGCACCACAAGGAGTTCCTGTTTCCAGGAATATTTTAGAGCAGATATTCAGGAAAACCACTCCTTTTGTGAACTTTGAGATGATAGATACAATTTTGTCAACATTTTTTTAAATGCCTGGTTGACCTAGTGGGAAACTAGGAATTATTTGGTGGTCGAAAGTGACAAATCCAAACAGACAAGTGAGAATTTGAGTTGGCATTTACCCCTGGGTATCCACTAGTCCCTGGTCACCTTGAAATTCCATTTTAATGGACCATGTACATGTGGACTGGAAACAAAGTCTGGGGCAAAGCGGGGCGTTATAGGTTTAATTGTGCCCCCCCCCCCGAAATTAATATGTTGAGGTCTTAACCCCTAGTAGACCAGAATGTAACCTTATTTGGAAATAAGGTCATTGTAGATGCAATTAGTTACGTTCATTAGGGTAGGCCCTACTCCAATATGACTGGTGTTCTTATAAAAAGGAGAAATTTGGACACACATGGATGCAAGCGAGAAAGCCATATAAGATGAAGGCAGAGATCAGGATGATGCTTCTACCAGCCAAGGAATACTGAAGATGGCCAGGGGGCAGCATGGAGCAGATTCACAGCCCTCAGAAGGAGCCAACCCTGTGATGCCTGGATTTCGGACTTCCAACCTCCAGACTGTGAGAGAACAAATTTCTGCTGTTAAAGCCACTCAGTCTGTGGTGTTGGTTATGGCAGCCCGAGGAAACTAACATGGGGGTGGGAGAGTTGGGGAGCGGGAGGCAACTGGATTGGATGCTTGCATCCCACCCAAAGCCTGGACACACCCAGTACGACCAGCTCAGCAGGCGAAGGAGAGGGAGAAAGCACCCACAGAGGAATCACAAGATGTACCCATCACAAGCTGAGCTTTAAACTACTCCTGGGAGGGGAAGTACTCAGGGCTGAAAATTTTGTTTAAAATAACCCCAGGCTGATAATGTTCCCAGGCACCTGGCAGAAGCAATCGCAAATCCCTCCAGATCTTAAAGAAAAATCCCACAGATAACTTTCCAAGAAACATGAACCCCTGGTCAAAAATCATTAAACACAAGGAAACAAGAGTGAGGGTTGATGGAAACAATGAGAACTGCAAAGACCGCAGATATGGAAACTTTAGATGCAAAATATAAAATAAGTATGTTCAACATAATTTAAGAAGAAAGGCATAGAAAATAGGAGGAGGAACACGGGACTTAAATTTAATCAGGGATATTTGGAAAGGAAATCAACAAAACTTCTATAAATTAAGAGTATAATCACTATTTGAAATATAAAATGGATGGTTTAAACTACAGGTAAGTGATAGCAGAATTGATGGACTGGAAGAGAGAGCTAAAGATGTTATGCAGAATGTAGACAAAGAAAAGTTATGGAAAATATGAAGAAAGAGACATATGGGACAATATGACAAGTACTAAAATACAACTAATTGGAATTCTAGAAGGAAGTATTAGAAAGTGATAGGGCCCTGGACAGGTGGCTCAGTCAATTGGGATGTTGTCCAATGTACCAGGGTTGCCGGTTCAATCCCCAGTCAGGGCACATACAAGAATTAACCAATGAATGCATAAATAAGTGGAACAACAAATATCTCTTTCTCTCTCCCTTCCTCTCTCTCACTAAAAACTCAACAAATTTAATTTTAAAAATAGAAAGAAAGTGATAAGTTGAAGAGAAAGAGAAAATGGCTGAGAAATTTTTCTAAACTGTTAAAAAAAAAAAAAAGCATTTCTCAGACTCAGGAAGCCAAACAAAAATACAATTAAATGGAAAACCCACGTATACATAGTAAAATTGAAGAACTCCAGGAAATAAAAAAAAACACACAAATATAGGAAAGACTAGCCCAAACTACCCTTATTTGCCAGGTGCCAGCCATGAGCAATAGAAAGATCATTTTTAAAAGATTCTGTTCACCATAGCAACAAACACTATAAAGGACCAGGAGTAAACCTAACAAGAAAGTTATGTGGCCTTTATGTAGAAACTATAAACTTTCCTAATAAACATTTAAAAACAAACTGGGAAAATGGTGATTTTTTTAAAAAATGTGTTCTTAGATAGAAAGTTTCAATATTGTAAGGTTTTTACATTTCCCAACTTTAATATATAAGTTCAAAACAACCTCAAACAACATTTCCACATGATTTTCTTCTAACTTGACAAGCTCATCCTAAAATCCCTAAAGGGAAGTGAAAGCACAAGAACAAAACAAGAAAAGATTTGCCTAATCAAATATTAAAACACATTATAAAGCCACCATGATTAAAAAGGCATAGTATTTTTATACCAGAAGGTGAATAAATAGAAAAATCAATCAAGGATAAAATAGGTATCAGAAATGGCCTTAAGTATATATTTAAATGTAGTCCATAATGAAATTTGCACTTTAAATCATTGGATAGATCATTAATAAATGTTGTTTGAATACAGGCTTTCCATTTGGAAAAAATTATTTGGTCCTTAAGTTCATACCACTAATATAAGTTAAATCCAATTAGTTTAAATATAAACATAAAAGTATTAAAAGAAAATGCTGTATAAGAACCTATAGGTAATGGCATTACTGTATGTGAAACCTTTTAATCAACCCATAAAAAACTAAGAATCATAAGGAAAAAGTTTAATTTGACTATATTCAAAGGTAATACATTTATTTAAATGAAAAAAATGATAACAATGAAAAAGAAACAATTTTATAGAAAGAAAGGCATAATGGGCAATTCAGGATAGGATTGGTTGATAAACATGAGATGCTTAGACCCACTTAGAATAACAGAAATACAATTTTTTTAAAAAATTGAGATAATCTCACCCAAAATAATGCCAAAGTTTTAAAGTGACAATAACAAGAGTTGCCTAAGTTAATGAGGAAGGCAGATGTTGCTAGTAAGTGTAAACATTTTAGAAGGGCAATTTGCTCTATCCATCTATATTTTTAAGGCGCATACCCTTTTGCCTGGCAGTTCCTTCTCTCAAGAAACTAGCACGTGTGCACTAAGAGGTAGGAAAGAAACTAGCACCCATTATTAGGGAAACAATTGTGTAACCCGTGATATACCATTCCATAGAGTACTTTGAAAGAATAATGGGGCTGATCTTTATGCTCTCTCTGACATGGAAAAGGATCTAATCATATTAAGTTGGGGTAGAGGGGGAGAAAGCAGTGTGAAGACGTTGCATTGCATATGTTCAATTTAGGAAAGCAAATAGGTCTTAGATACACCCCATTTCCTTCTGGGGAGTGTACTTGGATTTGTATAAAGAAAATATACAAATGAATTCATGTGAAATGTATCTCTTTTAATATAGTTTTATTGATCTCAGAGAGGAAGGGAAAAGGAGAGATAAAAACATCACCAATGAGAGAATCTTTGATTGGCTGCCTCCTGTACACTCACACTGGGGATTGAGCCCATAACCTGGACATGTGCCCTGACCCAGTATTGAACCTCCTGGTTCATGGGTTGATGCTCAACCCCCACTGAGCTGCGCTGGCCAGGCTATCACAACTTTTTTTTCTTTGCTAATCTGCTTACTTTATTAATTTTTTTGTATGAATCGTGTCTGTTTTTTTAATTTAAATTCTTTGTTGTTTAAAGTATTATATAAGTCTCCTTTTTCCCCCATTGAACTCTCCCCGGCCGCCTCCACCCTCCAGCACATGCCCTCACCTCCCCCCAACCCCCACTGTCTGTGTCCATTAGTTATGCTCATATACATGCATACAAGTCCTTTGATTGATCTCTTACCCCCTCACCCCCCACCTTCCCTCATAGGTTAGATAGTCTGTTTGATGCTTCTATGACTCTGGTTCTATTTTTGTTCATCAGTTTATGTTGTTCATTATA
>NW_005370700.1:2906981-2936857 GCF_000412655.1 Myotis brandtii
TTTTTGAGGAAACTCCATACTGTCTTCCATAGTGGCTGCACCAGTCTGCATTCCCACCAGCAGTGCAGAAGGGTTCCTTTTTCTCCGCATCCTCGCCAGCACTTGTCGTTTGTCGATTTGTTGATGATAGCCATTCTGACAGGTATGAGATGGTACCCATTGTTGTTTTGATTTGCATCTCTCAGATGATTAGTGACTTTGAACATGTTTTCATGTCTCTCAGCCTTCTGTATGTCCTCTTTCGAAAGTGTCTATTTCGGTCCTTTGCCCATTTTTTATTGGATTGTTTATCTTCCTTTTGTTAAGTTGTAAGAGTTCCCTAAAAATTTTGGAGATTAAACCCTTATCAGAGATAACATTGGCAAATATGTTCTCTCATGCAGGGGGCTTTCTTGTTGTTTTGTTGATGGTTTCTTTTGCTGTGCAGAAGCTTTTTATTTTGATGTAGTCCCATTTGTTTATTTTTCTCCTTAGTTTCCATTGCCCTAGGAGCTGCATCAGTAAAGATATTGCTATGACAAATGTCTGCTATTTTGCTGCCTATGGCTTCTTCTAAGATTTTTATGGTTTCTCATCTTACATTTAAGTCCTTTATCCATTTTGAATTTATTTTTGTGTATGGTGTAAGTTGGTGTTCTAGTTTCTTCCTTTCTTTTCTCTTTTTTTGCATGTATCTGTCCAATTTTCCCAACACCATCGACTGAAGAGATTGTCTTGACTCTATTGTATGCTCTTGCTTCCTTTGTCAAATATCAATTGAGCATAATGGCTTGGGTTGATTTCTGGGTTCTCTGTTCTGTTCCATTGGTCTATAGTGAAATGTATCTTTTTAATGAAAGCAAATGCAATCTTTTTACAAAAAGCTGAATTACAGTTCTATTATTCTCTGCAACAATCCTGTTTGCAATGGAATCTATTTCAGTCATGAACTGTCTTTCCAAAGCATTCAGTTAACCAAGATTCTATTTACACACATCTTCTCCCATCTGTCTGTGCTGTGCAGAGTATATCTGCTCACTGGAAATAGTGAGAATGTCAGTAAATCCGGAACTAGTATACTGGTGGGGTCCTTATTTACAGGCATGATATTATTCTAGCTCTATTTGTTCACCTTCCACTCTCCACGTATGAGGGCCAAGCTTTGGAATCAGGCAGAACTCTGCTGTTTAGTGGGTTTGGGGCCTCGGATAAGTTACCTAATGTCTCTAAATTTCAGATTCCACCTTTCTAAAAATCAGGAAAACACCTACCTCAAAGGTTTGCTGTACTAAGTAAGGCATTAAAAGTGAAATTATTTAACCTAGTGCCTGATCCTACTATGCCACGTAAACAGGTGTATGAACTCGAACAAAGTAATTCAGTCTCTCTGAGTCTCACTTTCCCTGCCTCTGAAATGGGTATCACAATAATTTCCTTATACATATGGGTTTCTCTGTATCATAAATGTAATGAACAACTCAATATGGGGACCAGAAGAGTTATCATGTCAGTGTTCCCCCTCCTTCCTATATCCCTCCTTTCTCCAGCAGCTTCTGCATTTCCTAGGTGACCCAGCAGATGGAGCAATTGAACTGCACGATGAGTCACGTCCCCACAAAGCAACTGCCCTGTGCTGCTGCTCTCATTGGGGACAAACCTACATTCTCTCTCTCTCTCTCTCTCTCTCTCTCTCTCTCTCTCTCTCTCTGTAGGTATGTCAGAGTCACTCACAAAGTTTAATGCATTTCTTTTTTCAATAACAGTTTACATTCAGGATTACTTGTATTAGTTTCAGGAGTACAGCATAGTGAATTAACTAACCACTTTGTTCCCTGATATTTCTAGTACCCACCTGGCACCATAATCGTTATTACAATATTATTGACTGTATTCCCTATCTGTATTTTGCAATCCCTTCTCCTTTTTCACCTAGACCTTCCCCCTTCCCCACACTGCCCTCCCCTATGGCAACCTTCAGTCTGATCTCTGTAACTATGAGTCTGTTCCTATTTTGTTTGTCCATTTATATTCTTTCTTCAATGTCCATCAGATGAGGCCACCATCCTAGTAGGGGCAGCAACAGCAGTGCTGAAATACAGTCTGAGGTTTCCCATGAACCCTGAGCCACCTGGGAGCTCTCGTAGATGCAACGTCAGTCACTGTTATGCCTGGGGCAGGGAAGTCAACTCTGTTGCTTTTCTGCAGGCTCTCGGACAAGCTTCAGAGGCGCTTCTTTAGGAGCCAACTTCTGATCAGTTCATATTCTGTCTGTTAGGAAGACTGTTACATACCTGGGTTTCATGAAGATGGTTTTGGCTTTTGGAATCAAGGGGAATATGTTGACTCCTGCTTTTCAGTCTACTTGGGTGAAGGGAAGTTGATGCTCGAGGGTGGATACAGATTAGAATAGGACATCCAGAGGCAGCTCCTTATATCGGGCCATCTTTCCCACGCCAGGCCTCAGAAGTTTATGAGCTTGAATGCAGCACCTAACTTACAGGATCCAAAAAACATCTCCTGGTCTGCCCGGCTCCAAGAAGCTGGGTAAGCGCTGGACCCACATAAGGAGTGGAGGGTTGAGGTCAGGGCACTGTGGAATAATTGCAGAATGTCCAGCAAGTGAGCACAGAGCCCCTAGCAGCCATATCCCAGAGCACAACAAAATGCCAGATTATTCCAGCACAGCAGCCTTGCTGGGGACTGTAAGTTCAATTGAATAGCGCTTCTCAACCCTATCAGGCCCAATGCCCCCCTTTCATAACAAATATGGTATAAGTCTTCCCTATAGTATCCTAAAATGAGATGCACAGATCCAACTTATCTATACAGGTAATATTTTACTCACTCTAATGTCCTAACAGTAATATAAAGGAGAAATAAAAACAAAGTTGTCATAATACATTAATATGTGTTTCAACATGTAAATGCTGAGCCACAGTTATAGGTAGAAGACAAAAGGGAGTAGTCTGATGTCTGTGCCTGTACTTCCTCAGTGGTCTGTGACAGCCACAACACAGAATAGGTGGTGGTGACTCGACTACCATGAGCTGCATTGTATTAGTGAATAACTCAGTAAAGTTCCAACCAAATATAAGTATAATCTTTCCTTAATTTACATGGAGTTATTGTAGATTAAAGACATCTATACTAATAAAAGGGTAATATGCTAATTAGACCAGATAAGACCAGACAAAGCCACAGTGGTGAGGGCCAAGGCAGAGGCAGTTAGGGGCGATCAGGCTGGCAGGGAAGAGCAATTGGGGGTGATCAGGACAGCAGGGGAGAGTGGTTGGGGGCAATCAGGCTGGCAGGCAGGTGAGCGGTTAGAAGCCAGTGGTCCCGGGATCGGGCCTAAATCGGCAGTTGGACATCCCCTGAGGGGTCCTGGATTGGAGAGGGTGCAGGCCGGGCGAAGGGACCCCATCCCTCTGTGCATGAATTTCATGCACTGGGCCTCTAGTAAAATATAAATTGTGTTTATATGTAAAACAGAGTTTGTTTTTCATTACTTGAGGCAATCCCTCCTTTTTCTCCTACACACACACACACACACACACACACACCATTCATAATTTCCTAAAAACCCCTAGGAAGCAGTATTGCCACTGTTAAGAACCACTGGTGTGGAAGGTCAGGGAGTGCCCCAAAGCATGGGGAGTGCCTTTAGCTGCCTTCCATAACTCCAAGAAAGCATCAGGTTTTGCAGGTAATTACCTAGCACTTCTCTCAACTGCAAAAGCCAAGACTTTGGCACAACTGGTGCTAGATTTGATTACAACACAGAGTGGAGACCTGTCACAGGGGGCTGTGCCCTTGATTCCAGAATGATGATGCAGCTGCGATCTCAGACCTCAGATGGAGCAACACTGCAGTCCACCACAGTCAGCCTGGGAAAAGGGACACCTGGTTTATCCCCTGAGCCACCTTCCACTCCACTTCAACTTGTCAGGCCACCAAGGAAAGGCCTAGAAAGCTGGGCCCATAACAGATTCCCACAGACCAGGGCTGGCCTGCAATTATTTGGGAATCAGGGATGTTGAGGGGCTCCTGGATGTTCTGGTTACTTGACAGTTAATTCACAATCCTGTTTGCTTCGATCTTTGTAAAACTTTTCTAAAATTCATGAATTTACCCTTCACCAAAATAACAATAGTTAGGAGGCAAGATTCCTTTTTCTCTCTTCTCGTCCAGTCCCTCATGATGGAGTGATGATATTTCTATAGTAGTAGACATACATTTAGTAAGCACACAAGTCCAGTTTCCTGACTTAATGTATAGTCCAAACCAGAGCACTGAGCTTCTGTTATATGGATTATTGGTACTCCATGCCCTTTTAGGTGGCTTCAAAAAAATTCACTCGGATTCAACATTGATAAGTTTAAGAATACTGAAATTCAGGCTCCTCTTTCTGAGCAGTCCTCAGGTGCCTATGGAGACATCAGAGATTGGGTTTAGTGTGGATTCTGGTCTCAGGAAGTCGCCTGAAAGTTTAGTCAAGTTTTAGTGTGTTTTTCTGCCACACTAATTTTTTTCTACAATAAGTGTAGTGTGTGCTGTGTCAGTTGGAGGTCTTCTAAGAAGCAGATGCAAAGATGGAATTCGATGTACATGGATGCTATTAGAGGAAAGGCCTGTTCGAGAAAGTGAGGAAGGAGCCAGGCCTGGTTGAGAGTGGTCAGGTTATCATGCACGTATGAATCCACGTAGTTATTGGCATAATTATGTAGCTAATTAAATATTGACTAAATCTATGAACACATGAGTACACATAAAAAGAAAACAAAATTGAACACTTTGAAGACACTGGGTAAAAACAAATATGTAGTCACTAAAACATTTTTTATCACATATGGGTAAGATAGCTATAAAAGTTTAGAGGAAATGAATTAATATTTAATAGAATTCTACACTGTTATTGTGTTGCATTATCTCTGGACATCATTGTCAATATGTTAAAGATGTGATTTGTGCAAAACAAATGATAAAGAGCTCAAATCAATGGGTCCTGCACAAAGAAAAGACGATAAGTTTATACCACAAGATTGGTGTGAGTATACATGTCTATGCTTTAAGCCAAATGAAATTTTTTTTTTAGAAGTCTGTGGTTTGATGGACTTTCTCAATTATCCAACCAACTACTCCTGACCGTGGGAGGCTTTATATGTGTTAAACACAGTACAACTGAACTTATCACTATTTTTGTTTAATGTGTGACATAGTAACAAAAACAAAATGTTCCTCAGATGGAAAGAGTACATGAAGGTCAACTTAGGGTCATGGTTAGATCCTTTCATTCCATAAATATTTGTTAAGAAGGGTTTTAGAACCTCATCTAAATCACAGATGGCCTCCTTTGATTTCACATCTATATTTTGCAAAGATAGATAGATAGATAGATAGATAGATAGATAGATGATAGATGGATAGATATGCATAAATTTCAAGACCCCAACAGATAGAAATAAGCATAATGGTTTCTCTACTGTCCCATATATTCTCTACCCAAGACCTGCTAGGGAATATTCAACTATCACTTACGTTACTCTCTGCTGAAGGAACTATTCTTTTTAAAATTTGATTTATCAAAGGTCCATCTCCAGCCCTAAGCTATTTCTTGTGGTTCATTCATTCATGCAGAATTGCCTGCAAACCCTTAACTGTCCCCCACTCTCCATCCCGGGGTGGCATGGGGAAAGCACACACTGGAGCCACGCAAATCTAAGCTCCACAACATGTCTCTGCCACCCAGGGATGGATGGTGTGATCTGGGCAGGCCCTTTGTCTCCCTGCTGCTCCAGGTTCTCAACTCTAAATAAAGGTCCTAAGGCAGCGGTTCCCAACCTGTGGGTCGCGACCCCTTTGGGGGTCGAACGACCCTTTCACAGGGGTTGCCTAAGACCATTGGAAAACACATATATAATTATATATTGTTTTTGTGATTAATCACTATGCTTTAATTATGTTCAATTTGTAACAATGAAATTGGGTGTCACCACAACATGAGGAACTGTATTAAAGGGTCGCGGCATTAGGAAGGTTGAGAACCACTGTCCTAAGGGCTACTTTGAGGTCTTATCATGAGGCTCACAGGAAACCTCATGAAAAGCTCGTTGAAGCTCCTGGGTTATACTAGACACCAGGAGTGGACACTCCCTCCTAGCGAGAAGCCTCCTCACAGCACTATAAAGTTATGTTCTGGAAGAAGCTTCGTCTTTGTCCCCTTTGTAGGCCTCTATTCCCAATATCCATCATGCACATACCATATTTAATCAATTCTTCAATGAGATGCACATTGTTTCCCACTTAAACGTTTAACTACAAAATCATATGCATCTTACAAATCAAAGACTTTTTTATAATCGTTGTCAACCAGGTGACAGTCTTCATGTAGTTGTCATCACCTGTGTGTCTGCCAGCTTACCCATAGCTGGTCACATCATTATCATCACTTCCATTGAGTTATATGGATTATTGGTACTCCATGCCCTTTAAGGTGGCTTCAAAAAAATTCACTCGGATTCAACATTGAAACAAAAAATTATTGTGTCCACAAAAAGGCACAGAACTAGAACAACTGGGCATGAATTTGCTATTAGTAAAGCTAATATTCTTCCATGGCAGTATGATCACAATTCTATATTTTCTTGCAAACCACTTTAGAAGATTTAAGAAATGTAGATACTCTCAAACAAGTAAAGCTCCGTCACCTTTTATCTACTGAGATACATGCTAAAAGATTGCTTACCAGGCTCCAAAAAATGCAACAGAAGGCAGAAGAAAGGGTCAAATTCCTCAGAGTGGATGAAAGAAATGTCAAAGCAATCAGAAGCCAGTGACATCAATTCATGCATTGCCATTGCGAAGGACTGTGTAAGATAGTATCAGTGTTCAACGGGCAGTGGTTTTTCCTCTTTAGTGAGACTTATGTCTTATGACCTAAGGCATCTTAGAAAAGATAAGGCATGGTACTTCCCTATTCTTATCAAGAATAAATGAAGTCAGCATGATGTGAGTGTTCTGAAATCACAGTGATACCCGCAGATCACATGAGAGGCAGAAGGAGTGGGGGTTAGACCAGGGCCCTCTGCCTTCCTTCCTGATGGCCTTGCCTTTCATGATTTGTCTTCCTTGCAAAGCCCAGCTGCTCTTCCTGTTCTGAGACACCTGTTATCCTTGCAATAACTCACCCTACCGTTTTTGCTTTCTTCATTGATGGGGTTCTACCTCTGATAATTGTAACAGTCTTGCTAAGCCATGACTGCTGCATGCATAGCCCCACCCATTGGTCTACTTCTCCAGTTCAGACGTAGTCTCTTTCTCAAGGTGTGATCAAGGGTTTTACTGACTCACCCACATCTTCTTGTCCAGGCTTCTAATAGCCCAGGATACCCCTGTGCTGGTTGGGAGGGAGCAAGAATCTTCAGAATGAGAGACCCATATGTATGCTCTCTAGGAACCACTCCATTGATTGGCCTATGGTTTGGGGTAAGATTCTTACATTTAGTATTTCAATAATTATTCATTATAAGTCAAGGACAGTAAGTTATCTGATTGATTGAGTGGGAGGTGGTCAAGATAAATATTCTGATTATTATATAAAGATCATACATGCCATAAACAACAACAAAAAAAATCAAAGAACTAGACAGAGCACTTTATCCTGAGCACATTTTACCACAGCAGCATGTTACAGCTCCTTTTTCTTAATACCAATTGTCTTCATCCAATAAGGTTAAAACTCCAAGTTTAATAAAGAGGCAGATTAATAGAATGCCAAATAATCAACATTTCATACCTGGGTTTGGGGAGAAATTTCTGAGAGGTTAAATGTACATTCAGTGTGCTTTTCATTAGTTTCAGGCTTTATATCTCCTCCAAAAATAACCTGAGGCCCGAGGTCATTTCCCTTCACCTGTTCCCCATGCCGCTGAACAAGCTCTAAACGTCCCCTCTTCTCTGAAGCACATCACTGTGCCAGGGGGCAGGCTGGAGGCAGAACCTCCCTTTCCAAGGCGTGAGCCCTGGCTGCCGAACGATTACCTCCAACCCCTCAAGTTCAGCCGAGCTCTGCATGCTGGTGGCACAAGTTGCTGCCCCGTCTTGCTGGCAGGGTGGCCACTACAATTCCAAGGGCAGGGAGCAAGCTGGGAAAGATTGGGACTGAAGGCTCCTTCCAATCACTGCTCACTGGCGGGTTTCAAAGAGCTGGAGGGGGGGCGAGGGGAAGAGATTGAGCTAGACCTGTAGAGTTGCTTGGTGCAGGACAGGGTGGGGGACCGCTAAGAAAGCCAAGTATTCTGGGGAAGTCGGAAATTGGGATTTCTGACCCTTTCAGGAGGAAACGGATGTGGCTGAGAGTGGCACTGGGGCACATGAATGCCCACATGCAGAGTGGATGTTTGAGAATTAAACCATCCATACAGCAGGGCATTATAAATGAGCTGTGAGTGTGGCAAACATTGACTTTGGGCTGCAGAGATCTGGATGTGCTGAGCAGCGTCACGGGTGAGTGGATGACAGGGGGGTTGGAGCTCAGGAGGTTACCAGGACCTCCTCCATGCTCTGCAGGGTTTTCCAGTCAGTAAAACTGACCCTGGTGTGATCTGGTGGCCAACTAGGACAATATAAAAAAAAGCCACAAAGAGACTCCAGCCTAATTCTCTTTTTAAATAAAGCTGGGTGCCTGGGGCAGGGGAGTTCCTATTAGAAAGTTTCATGGTGCATTTGTGTAGCATGTTACGAATCCCACTTTGGAATCAAACAAAACGGTTGGAACATACCATGTTCTGAAGCTGGAGCAAGATGGTCAGGGCTGGCTTTGCTCACCTCCCACGCTAAGGCACCTACCTTCTCGGGGAAGAGACGAATCGCCCCTGTGGTCTTTGTGGCCCCGGCTCGCCCTTTGAAAACCTCCTTTTTTCTCTCTTTCCTTCTGTCCTGCCTTTATGTACATTTGGTTCCCACAGGCTTCCTTTATTAATATTTCAATTGCTTGAGGCTGACCTATACTTGAATCCAAATATTTGCCCTATTCAGTGTGAATTGTGCATTCAGCCAAGTGCTTGATTATGTCTGTGCTCTTTTGAGCAAACTGAATGGGCTACTTGACTAGGTAATGCCGATATAGCCTGGTCATTAGTAATGTTTGTTGGAATTGACCAGATGCAACAAGGAAGGGAGGACAGAGAAAAAGGGGGCTTGTGTTCGGCTTCCCTTCCATGCAGCCGTGGTGAAGAGAATGAAATTGTGTACTTTCCAGGGCATAATTATAGACTGTCTCCCTGTCCTTCCAAACAGACCCTTAGTCTGGTATGAATCAAATGAGCCAGCAATCAAAGGCGAGGACTGCCCCGATGGCTCACAGTTTCATTTACTCATTAGAAAATTATGCCCTGTAAAGTGAAAACACTATTATTTTAGTGGTGGCTAGCATTTTTATTTTCTTATTCATTAATTGTCCTCAGTTAACCTCACTCCCTACACTGCCATACAATCATGGCATTTTTTTCTGTATACAAATTGTCTTTTATAAACATCACATATCACAGGACTGCACAATTTAGAACTATGATATGCCAAATCATAACTCATACGCTTATGTATGGATCTAGTATACAAGGTGCCCAGTCCTGAGTTATGTTGTGGAAACACTTCATGTGGAATAAGTTCAAATTCTTGGCTCTGGCCCAAGGGAGGAAGCCAGTGCAGGTCCAGGAGGATTTTTGCCAGAAACAAGAGTGGTTTTGAAATGGGCATAAACTTGGCCAGGGCCCAGAGCAGGAAATAATAAGAATGTACCTGTGTGTTTGCACTTGCCTTTGAAGAGATCATAGCTTGTTGGAGAAGGCAGATATGTAAACAAAGTAGAAAGGGTAGGAAGGAGAACACTGGAGCAAGATACAAAGAGATGTGGTAATCATGGACCAAAACCAAAAAAAAAAAAAAAAAAAAAAAAAAAAAAAAAAAAAGAGGAAAAGAACTCCTGCCCTTTAGGAGCTTACAGTCTGTTAGACGAGCTCATTAATGAGCACAAACAACTAGTAACCACGGCAGGCTGTGCTTAAAGGTGGTATGGTGTTCTTGACCATAGAGAAACACCAGATGTCAAGGTACCCCTCAGAGCTGGAAAAGGCTATATCCAAGTGCACTGGGTATGCCTAACACACACTAAAGAGTTTACAAAATTCTTTAAGCATCCCCCACCTAGCTCTTTAATTACAAGTGGATTTGCTGTCTGACTGATTGCAATGCCTGATTGTATGAAAGAGGGGAGAGGAGGAGGGAGGTAGATATCTATTAAGCACTTACTATGTACCAGCCATTGAACTAGACACTTTCGACCTTGTTTCTCACCTGTTCAAGGAGAAGATCTTCACTTACTCCTTGGTTCTTGGGTCTGTCAATGCTAGGGTCAATTAGGGTCAATTTTCATATTACCCTTTTATTATATAGGATTCCATCCTTTCTTTATGAAGGGGTCCAGAATAAGGCACTGTGGCATAAAAATTATTTGGGGTTAAAAACATTTTAGTTCCTGAAACATCTTTCATCTTAAAAATAGTCTCCTAGAAGAACTCAATTGTCATAAACCATCTCCTCTGGAGCAACTCTAATCTCTTCTTGGAGAGGAGTCTACGTCACACCAAACAGACATGACATTGTGACATTATCGTACATATCTTCCACCTATTCTCCCAAGGGCCTATTTATCTTTCCGAAATGTCATTTGTTTCTCCTAAGTGCCTTTTCTCCCTCTCCCCACACCATGATACTAAGAAGTCATTTTTCCTCCCAGAAGTACCCCATCCCCTATGAAAATGGTTTGTAAACCACAGATTTCTCCTTGAGTCACATTTTTCTATGAATAAAACTCTGTCTTTTCTGTTGCTAATCTATCCTTTGTCGTTTTATCTGCAGGCCTCAGAACAGAACATAAGAGGTTAGAGGCAAAGTTTTCCCTCTGCAACACCACTTACTCTCTGAAACTTGCAAGGCATTGTTTATAGGTTTACTTTTTTCATGTGTTATCTCGTCCTCACAAATGGGTTTATTATCCCCATTAAACACATGAGATAACTCAGACTGAGAAAATGGAAGTAACCTGTTCATGGTAGAGGGGGATTCTTAAAGCAGACCCATCTGACCCCAAGTTCCATATTCTTTCCATTGAGCCTTATCTTGTTTGATAGTTATGTCACATAATTTCAGGTTTTGAAAAAACTAGCTATGTGCTCTTGTTTGGGTCTCTCTCTCTCTCTCTCTCTCTCTCTCTCTCTCTCATTGTTGTGCTTAATGATTGGATGATTGAACACCACTTCACATACAGAAAGACCTACTCCATCAATTTACGATTCAATGGCATATAATGAACCATGTGTTATATGATTTTTTATGTATACATCCCAACTAGGATAGTATTGCCTGCTGGCATAGACTCTTCTTTATATACAAATTGAGACAGAACCAATGCAAACATACTTGATGCTCTGGATGTTACAAAAAACAGTTCTGACCTCAAAACCAGAGCATGTGTGTCCCCAAGCCTGCCATATATGGCCTCTGGTCCTGCCTTTGCCATGCACCATGATTTTTAAGGAAATCCCTCAGAATCCCTAAACCTCTGCTTTTTCACACACAAAAATAATCTAAGTCTTACTTCATAGGATTTTTCTAGCAAATGAGAAAATGTCGAGGAAAGCATTTATTAAAGGTTAAATCCCCAAAGGTCTATAACTTTAAAAATCATTATGAAATATATTATTAGAGCCCATGTACCTGGTGTGGCCCTGGCCGAGGTGTTAGGTCAACCACCGGCTTGCCCAGACAGCGCACTTAGGGTTTCTTTTCCCCCTAGAAAGGAGGGCCTACATGGCGCCCTTCAAAATGCATGTTAGAAAGCCCAGATAATAAATTATTAAGAGAACAAAGACTGAGCTCATCGAAAAGCTATTGCTCTGTGGGTAAATACAACCCCACTGTGTATTAAACAAAAATTAAACCCCATTTTCTTTTTCATAGTTAAGTTGCCATCAATTCAAACAGAACAAGGCAGTGGACACAGTTAATAGTCTGCGGGCCAGCCAGGCTGGGCTTTGAAAGCAGTTAAGCTTCCCTAAAGTGCTGCTTGTGCCCAATTATAACTCACTACTTACCATCTTCATAATTTAAATCTGTCCGCCCCTCAGGAGGGAAAATTTTTTGTTAATCAAAGCCATGAATGCACCTTTTTCCTTTTGACAGCATTAAATTAAAGCTAAATGGTTGGTTTTGAATGAGTTACTGTGAAGAATAAAGGCATTAATGAGGTAATTTCATTACGGAGACTCATCCAGGCCTATGTGAAAACGAGGGAAGTAAGTGGAGGGGAAAGCTGCGGGGGAAATTAGGGTTCCTTCCACCCTAATTAATGTTTGGGGGCATTTAGGACAGGCACCAAATTAACTGCTCCAAAGAACTCTCATTGAAAAAAAAATACATTGTGGCTGCCCTGTGTAATTAGAAGACAGTACAAGAACACTCTGTGAGTAGAAAGCCGGCTCTAACCCAGGCGGCTGGTCACAGAGAACGGGCCATTAGGGAGGCGAGGTTTAAGGGAGCCCTGGACAGACAATGTGGGATTGTTTAGGTCCTTGAGCTCCGGGAGCTGTAAACAGGTAGCCTCTGAATAAGGAATTATGAGATTCCTGGGAGGCCTGTCTTCCCAGCAAAACAGTCTTAAATGCATCCAAAAGGAAGAAAGAAAGGTGAATGGGCCCAGCGTGGTCAGCAGAGAGAATGCTCAATGCTTGTCTTAAGTGATTACATGAGGTTGTACGGGCCTCTCTCATTGAGTTATCTTTACCCTGCTTTTGTCTCCCCTAATTGGAGCTGATGAGGTGCAAATTGGAGGCTTTTTTAAAAAGCCCACTACTTTAATCATTGGGAAATCTGGGGAGACTGAGGGAGTGGAGTTAATGAGACAAAAGAGAAAGAGAGAGAGAAAACTTCCCAAGTGTAGCTGGACAAAAAAATAAAGCTGTCATTTGCCATGTCTAGGAGGGGTGAAAGGGAGAGGCTTGATGGGAGAGAGAGGCGAGCAGCAGAGATATTTTATGTAAAAATCTTTCCAAAGCATCTTCAGAGGTTAAGCTAGAAAAGGAATCATCTGGTTAGTCCAGCTGTGTCTTCCCTTTAATTCTCATATTTAGTTCTCACAATTCTCTGAATTCAGGCTAAAGCCTTTATGTTTCAACTCTCTGGCTCCTTTCCAAAACGGCAAGAAGAGAGTGTATAGAAGCATGTGTCATGCTAACCTGTGGGTCCTCCGTCCCCCACTTCTTCCCTCCCCACCTAAGTATTCAAGTGCTTAAGTTACGTTTTCCAAGCTGCCTTAATGCAAAATCCAGCCACGCTAGCGACCATAAAGAAATATGAAATTGACATGCTGCAGGTCGAGCACATGATGTGTGCACATCCTAGTGGGATCGAATTTTATCCTTTGTGAAATGAGTTGATACATGTCAAGAGCTTGGAACAAGGCCTGGTGCACAGAGTTAGGAGTCAGTAACTTACAGTCGATAGGCACATGGAGACTGGGAGTAAGAGAGGTAACCGGGGGAAGCAAAATCCTAAAAGACAAAACTGACGTGCAAGGAAAAAGATGCTGCATTTGGTTTGAAAACTAAATCTAAGGAAGAGTTGGTTTGTAGGGAGATATTTATAATGAACATCGTTTATGTCCTTTATGGACTGAGAAGGCAGCCCGCCAGTGTCTTGGCTCCAGGATGGGGAGACAACACTCTCCATGTGGAGAACCTCAGGATGACAGTGCTGCAAAGATTCCCTACGGGTGCCACTGCTGTGCAGATGAAGTGATGTGCTCACCATCGCCCAGGTCACCTCGAGTGGCCGAGTCCACACCAGACTTTATATATACCTCCATCCTCCCAGGTCAGTGCTCAGTAGCCCCATAGGACCAGGAATGGGCCAGCCTCCTCCTCTGAAGCTCCTGAGAATGTTAGATTAGAACAGGAGCAGCCTGATGTCCTTGCATACACGTGCATGCATTTGCACACATATACCAGCTCCTAGACCTACACGTTGGCTCCAATTTGGGGGGAGGGGGGGAATCCTTCTCTAAACTCACATGGACAATTTAAACATCAAGAGGAAGGTCTCTGTGTATCTGGGTGACTCTCCATCAAACTAATTCATTTGGTCACTCATGTGCCCATACATTCAGCATCCAGCAAATACTCATGTGCCTGCAAATACCATACCCTAAGCTGAGTGCTGGGGATCCAAAGGTGAGCAAAACCGGGACATAGCCTGACACAGCCTGCCCTCATGGAGCTTCTTGTCCCATGCAGGAGGCAGGCCTGACAAAGACTTATACAAGGAGTGGGCTGATTCCTGACGCTGTGCTGAGGGTGTGGTGCCAGAGCAGTTGAATGCTATAGGTCATTTACCCAGGTCTCCAGGTGACACTGAGGCAGGTGATTTGAAAACCCTGAGCTACAAGTCAGCAGACCCTCCCCCCATCCCACCCTTGCTATGAAAGCAGCTTCCAGTGAGTGAATGAGCAGCCTGAAGAGGAGGGTGAGGAGGCTGGGGGAGGGAGGACGCTCAGCAACCTGAGAGCCCAGCAGATGCTTCCGCAGGAGGCTGGGGTGCTATTTGCAGTGGGCTGCAGCTTCTGAAAGAGCAAGCAGAGGGTCCATCAATGTGGCCTCTATCAGGGCAGCCACCACATTTTAAATAATGATTTTAAAAAGCAGAGCACATAACCTAACAAATTGTTCCATTTTACATATTAATTTGACAAAATAACTTGCACAGACAAAGATTAAAATGAACTGAGTTACATAATTATTCAATTGGCTTTACTGGGGAAAAAAATACCTTTGGGACACACGAGAGCCAGGAATTAAGTTTTCAGCATTTTAGCTAAAATGTGAAGATTGTAGAGACACTCCTCTCCCCCAATGTGATAAGGAAGAAACAAAGTTCCAGGAAGATCAGTGACTTCCTTACAGGTCAAGCCAATGGTAACATTAGACAGCAGGGCTGCTGGTCACCCTGACACCTGCCTGGCCCATGTATTGGTCAGCTGCAAAGTAAAAATTCATCCAATTAAATACATGACACGCTCCTATTAATAAAAGAAATGCAAATTAAGACTCCATGATGTACCACTTTTCACCTGTGAGATTGGAAAAGTTCAACAAGTTGTACCGGAAAGCAAGAAAACTATCCAAGTTTCCTGGGATTGTATCAATGGGACTGAGGAGGCAGCTTGAAGAGGGCCCACAGAAATGATGTGAGCATTAAGGACAATAACAGAACTGGATTAAAATGCATCAATATGTTTAAGAAAAAAAACATGATTTCAAAAATGATACCTCACAATAAACAGAAAAACAACACTCAACAACAAAAACATATAGGTCGCTTTTGGAGGATGCCTGGGAACTAACTCTAGCTTTGAAACTGTTTTGTGTTTTTTTTAAGGAAAGAATCAAGCATTTTTCTTGCCATTAAATAAGCTGTACATCAAGGTAAATCATTGATGAGAAGTTTCTTTTTATGGAAGCATCCAACTAAAAAATGAAGAAGAAATGAAGGAATTAGAATATCACCATCTCATCAAACCTAATTAAATAATGGATGCAGGAAATAATTGTCAGTGACTGCTAGTGAAGGTACACATTGCCCACAACCTAAGAATGATTCTTGCCAAAAATTCCAGTGGGTTGGCCAGTGCTTCCAATGGCTCAGCATTTTCAGACGTGACCTTTGTCAGGGCCTCAGCAGTTCTTACTGTTTTGAAATAAACTCCTAAGTGATCCTCCAGCATTTTATAGTCCTTTAGTCTCCTCACCTCAAACCTCCAGACTGATCCCTATAAAGTGTATTATTTATGTGCATCTCTCCCTTGCTTTAACTTGCCAGTCCCTATTGTGGGTTGAATTTTATTCCTTCTCTCCCCCCACCCCCAAAGGTTTGTTCTAGTCCAACCACCAGTACCTATGAATGTGACCTTATTTGAAAACAGGATTTTTGCAGATGTAACCAAGTTAAAATGAGATCATCCTGGATTAGGGTAGACCTTAATCAGTGACTGGGGTCCATAGCAAAAGAAAGAAATTCAGACCCAAAAACACAGAGGGAAGATGGCCATGTGAACATAGAGATAGAAATTTGCCTGATGATGAATCCATAAGCCAAGAAATGCCAAGGATTACCACAACCACCAGAAGCTAGCAGAGCTGGCTTCCCACCTCATCTGCAGAGATCCCTCCCTCACACCCTATCGCTGCACCAAAGCAGTCACAGCTCCTTCAGGGTGCCAAGTCTTGCACACCTCTGACCTTTGCACGTATTATTCCCTTGGGCTACAATGAATGTCATCCATCTCCTGATTTGCTCAAATACCCTCTGGTCTTTGAACCCTCACATTTCCTCCTGAGCAGAATTAAAGCCCTCTGGGACCCAAAAGCACTTTGTGCCCACCTATTCCTTCGTGTTTGCCAGGCAATATTGCTGTCTGTTTCCCACCAGAGGTGCGCTCTGCCATAGCAGGAAAAACACCTTATTCACTCCATAATCCCAAATGCTCAGATGAGTAACAATAATAGCAGCAAATAGGGTTGAGTGATTCCTAGGTCCCAAGCATTGTTCCAAGCCTTTTCCATGTATTGACTCAGTTAATTCTCACAACTCTGAATCATTATTCCCACTTTACAGATGAGAAAACAGGGGCACACAAGGTGAAGTGATTTGCACAGTATTACACATAATAAATGGTGATGGCATGCATGAATCAAGACCACTCCAGACACAGAGCTCTCATACTCTACTGCCTCTTAGGACATGGAGAGATTGGATGGGGGAGGGAAGTGGGTGACAAGTGAATGAATGAATATGCAAGACTTCTCATCATACTAGTAAGGGTTCATAATCTAAGTCTAACCAATTCATGGCTCTCCTGGGTTTCCCAACTTATCCCAGAGTTGGAAGCACAATTTGAAAATGCATCCAAGGGATGTTAAATGGAATGGCAAACGAGCCCAGTGGTGTCTCTGTGGTTCACAAGTACATGAATCCAGTTACTGAAACCGATTTTTGTCCACAGAGTTCTTTCTGGCCATGCTTTCTGACCCCTCGGTTCTTTTAAACTCTTGTACCTCTCTTACCTGCCCTCAGCAAATGTTTAGTTTCTCTGCTTAACCTTGTGGAACTGCATTCTACTTAATTCTAGCCTAATTTGGCCAGTTCATTTTAATGTTAGTTTCCAACAAGGTACAACTAGGTTTATTAGCTTGATGTTTTCTAAAAGCAAGTGCATGTTAAAGTTTTAGTATTCTGTTCATGAATGGAATGTTACAAAATGTAAACACAATTAGCAACTCCACCCACAAATGACCCTTGAGGAAATGCCATTTGGTGTGTTTTTCACTCTTTTTTAAAAAAAAATTATAACACAATACACATAACATGAAACTTACCTCTAGTGACATTTAGTACATTTACAATGTCATACAACCATCACCATTGTCTAGCTCCTAAACATTTTCATCTCCCCTAAAGGAAATCCTGTAGCAATTAATTAATCATCCTCCTGTATCCCTTCCCACTGCCCCTGGCAACCACCAACCTGCTTTCTGTCTCAATAGATTTGCCCATTTTGAATATTTCATATAAATGAACCCATACAATATGTGACTTACTGTGTCTGGCTTCTCTTACTTAGCATAATGTTTTCAAGGTTCACCCATGTTGTAACATGTATCAGTACTCCATTCCTTTCATGGTTGAATAATGTCACCACATTTTGTTGACCCTTCATCAGTTAATGGGCATTGGAGTTGTTTCCACCTTTTGGCTATAGTGAATGGTGCTGCTATGAACATTCATGTACAAGTTTTTGTTTGAACACCTGTTTTCAGTTCTTTGGGGTATATATCCAGGAGTGGAGTTGCTGAGTCATATGATAAGCTATCTTTAAGTTATTGAGGAATAGCCAAACCGGTTTCCACAGTGATGGCACCATTTCACATTCCCACCTGCAATGTACAAGGGTCCCAATTTCTCCACATCCTCACCAACACTGACTTTCTTTTTTTTTTTAAAGAAATCATAGCCATCTTAAGTAGGTGTTCCTTAAAGTCTTTTCAAAGCATCAATATGATTATAGTGGTGCTTCTCAACGTTTTGTGCACCTGTGCAGCACTCAGGGATCTTTTAAAATACAGATTTTTATTCAGTAGGTCTGGAGTGGAATCGGAGATCCACACTTCTAACAAATTCCCAGATTACACCGATGCTGCTGGCCCACAAGATTCATATATTGGCAGAGATCACAGAGCAGGATTATAGTTGTCACTGGCTAGAAGCCCTCTAGTAGCTGTCATCTATGATTTAAAAAAATGCAAACTCCTTATCATGTTCAGAAGGCCCCTGCCATCCTTCCTGCCTCCTCTCCCATTGTTCTCCAACTACTGACCACACTCCTATCATTCTGGGCTTCTCTTCTGCTCTTTGAACAAGCCACAGCTTTCCGTGGACTCTCCACTCCTGTCCCCTCTGCCTGGGACACTCTGCCCCTCATCCTCACTTGGCTGCCTCTTCATCCATCAGGCCTCAGATCAAATGTCTCCCCCATAGAGAGGCCTTCCCAAGGCCCTCTACCCAAAGTGACAGTTCCCCTGCCTACTCTACCCACAGTCACTCTCAATCCCATTACTATGTTTGTTTTGTTGTTGGTGATTGGTTGGTTGGTTGGTTATCAATATCAGAATTTGAAACTTTCCTTTTTTTAAAAAATACATTTTGTTGCTTTTTTACAGAGAGGAAGGGAGAGGGATAGAGAGTAAGAAACATCGATGAGAGAGAAGCATCGATCAGCTGCCTCCCGCCCACCCCCTACTGGGGATGTGCCCGCAACCAAGGTACATGCCCTTGACTGGAATCGAACCCGGGACCCTTCAGTCCCCAGGCCGACACTCTATCCAGTGAGCCAAACAGGCCAGGGCTGAAACTTTCTTTTAAGAAATGTGATCACAGTTTTAGTCTCTATCTCCCCGCACTAGTATGTAAAACAGTATGAGACCAACACCTCCTCTGTATGATTCATTTTTCTACCCCTAATGTTTAGAGCAGCACTCAGCACATATAGGTGTGCAATAAAGGAATTATTAAATGAATTGATGACAGTTTTAGGTCCTTCTTGCCCATCTCCATGGTTTTCAGATGTGGCCGTATATATCTGAAATTTAACCCAGAGGAGGTTATAAATTATTGTCATGATTATAGATATGAAGTACCATCCTGCATACTCACAGACCAGTTAAACAGTCATCAGACAATGGCTTCAGTTTATCTCAACCTCCCAATTGGCTTCCAGGACCAGTTAAACAGTCATCAATGGCTTCAGTTTATCTCAACCTCCCAATTGGCTTCATCATTGTTTCTACTTCCAAATCTACTTCCCTTCCCACCCCAAATCTACTTTCCCTTTTCTATCTGCTTACAAATATTCAGAGAAAGGATGGTAAGATATGCCCTCTATCTCTGCCTTTTGTGTAAATGCACACAGTTGTGTGAACAGCTCAGCCAAGGGTCATCTATTTCCAGTAGGGCTTTCCCCGGGGTCAGCTCATAGGAGGCACGTTTTCCCCACTATACAAGGAAGTGTTCTCCACTTCCCTTGGTGAAGCCAGCTTCTTTGGACCTGAAAGCTCCAAATTCATTTGGATCTTATTTGGGGCCCTGCTTCTCACCCAGTGATCTTATTTGGGACTCAACTTCCCATAGTATTTTGAGCTTTATTCTATCAGGTTTCCTTTTGTCTTTCATATATCCCTAATATGCAAATAGACCGAATGGCGGAACAACCGAACAACTGAGCAACCAGTCGCTATGACATGCACTGACCACCAGGGGCACGTGCAGAACATGGCGGGCATTGGGTGTGGAGGGATGGTGGAGCAGGTGGGGGGGGGAGGGCGCCAGACCAAGGCGGGGCGCCAGTCGCTATCATCAGGGCGAGCCTCTGGCAGTTACTTAACATTTTTTGCTCCCACATGCCGCGATTCCGCCTGGCGCTCGCACCCAATGCCGGCACCCGGTGCCAGCCCCAATCGCTCAAATGGAAACATCACACTGGTCTTATTTTCCTGGTAAGGAAATCATAGTAAATCTCCATCAATATATCTTCCTTGCTCTTTACCTTTTTCTGCCTTAACCCAGAAGTTCAATACCCTCTGCTGCTCATCTATTTCTAGATTTGATGATTATGAGCTAAAATTTATCACTGCCAATATTTCCTAAAAATTTTTCTTCTGGTGCCGTGTTTTAGTCAATCATGCCATTGGCTTTGGCCTTGGTGATAAATGTCTTTCATATTACTAGCTCTCTTTCTTGTTACTGACTATCCAAGAATGTACAGCGCCAGATGTATGTCCAGCTGTGTCTACATCTCTCTCAGAGTTTATAGCACATTTCTGCCTACTTACCCGCCTCTTCTCTAGTCTGTGAGCACCTGCTGTCAGGCACCATATTTTATTCATCTTTGTCTCTCCAGCAACTAGCACAGTGCCCACCTCACAATTGACCCTTACTATATGTTTATAGAATATGAATATATATACACCATGACTTATAAGCTAAGAGACACAAACCAGGTGAGACTATTAATGAACACTGAAAGAGAAACTACAGTAGAGTGTGAAATGGGTTTCAGTAAGTATTCAAAGAAGGGCAGTGAATAAGGGCTCACGGAGTTGCAGAAAGCTTCATGGAGAATTTAAGACCCAAACTTGGCCATTAAGGAACAAAGAGAGAGAAGCAATGAGGAATCTGGGAAGATGCTTGAGTTTTCCACTCAGTCCCTCCCAGGTTTCTGTGCGAAGCTGCTTTTGTTTCCTTCTCATTTATCACAGCACTGTCATTAGGTCGCCTGCACTTTTCCACCTTTACCAACCTGGTCTAAAATCCTCTTATAGTGCTGATCTGTGCAACCTTATCTTATTTTTCAGCCCAGCGTGAGAAATCAAAGACTCTGGTGGACAATGCCACTTTTGTCTCCTCTTCCAAAGATCCCTTGGGCTGATCTCCCAGCCTGATGTGGTTGCTGAGGCTGTCCCTCTGGGGAAAGACGGCTGTGGAATAATTAGGTCATAGGAAGCACTGAAACCAGAGGATTCAGTGAAGACCAGGTTAAAATTCATAAATAAGATTGGCATAGCTTGAGTTCAAGATAAGCTAATTTTAGATCCATAGGCTTGGTCTAGCAGAACAGTGACAATTATATCCTTCTCTAAATGTTTTGCCTCCCCTGACTTTTGAAGCACTTACTTTCTATTGCTGAATCATTCAATAGCCATATAATTGTTATTTCCATTTCTCTGGCCTAAATGGATCTGGGAGGCAGTTACCATTCCCAGTTCATTAACCGACTGGCCTTAGCATTAACAGCCCCTACATGGGGGTTGCCTTGGAGACAAAGCTTCCTGTGGGTAATCCAAGATTATCTAGCTCTTTATCCTCCATGTGACCCTTAATTACTTGCTAAATTAGAATGGTTTTCTGAAAATCACAAGCGGAGGTTAATATGTTCTTCCAGAGCTGGTCAAGCTAAGATGACACTGAATTCGCAGGGAATTCAAGTTCCATGATCCCTGAAGGCGTCTCTTTGAGTAAGAAGATGAACTCTCCCCCTGGGAGGCACTGCCCCCCCATAAAGGCCCTGTCACTCACTGTTCCTCCGCCTGCTTTTCTAGTTGGGGTTTAATCTTCTCAGGACAATTCTCTATGTCAATATTGTGCAGATTCATCCTGGTCAGGATCCTGCCTCCATTTGTCTTTGATAACTAACTACTTTAAATTGAAGGGCATATTTTTAAATCATAATTGCAGGGGTTTGCTCTTTGCATTTACACAATTACAAGGCTTCATGTACCAATGTTGGACAAGCAGGGGAACTGAAAAAAAATTTTTTAAAAAACCAGAAAGTAAACACCTTGGGGGGAAAAGTTTGAGCACTGTGTGAGTGTCCTGCCTAGCATTTTATGGCCTCAGAGGGAGATGAGTGGAAAGGAGAGATTCTTAAAATGTACCTAATGAGATGTCTCTTTAAATGGTCTTTGCAAATAAGTAAAAGATGAGTAAATGCAGGTTTCAATTGAGAATTGCCATAAGAGCTTACATTCAGCATTACTAGATTTTTATTCATCTAGACTATAATGAAATGATGGAATGTAGTTAAGGGGGGAAAATGTCTTGAAATTTTGAATGTTGTAATTCTCAACATTAAAGTATCAAACTAGAAATAGTACAGAGCCTGGAATCGCATAGGCATCCATCCAAAAAGTGTTTAGGAAACTGAACTGAATTGAATGTGTTAGAAATAAACTTCATTGGTGACTCAACCCTCCAATTATTTACGGTACTCAGATTTCCGAAGGAGTCATTGGCAAATTGATGAAATCTTTTTCAATCAGAATGCTTGACTGGTTGCACAGAAAACTTTGTGTATTCATGATTATATTCCTTGGCTGCGTCCCACCTTTAAAACGATTTAAGCATCTATTGTGTATAAGGCATTGTGCAGCCCTCATTTTGTTCAACTGTAGTAGTCAGAGTAAGAATTAGCAGAAAAGTCATATGAAAATCATTTTATTACATTGGCTCACAGCTTAATCATAGTATGTGTGAGACATCAGGAAGTTGACTTTGACTATGGTACACTTAAATTAGCTGTCAGAATGAACTTATTTTAAGGAGTAGTTTAGTAAACCTTGGAGTGGTTATCAATGGAAACAGATTTTTTAAAAGTACTTTTGCTCAGCTTTTCCTCAAGTGTATTCCACAAACAGAAGTCCTGCAATATATTAATGTGTTGTGTAAAAGGGATTCTGTGATCAAATAACCTTGGGAAATGTGTGGGCTTCCACACTAGAGAACTTCTATGAGCTTTTAACACTTTAAAGGGTGCAAGTGAAAAGTCAAGTCTCAAACTTACTTGCTTATAGAATTCTTCTCGTAGTACCTCATAGCAGCTCTTGGACCTATGGAGTTTTAAGGAGCACAGTTTGAGAAACACCTTTGGATTTTTCTTACCCTGCTTTGGCTAATAGGTGCAAATGCAACTAATTAAAAAAATTGACAAATCAAACATTCCATTATCACATCTTCACCTATTAAAAGGTACCCTAATTAAAAACCATGCTGAGATGAATTTAAGCAAATCACTTTGTAGCCCTGCCCTAGCAGTTACACACTAGCCTTGCAAAAACAATAATGACTCCATAAGCCCAGGATAGAGATGAGCTAGAGAGACGAGTGGCAGTTTTCCATAGAGACTTGATTCAACTCCATGTTCATCCTCCTTAGAAACCTTACCTCTTGTTTTCCTGTTGATTAAAAAATGTCTGATTATTTTAACTGGGGTGTAATCTTGAATTGAGAACTCATGTTATCATGTCCTCCTAACTTAAATAGATCACTCTTGCATTTTGCATCCTTAATAAATAATCTACAAAATCTATAAGACATTACCATGTTCTTGCTTACATATGTGTAGGAGACACTGTTGGTTGCCTTTCGAACTTTCAATTCAATCTTCTTCCTGAATTGCTTTGATCAGATATTCCCCCTCTCACACATAGCCCATGTGACTCAGGGAAGCTGCCTCTATCATGATTTTTCTAAGCCAGTGATTCTCAAAAAAGTGTAGTCCCTGGACAAGCAGCATTAACATTACTTGGAATATGTTAGCAATACAAATTCTTGGTCACTATCTTTAACCTACTAAACTAGAAATGTTGGGGATTGGCTCTGAGAACCACTGTTCTTAAACAAACCTGGTAATTCTATGCTCCTTACAGTAATTGATTCAGTGCATGGCCTTTCCCAGGCTGCTCTTAGTGTTCCAAAGATGGACATGTAACCTAAGTTAACCTAACCAGAATGAAGGGCAGAAGTTGTATTCTAAGGTTGGAAGAGAGATTTTCTCTTCTCTCTCTCTCTCTCTCTCTCTCTCTCTCTCTCTCTCAGAACATGAGGAAGAAACTGCCATCTTAGAACCCAGAGAGAAGCCTGAAGACTAAATCAATGCAAGGTGGAGCAAGGGACATCTCAAAGATGCAGAGCAGAGCCTGTTTGTACCCTCCTGCACCCAGTCCTACCTCTAACTTACAGTTCTGTGAGGTGACAGGTTTCCTTATTGTTTCAGCCACTTTGCATTAAGTTTGTTGTTGTTGTTTTTTTATCTTGCAGCCTAAAACATCCCACTTATTAAAATATGTATAATAATTTTCTAATTTTTAAGATAAAATCTGAACTCTCCAAGGAGGTTGTATTCCTCCTGCCTTGCCTCTGGTATAGTGGAGCATTCATTTATGTTTGATGAGTGAATGTGAATGGACACATGCATGAATGAAAAATGATCATACACTGAAGGAGCAAGCAGATATCATCATTACTCTTAACAAATACAACAGGTTCAAAGTCATTATGAGGTTCCAATAATAATTAATCCACGAATGCAAATAATGAATTGTTGTGTAACCTTAGTTTTAACCCTATTTTTGTTTAAACTAAGTGAAATCCTTTCCAGCTAGCTTATGCAAAAATGCAGGTCAATTACAAGGTTACTGAAGTGTCTAATAGACCACAGATTTTACCTCTGATTTTAGCCATTAAGGTTGTGTGCCAGCCCTGGCTGGTGTGGCTCATTGGTTGGACCATCGTCCTGTGCACCAAAGGCTCACAGGTTTGATTCTGGTCAGGGCACATACCTAGGTTTGGGGTTCAATTTCTGGTTGGAGTGTGTACAGGAGACAAACATATTTTCAGGTGAGGATTTAAAAAAAAAGAATGTGGCCATTGGTGAGGGAAGTTTTTGAGAGTGTTGAGAGTACCCATTTCTCTCTATATATTAGCCAATATTTCACATTAAAATAATTTTAAATTTTTATTAGTCTAATGACTAAGAAATGGTATCTCATTGTTCTAATTCAAATTTCTCTGATTTAATTCACATTACTCAAAATAAACATCTAACATTTATTTCTTGGCAATTCAGATTTCCTTTTGGGGAAATGGGTTGTTCTAATCTTTGTTTTGTTTTGTTAATTATGTTGTATGTTTTTTCCTCTTGATTTCAAGTCTTTTTTGTATTCTAGATTCTAATCCCTGCCAGATTTATGTACTGAAGTTATACTCTTCCTATATGTAATATTGTTTCCATTTTGTTTAGTGTGTCTTTTGTTGAATAGAAGTTTTTTTGTGAATTTACAGTAGGTAAATTTATCAATCTTTCCTCCTTATGAGTTGAGCTTTTTGTGTATATTTGAAAGAAACATTTTCCTACACGTAAATATATTCACTTATATTTTCTTCTAAAAGATTTATAATTTTGCTTTTTAACATATTGATCTTCAATTCACCTGAAATTTCATTTTATGTAAGGTGGAAGGTAAGAATTCATTTTATTTTTTTATTTCAAATGAATTGCTAATTTTCCCAGCACCATTTATTGAATAGTCCAGCATATTTCTAATACTTTGTAATAAAAACTTTAATGTTTCTAAACATGTGTGTCTATGGGCTTTATTCTGGTCCATTGGGCTTTATAGCCCTGTGCCAATACCACCCGGTGTTCATTATAAAAATGATCATAATTAGATAGTAGAGTTGATAGAACAATCTGTCTAACAGAAAAAAATCCTGCCTCCTTGGTCGTGTTTTTCAAAATAATCTTGGCTGGTTTTGGCCTGTGGCTTTTCCACATGAATTGTAGGATCAGCTAGTCAAATTTCATTTTTCTCACTTATTAGAATTGCTTTTAATGATAAACTAATAGCCCTGGCCAGTTTTTCTCAGTGGTTAGAGAATCAGCCCATGGACCGAAGGGTCATGGGTTTGATTCCTGGTCAAGGGCATGTACTGTATTTCAGTTGTGGGCTCAATCCTTAGTTGGGCACATGCAGAAGGCAATCAATCTCCCTCTCCCTCTCTCTCTCCTCCCTCCCCTCCACTCTCTAAAGAAAATCAATGGAGGAATATTCCTCCATTCCTCCTCGGGTGGGGATAAAAATAAAGTAAATTAATAGAGACTTAAGATTTTTATCATTTGTCTTCTCAAACATGAACATAGTATATATTTCTGTTTATTTAGGTCTTCCGTTCTCTCTAAATAATGTTTTTCTTGAAGGTTTTGCACTTTTGTTGTTGTTGTTAATCCTCACCTGAGGATATTTTTCCATTGATTGGGCTATTGCATTAATTAAGACCATCAATACAATAATAAATAATCTCTCTATATAAAAGACTAATATGCAAAGTGTCCCCTCGGAAGTTTGACCAGGAGACTGGGAGTTTGACCACTTGCTATGATGTGCACTGACCACCAGGGGGCGGGGCAGGACATGGCGGTGGACCAGTGGCAGCGGCAGGGTGCTGAGGGAGCGAGGGAAGGAGGAGGCGGGGAGGCAGGGAACCTAATCAGCCCTGATCGCCAGCCAAGCCTAGGTACCCTACCCATGCACAAATTTCGTGCACTGGGCCTCTAGTATTAAATAATAAAGGTAATAATAAGAATCTTTTTATTATTTCTAACTGTCATAAAAATAGTTTTTAAAAGTTTACCATTAAGAATAGTATTTACAATTTTTTAAAAAAGGAATAGTATTTGCTATATGTTTTTGAAAAATCAGTTTTACCAGGTTAAGGAATTATCTTTTTTCCTAAGTTACTAAAAGTTCTTGTCATTAATGAGGATTATTTGATGGAATTCTTTTCTGCATCTATTGAGATATTATCATCACTTAATGTGGTATATTACATTAGTAAATTTTCTAATATTGAAGCATCCTTGAATTCTGGGGTGATATAGATGATTTTAATAAATGATTTATTCTCATGCTTTAAAATGTATAGCAAAACCTCACTCAGCATAACAAATAGGATGAAAACCACTTTGATTTAGTGGAGAGGTTAAAGCAGTATTGTTTTTCATGAATTATTAATTTATACATTGGTCAGCACTGTCAGAAATTTCTAATAGAGTTTTATTTATTTCAGTTACATATTGTAACAATGATAACAAGTGGAAGTACAATGTTGTTTTAATGAGCAAGCCAACTAATCTGTAATTGTTGGCATGTATTATTTCTCCTGAATAATTAATAAGCCAGTCCCTAAAATTGTTTGCTTTTTGAATTAGATTTAATGTGCTGCTATGAATTTGCTTAGCAACCTTAAATTATGGCAAATTTCAGCCAACTCTGATTTGAGTGAAATATCCCATGTTTCAAGTTATTAAGTTTGAAATGATACTCAGCTTTACCATATGCTTACTGTTTTGTGGGGGGAGAGGAAGAAACCCCTAATTCTGACCTAAATTGAGGCATTTGTTTGTCTGGTGGGAGATTTGCATTGCTGGAGGTTCATTATTGACAATGCTCTTTCTAATGTCATCTTGCCATGGGTGTCACAACTTGGAACACTGTGAAACAATTAGATAGAAAAATCCTTTACTTTCGGAGCTAGTCAGTAGCTGACAAAAAATTTTTATTATTATCTCACATGTCACTGAGATTTGTTTGAGCTTCGTACTGAATATGCTCCAACACCCCAAATGTATGCGAAAGACTTTGTCTCTAGAGAATGGATTTTTAAAAACCCCTGAAAGCTCTGGTTCAGTTCTTCATTAATGTAGTGGAGATGTGAGATTGTTCCCTGTCTGTGTACATGCCCCCCCTTTTTTTTTTAGATCTAGCTTTGAGTCCTGGTTTAAATGTTTTGCTTAGCTTCCCTTTAATGGATCCGTTGTCATTCTACATTGGGAAATCAATATCTACAAATATTTATTCTGAGGTCTAAATGGTGCAGATACCATAGTTCAAATAAGAACATTTCTCTTCCCTCTCCAAACATTTCTTTCTCTCCTCTTTTGCTTTCTATTCTCCTGCCTACTTTTACTGCCCTCTCCTTTTCCACTTAACTGTGCCTTGAATTTGTCAAATGAATGAAAGACAATGTTTTATACCAATGGGGGTGTAAAGGGGCATATTATTGCTGACCTTTTCAGATACAAAGAAAAGTTAAACAGCTTTGATTTATAATGAGCAACATATCCTCTTTCAAGTGTGAGCCCTAATTTTACATTTACATTAAAAGTTGAAATGGGGTCAATTAGTCCATGTAAACTTAGCAGGACCAAGAAGAGTATCTTCACATACACTGACTGTATAAGACAAATACTATTTGATAGCTTAACCCACACATAACATGTTAATACATAGGCAACAGATATCAATACATACTGTGCAAATATAGCATCATTCTCCCGTCTCTTTTCTAACCTAAATTTCATCCAAAGCAATTCTTACCTAGATGTTTTATTCATTGACTAAAGGGTAAACATGACAAATTACATTGGAAATTTAATTATAATTGACAAATTCTTTAACACTAACTACCATAATATATACAATACAATTAAAACATACCAAATTAATTGTATTAGCTCTGATCTGTCCAGATCTGTGGGATGACCCTCAGGCTATTTATAAAATATCTGCCACTTACCAAAAAGAAGTTAGGCAGTTTGTGTTAATTTAAACTAATACTTCAGTGTTCACTGTCCAAATATGACTGCACTGGCTATGTTTTCTTAACTTAAGAAGAAAATAAGAGATGGACTGTATGTTGGAATATATGCAACCACAATGTGACTGACTTCATGGGAGCTGAGTCAGTCTTCTCTTTGCTATCAGTGGAAGAGTGAATAAATGTCACTAGAATAGCTCCTGTTTATTGGGAGATTACTGGGTACCCGGCACTGAATTCCTTCTAAAATGGAATGGCATGGGTACTGTTATTAATCTCCCTTACCTAGATGTGAAAGCCAAGCGTTAGAGAGGTTAAATGCCTCATGCAAGATCACACACTGGGAAAACCAGGATTCACCCCCAGCCAGTTGAATCCAAAGCCTTTGTGCTTCACCACTGATTTGTAATTGCTGAAAACTTGAAGAAGAGCGTTTAAGATGTTCAACATGTTATTTTAGGGAAGATAGACATGTGGTTGGGGGGAAAAGAACTGTTTCTAATAAATGAAACAGCTAGAGCAATGCCTGATATTAAATGAAAACCTTGGATTAATCTCCTCTTAAATGACTGAATGCATGTTTGTCACCTAGAACAGTGCCTGATATATAGTAGCACTCAATACATGTGAGTTCTGGTATCAGGAGTGAAGGTAACAAATTCTGGCTTAAATGAACCAGGGTCTTATCTTAGAAAACAGAAGTCTGGAGATAGGTAGACCTGGCCTGCCAGAGGGGCTCAAGGAAATCCTTAAAGTAGGGGCTCCTCTGGCTTCCTGGGCCATCATTCTTAGCCCTTGGAATTAAATTTTGAGAGAGGTAAAGGCTGAGTGACATATCCATAGGAACCCCCGATTCGACATCAACAAAAAGATCCTAGGGCTCCCCAGCCCTGCGGATCGCTGGTTCCCAGTTTGAAATGCCCTAACACTGGTTGGCGGAGCTCAGTGGGCTGGGACTATGCCTTCCTTGCTCCTGTAAAGACTTGTTTCTGCAAAGAACACCTAATGAAAACCAGACACTGAACAATTGGTATTACAGCCAAAGGAATGCCTTCCTTCTAACTCTGTAAAGGTTGATTATAGCCATGGAGGGCTGATGTGGTGAGTCCCCAGGTGTTAAGGCTCCCAAACTCCACCTCTAACGCGTTCAGAGTGGGCTCCTGCAACAGTGGGCTCCCTGTGTCACAGGGGCAGAGTGTGGACAATCTTTCCCCACCCAGGATTGGAGGAGGAGCGTGCGCACCGATCCGCCTCCAGGCCCCGCCCCATTTGGTGTGGCCCCGCCCACCGATGCTCCGGGT